>NC_049233.1:71223063-71558563 GCF_011100685.1 Canis lupus familiaris
AGGTCTACTTTGTGTATTGACCGATCATTCTGGCCTCCCTGTGGGCAAGGGAGGAGAGTGGGGTGAGAGGAGCCCCCCCCGGCCTGCTGCTGCGCCTCGCCTCGCCTCGCCGAGATGGAGATGGAGATGGAGATGGAGACGGAGACGGAGATGGAGACGGAGACGGAGATGGAGATGGAGACGGAGATGGAGACGGAGATGGAGACGGAGATGGAGATAGATGGAGACGGAGACGGAGACGGAGACGGAGATGGAGATAGATGGAGATGGAGATAGATGGAGACGGAGACGGAGACGGAGACGGAGATGGAGATAGATGGAGATGGAGATAGATGGAGACGGAGACGGAGATGGAGACAGAGACGGAGATGGAGACGGAGACGGAGATGGAGATGGAGACGGAGATGGAGATAGATGGAGATGGAGACGGAGATGGAGATGGAGACGGAGATGGAGACGGAGATGGAGATGGAGACGGAGACGGAGATGGAGACGGAGATGGAGATAGATGGAGATGGAGATAGATGGAGACGGAGACGGAGACGGAGACGGAGACGGAGATAGATGGAGATGGAGATAGATGGAGACGGAGACGGAGACGGAGACGGAGATGGAGATAGATGGAGATGGAGATAGATGGAGACGGAGACGGAGACGGAGATGGAGACAGAGATGGAGATAGATGGAGACGGAGACGGAGACGGAGCCGGAGACGGTGGCGGCCTCAGGACAGCGCTGGGTGGAGTGGATGGGCTCGCACACGTTCTGGACGGCCGGGCCCTCCGACTTATTTTCATGCACTCTGTTCGCTCAGCATCAACGGTGGCAGTTTCCTCTTCTTGCAGGGCTAGACCCTTCCTGTCCTTGATCCGTATCCTCCCCTCTTTCGTGCCGCCCTGATCTCTCCCTTATCGGCTGGCCCCTTTCAGGAGAACCTTCCTTGCTGTCTGTTTTACCTCAACATGGGCACAGGGTCGGGTCTCTCCCATCTTTATAATCTTTTCGAAACCTTCTTTTCCAGGTGGTACCTGCCGACCTCCTTCCATTCAGAATCTTGCTCTTCTCTACTTTTTACTAATCAGGCTTCTGCTTAAAGTTATGTCCCCTAGGCTCTTACTTCACCCATAAAGGCCAAATTAAGTGTCTCACTTTTATTTCATATCCCGCTTGGTCTCTCGAGGACAGCATGAACCATTTATCTCTTGCATTTTTGCTTTATTTCCTTGATTCTTCTACTGTTTCTTCCCCTGTATGTTTCAAAGATCGGTATATAATTGACGACATCCCTTTACTCCCCTGCCCTTAAATACTGATACTCCACATTGTTTGATCCTTCCCTCTTTTCTTCTCTTGATCTGTGCAGTCTCTCTGGATTGTCTCCACAATCCTAAAGTCACCATTAAGGTTACTTATTGCTGATAAATTCCAAACCTTTCCTTTCCAGCCCTAACATCCTGACCTTAGTCTATATTCTTTATTGTCATTGATTGCTCTCTCTTTCTTGCCTCCCCCCACCCCCCACAGCTTAATAATATGCACTTTCTTTTTCTCTAAACCTTGATTGAACCAAATATCTATGATTCCTAAGGGTATGATGTTGGGTATAAACTTCCTGTTACCATAGAGCCACCTTTGATGTAAAAACTTGAAATACGCAGGACTGGAGTGTAGGGAAGGAAGCAAGTGGATTCAGGTTAACTTGCTGCTGGTTACTTCCTGCAGAAACTGTGAGTTGGTTGCAAACCTTGGCAATCGGCTAGCCACTGTAAATGCATGTTTTAAAATTTGCTATTTAACCACTTGAATTTCAACATTTTTTAAAAAGGTCTCTTGAATCAAAATTCAATCTTGAGTTAGACATAGGTGACATATTTATTTGGTGGCTAAAAGAATTCTGTCTTGCATCAGGAAATCTTGGATCTCTTGACAATCACAAATGCCTCCTTTCTTACCGTGTAAAGGCAAACCCCTGAAGGCAACGACAGATTTCAGAGCAGATATTCTTTTTTAAAAAGATTTTATTTATTTATTTATTCATGAGAGACACAGAGAGAGGCAGAGACACAGGCTGAGGGAGAAGCAGGCTCCATGCCGGGAGCCCAACGCAGAACTCGATCCCAGGACTCCAGGATCACTTCCTGAGCCAAAGGGAGACGCTCAACCGCTGAGTCCCCCGAGCATCCCCAGAGCCAATATTCTATAGATATATAAAAATATTGCTTTAAATACAAAAACAAAAAACAACAAACAAACAACCCCCCCCCCCCAGAGGCACAGAAAGAGTCAGAACGGCAAAAGGAAAGGTAGTACACAGCCTCCTGTCAGATCACCTGAGTATGCAGCTCAAATTACTTATCTTTTTCATACTTTTGGTAAAAGACATGACTTCTTAAAGCCTAATGCTCATCTATTTTTTTTCAAGTAAAGTGAATGTCAGGTAGCATAAAATTAAACATCTTAAGATGAACAATTAAGTGGCATTTAGTACATTCACGATGTTGTGCAACCATCCGCTCTATCTAGTTCCAAAACATCCTTATCATCCCAGAAGAAAGCTCTGCACCCGTTAGCAGTTAATCTCCATTGCTCTTTACATCTAACCTCAGGAAGCCACCAACCTGCTTCCCCCTTCACCTATTCTGGCTATTTCGTATAAACAGAATCATGTGGCGTATGACCTTTCGTGTCTACCTTCTTTTATTTGGCATAATGCTTTCCAGATCCATCTATGTTGTAGCATGTGCCATTCATTACTTTATATGGACTAAATATTTCATTTTAAGTATATACCGTCATTGATTCTGACCGAATAACATTTCATTGGTTGTATACATCACAATTTGTTTTTCCATTTATCCACTGATGGGCATTTGGGTTCTTTTCACCTTTGGTCTAGTGTGAACAGTACTGCTATGACTATGCATGTACATGTGTTTGTTGAGTACCTTTTTCCCCATTCTTTTGGGTATATACTGTGAAAGAATTTGTAATCTGAAATAGAGCCAGAGGATATAAAATGGAGAATCTCATACATGTATCCTCAAGAAGACAAGAGATTGATTTCCCATAAATGCCTGATTTACAGAAAACTGATAGTGTTAGAATTTCCTTGGATGGTGGAGGTTGATCAGAGGCCCAAGACAAGGTTGTCTTGTATCAACCTTGAGAAGTTTTGCCAGAGGCACAAACAAGAGACGACCCAGGTTGTGTTGGTCTCACGAAGTGGACTGAATTGAGCTTTCTTTGCGTAACTGGACTGATTTAATGTGCTTGGGCAGTTTTCAAGGCTGGTCTCCATTTGTCTTTGATTTTAACTGACTCTCCCTAAATTCCCTCCTCTTTACATCCCCTCACTTTTGGCTGAGCTCTGACTTTATTTGGACTCTGTTTCAAGGCTTTATCCGTTCTGGTGATTACTTGGTTATTTTCTTGTTGACAACACACTAGAATTTCAATACAATTCCTTTGGAATTCTTGAGGAGAAAAACAAAACAAAAGTAATAATAAAATCAGTGGTCATGAGTAGCTGAGCAAATAAACACTACTAGAACATTTGCCACCTCCTTATGAGAGACTTCAGTCTCCAACACCAAACCAGACCAAACCAAAATAAATTCCTCTGCAAGGGTGAGTTGGTCACGGACAGACCACATTTATGATAGGTCATCTGCCAACTGAAGGCAGTTTTCATGCAACAAAGGACACCAGATGGTAGGGTGGACAACTGGGGCAACGTTCGTCTGCCAGGAGAAATAGTACCCCATGAGAAGCACACTGTGAAACAAAACACAACTCTCTACCCTGAGAACACAGGCATCAGGCTATTTAGAGATTTTTATTTCTTTTGCTCTCAGTAAATACTCTGAAAAATGGAATTTCAGTCATCTAAATGCTCTATAGGTAGCCTTCCTTCGGGGCCCCATCAGTTTTAGGTTCAAAAATTTTGGTGCCTCCACATAGGGACCTCATTCAGAACTTCAATGCCCTTTATGGGGAACCTGCAAACTCTCCAAACTTGTTTTCCTTTAGCTATTTTAATTGGTTCTAGAGACTTCTAAATGTATTCAGAATTCTAAAGTTGCCTCTTTACAAAGTGCTATTTATAAGTTAACTGAAGCAAATGAACAACTAAAAGCAGATTTTAAAAATGTATCTGGGGCTTCTTCCTCATAGCACCAGCCAGGTCCCCCCAACTCCCTTTCTTTATTTGACCTCCCCTTCTTCTCTAGTGCTAAACTGTTTTCAATTTGGCTGCTTAAAAAAAAATAAAGAGAGAGAGAGAGAGAGAATTAAGATAAAAAATTTGTGATTTGAACCCAAAATCGACTTTTCTATTTTCCTTCAGACATTTGCAGTTACTATAACAAAAGACCATCAGAACACTGGAAATACAATTGTAGTGCACTTTAAAAAAAGAAGGAAAAAATTTAAATGGTAATTGCTCTAGACTTTAAAACATCAAAGGGAGAAAGAGCCTTTTTAAGTACAGATTGTTATTGAAGTTCCCTTGACAAAATTAATTGGCAAAGAGCTCTAATTAATTGGCTTAAAGAAAATCAAATATTTATATAAACTAAGTATATTCTCAGAAACATAGAAATAAACCCAAATGTTTTTCAAGTTTACATGATCAGGATAATCTTTGATAAACGAAGTGGTTAAGGGTGGGTCTTTGGCTCAGGCCGTGACCCCAGGGTCCCGGGATCAAGTCCCACGTCAGGCTCCCTGCAGGGAGCCTGCTTCTCCCTCTGCCTGTGTCTCTGCCTCTTTCTGTGTCTCTCCTGAATAAATAAATACAATCTTAAAAAAATAAAACAGATATGTCCTTAGAGTGATCAACATGAGGTATAATACTTTTATTCTTTCTTGATTTACTGAAAATCAAATAAGCTCATATTATCTCTGTTACAAAAATTGTCAGCAAGAAAAATAACTTAAAAGGTTGGCTAACTCCTTTAATGTATCATGAAATCTCTAAGAGTAACCTAAATATGATTGTTAAAAACAAGTGATTTAAATAGACATGAATGGAATAAGAGTTTCTAGGTGACCTTTCAGCAAATGGTTTCCAAAATCTTTTGGTTACTGAAAACTTTAAAGTTTTGCTAAGTTAAGTTAAATACTGAGTTAAGTCAAATTTATTGGGTTTCTAGGTCATCTCCAAATAAAGTCAAGTAAAATAAGTCAAAATACGGAACCGTTCCTAAAAATGGACTTATCTACTCTTGACTTCCTGTATAGAGGTGCTAAAGGTGTTTGGGTCTATTAATAAGCATGTTTTGTGTCACACTGAAAAATTTACTAGGAACAAAATATACTTCTAGAAATTATAAAAATGTGTTTGTGACTTTGCTAATTTGCCACAGGATCCCAATATATATGACACGCAATCCACAGTTTGCCTGGAAGGCAAAGATTACAAGTAGGAGTTGGAAGAGCTGGGATTAGGGAAGGACGTGCAGGGGCCCACTGCTGTGCCGGCTTAGGGGCAGGATGTTAAGCTGGAGGCCCCTCAACATGTCATTTTGCAAAGGTCGGAGGGCACAGGATGCCACTTCGAGACCCAGGCACCCGGGACAAGGCCTGACTGGGACTCCAAGAGGTGGACTCTCTGGGAACGTGACG
Organism: Canis lupus familiaris; assembly: GCF_011100685.1. NCBI lineage: Eukaryota > Metazoa > Chordata > Mammalia > Carnivora > Canidae > Canis > Canis lupus. The sequence continues at coordinate 71,228,689 of NC_049233.1, forward strand.
AGAATGAAGAGTAGAGCACTGATGATTGATGAAAGGACATCACCATTTCTAAGAATTAAGGAGAGTAGAGTGTGTGCTTCTGATAAAAGAAGGCATGAAGAATGGAAGCGCACTTTGGTTGAGAAAAAACAAAAATCGTTTCATCCCAAAGTCAAATGACCTTTTCAGAGTAAGAAAGGGAAAAAAACAAACAAACAAAAAGATAGGACAAAACCTAGATAGATGTAGTTACGGTGCAGAAGGTCTGTGGAAGGGAAATCTTGGGAAGGGAACTTGGTGTGTAATCCAACTAAGATTGGAATGGATTTAAGTTTAAAAATAAAGAATTCTTACTATCAAAAGCACATTGCAACAAAATTAGAATTTAGGTTTCTCTCTGTTTAAAAGATGAAGATTATTCTTAGATTATTGGTTGGCAGTAAATAAAAAATCATAAGCGAAGGTTCTCTTTTACCTTTTAATTAATCTGCCTAGAAAACAAAGATTTTATATTTTATCTGAATAATCTCCTTGTGCTTTAATTGTTTAAATAAACCCAGTTTTCTCAATATTAAGAGCTGGATTTTGCTCTTACCTCTATACTTGCCTTTCAAATCTTTTATTACCACGTTGGTTGAATAGATCATTTTTTCTTGGTATATCAGGAGAATATTATAGTAATTAGGCTTATTTGGTATATTAAATACCCATTCATGGAGAACAGTATCAAATAAAAATAAAACTAGACCTTCTTTATGTTGTATTTATAGAAGTGCATTTTGTAAGTATTCCAGAAATCATATAAAATTCCTAACATTCTTATATGTTCTGATACAATCTTATCAGTGATGATTTAAAAATGTATCCCACAGAAATAACCACATTTCTTGTCCATTTCATTATAAAGAACTCTCATCTAACCTTTGACCATTGCCATTTTTAGGTCTTTTGACATTTGCAGGCAATTATTGTTTTATTCTGATGCCTTTACAGATAGGTTTCATCTTCAAAGAAACCATGGAAAAGACCCTGACAAGAGCCCTAGAATACAGATCTCTGATAATTTAAAGATCATAACACAGAGCCAGGTAAGAATCTCTCAAACTCTGATGTGAAAACTGATGAATTCTTAAAATTGCTAACAAAAGATGAAAGAGAACAAGAATTAATTACCTAAGCCGGGATAAACTGCTAATTCTAGTTATAATTTTTATGGCTTCATTTAAAATATTGCTTGTTCTTTAATGTATTGTTTTCTACATTTTAAATACCCCCTTTTCTCTCTCTCTCTTTTTAAAGATTTTATTTATTTATTCATGAGAGCGTGTATACAGAGAGAAGGAGAGGCAGAGACACAGGCAGAGGGAGAAGCAGGCTCCATGCAGGGACCCCTGATGTGGGACTCGATCCTGGGTCTCCAGGGTCACGCCCTGGGCTGAAGGCTGCGCTAAACCATTGAGCCCCTGGGGCTGCCCTCTTTTCCCTTGTAAGAAAATCTATATTTTGTACAAAAGTTAAAACATTCGTCTTTTACTCCCCACCTAACCTCTGCAGAATTGGGAAGCTCTTATTAAGTACACTTACTTTTCATGACAAAATATATAGTTACATAAATTCAATAGAAATCTGGTCTCCTTGTAAGAGGATCCAACTGGACAAGTCCTTGGCTTGACTTTCCAGCCTAAAGAGACATTGAAAATCCAATGTGAGATTCCTTATGAAAAAGTTCCAGCAATATAAATTTTAAAAAACCTACATGGACAATCACTTGCTGTCCTTGTAATAATCAGGCTAAGTTTATCGAAACTAGACTTAATTTGCAAACAAATCAATCTTACTATGGTTATCTTTGATAGAAATGGGAATGATTAGAAGAAAAAATTATATTTCGATAATGCACCCTTATGGATATCAGATGTCAGTGCTGTTAATATTGGTTCGCTTTCTTCCTATAAACTGGACTGGCTTCTGGATTTTTCTAATTCCCTCCAGTATGTAGCTAGAACTCCCCAAATTAACATTTCCACTGTCTCCTGCTCCTTTGACTTGGAATCAGGGTGAAACTAAAACTGGCCTTTGTGCAAAGTCATTCTAGCTATAGCTGGACCATTTGATACTGACTCCAGAGAACTCCCGACAGCAGCTCCCGTGCGGACAATCTTCACGCCTGTTGCTGTGTGGCCATTCAAAGGATCCCCAGAAACACTGAAATCTCAAACCGGACAAGTCTGTCAGATGGCTGCGGTCTGCCCTCACCCCACCTGAAGATGCTTTCAGCCTGGCATCTCGAAATTTTCTCAATTGGCTGCTCTCCAAAACTCAGAAACTGAATTTATGTTTTGCTCCAACTATTAACCGTTTTCTTTTGTTTCCATTAAAATGCCTTCTACCCAAATGTACGTAAACGGAATCATCCACCTTAGCGGGACATACGGAGATGCTTCATTTTTCAATTCTCTGGTCAAATGAGGTCAAATGAAATTGTTTCCCTCCTCCTCAGGCAGGAAAAGATGCCTGAGGATGGTCCTTCTTGGTTCCATGGGACTCATGCAAAAAATTAACAAGCAGCACGTGAATGACCTAATTGATCAGTGATGCTTTCTGTGAAAGATCTTGATCAGGAGGGGGAAATGTGAAAGAATTTTAATCTAAAATAGGACCGGAAGATATAAAATGGAAGATCTCATTTATGTATCCTCAGGAATATAAAACTTAAGGCCAAGAGACTGATTTCCTGTAAATGCCCGATTTAGAGAATACTGGGTAGTATTGGAATTCTCTTGGATGGGGGGGGTTGATCCAAGGTTGTCTCATATCAACCTTGGGAAGTTTTGCCAGAGATGTAAACAGGAGGTGACCCAGGCTGTTGGTCTCACAAAATGAGCTGAATTGAGCTTTTTGTGCAACTGGACTGATTTTGTCTGCGTGGGCAGTTTTCACGGCTGGCCTTCATTCATTTTTGATTCTAACTGAGTCCGCTTTCTTTACATTTTCTGCCCATAAATACAACCTACCCCATCCTCGGTGGACTTGCCTATGGCTTGCTACAGTTTGTATATCCTGAATCGCAATCTCTCTGCTATTCTGAATAAATTCATTTCTTTGAGCTTGCCTCAATTTTCCTCTTTATTTACATCAACAATATCTAGCAATATAATTAATGGATTATATGGTAATTCTATTTTTAAGTATTTGAGGAACCCTCAAACTGTTTTCCAAAGTGGACAGACCATTTTAGATTCCCACTTGGCAATTTTGAAGGCTCCAATTTCTCCATTTCCTCACCAACACTATTATTTGCTGTTTTAAAAAGAAGTTTATATAGTTATCGCAGTGGGCATAAAATGGTATCTCATTGTGGTTCTGATTTGTATTTTCCTGACAAATAATGATGTTAAGCATCTTTTAATGTGCTTATGGGCCATTTGTATATTTTCTCTGGAGAAATATCCATTCAAGTTCTATATCCATTTTTCAATTATTTGTGCTTCTGTTGTTGCGTTGAAGTCGTTCTTTATGTATTCTGAATACTAGACACTTACCAATGTATGACGTGCAAAGTATCTGCTCATTTTGTGGGTTGTCTTTCACCTTTTTGATAATGTCCTTTGATGAAAAAAAGTTTTTAATTTTGGTAAGTCCAATGTACCTATTTATGATTTTGTTACTCATATTTTTGGTGTCATTCCTAAGAATTTACTGGCCAACCAAAGATCCAGAAGATGTGCTCTCATGTTTTTTCCAAGTTTTATGTTTTTATCTCTTGTATTTAAGTCATTTATCCATTTTAAGTTAACTTTTTGCACATGATATGAGCCCAACTTCACTCTTTTTTCATCTTGTGCCCCTCTATTTGTTGAAAAGGTTGTCCTTTCTCCATTGAACAATCTTGGCTCTATTATCAAAAAATCAACTGGCTGCAGATGTATGGGCTTATTTCTGAATTCAGTTCTATTCCGTTGGTCTATGTGTCTCTCTTTATGCTGGCACCACATCGTTTTGATTACTGTAGCTTCATAGTAAGTTTTGAAATTGAAAAGTGTGTATTCTCTGATGTTGTAGACCAAATCATGTCCTTCCAAAGTTTGTACCTTGAATTTCTAACCTCCAATGTGATGGCGTTTGGAGTTGGAGCCTTTGAGAGGTAGTAGGTTTAGATGAGGTCATGAGGATGGGGAGCTCATGATGGGATTAGTGCCTTTGTGAAAACAGACACCAGAAAGCTTACTCTTTCTGTCTCTCCTCTCTTCCTCCCCTCCCTCTCTTTCCCTTTCCTTGTTCCTCTATCTGTATGCCACGTGAGGACACAGAGAAAAGAAAGCCGTCTTCAAGCCAGGACGAGAACTCTCCCCCGAACCCGACCATATTGGCACCCTGTTGTCAGACCCTAGTCTCCAGAATTACAAGAAAATAGACTTCTCTTGTTTAAGCCACTAAGTCTATGGCATTTTGCTATGACAGCCTGAGCTGACAGAAAAATCCAATATTTTTTTCTTCTTTTTAAAGATTGTTTGGATACAATTTGAGGATCAGTGTTTCCATTTCTATAAAACAGTTGTTGGAGTTTTGATAAGGATTGTATTGAATCTGTAGAATGTTTGTTATTTTAACACTATTACATCTTCTAGTCCATGCAAGTGGGGTGTCTTTTCCACTTACTTAAGCATTCTTTACTTCCTTCCAGAAATGGTTTATAGTTTTAAGTGTAGAAGACTTTCACTTCCTTGGTTAAATTTATCCCTGGGTATTGTATTCTTCTGGATGTCACTGTAAATGGGATTCTAAAAAAAAGTTCTTTTGTGGATTGTTCATTGCTGGTGTAGAGAAACACAACTGATGCTTTTGTGTTTACCTTTTACCCTGCAACATTGCTGAATTTGATTATTACCTAGAGTATTTTTTTGTGGATTTTGGAAAGTTTATATATAGGATCAAGTCTTCTGTGTATAGAGTTTTACTTTTTTTCTGTTTAGAGTGCCTTTTATTAGCATTCTCCTTTTTAGTGAGTGGAAGATGATTTACTTCCTCTCTTAAGGTATTTGTGACAAGGGGTGCCTAAGTGGCTCAGTCGATTAAGTATCTACCTTTGGTTTAGGTCACGATCTCAAGGTCCTGGGATCGGATGAGCCCCGTGTCAGGCTCCCTGCTCCGCAGGAAGTCGGCTTCTCCCTCTCCCTCTACCTCTCCTTCCACTCTTGCTTGCTCTCTCTCTTTGTCTCTCTTAAATAAATAAATAAAAATCTTAAAAAAAGAGATATTTGTGACAAATTTAAGGCTTAGTTCAGTATTATGAGACACTTTTCATCTGTCAAATTGCAAAGATTTTTAACACACAGACATTGGTAAAGAGTATTGAAAATATAGAAATTAGGCTATGAAGAATGAAAACTAATCAATCTTTCAAAAAACTGACCAGCAATTTTACTTCTAACTTATATACTGATGAAATAATTGAAATATTTCTAATGGCTTATATATTCACTACAGCATTATTTACAATAAGATTTAAAAAAAACAATGTAGTAAAAGATTGTTTTTTTGTTTTTTTTTTTTTGTTTTTTTTTGTTTTTTTTTTTAAGATTGTTAAACATGTTATGAAATTGGTCTTAAGGTCTGATGTTGCGCAATCAACATGTTTGTTATGAGTAGCTCATAATATACTATATTTAAAAAAGTTTGAGTTTCTTCTTCTCCATTATTTCCCTTCTTCTTCTATTTTCACAAGTGAATAAACAATTAGTTATATATGACAAAATATTCATAGTGGTTATCTCTGTGTAGTTGGATTAATTAACAATTTTATTTCTGTCTTTTTAAATTTTCATATGCTCTATACTTATCATTTATGATTTGTAACAATACAGACATATTTGAAAAGACCTTAGTAACTCTAAGAAAAGTTTTTTCCTCTCAGAATCTACATGTCATCATTTTATAACAATTAGCTTGTAAATTTTTTTCACTATTTCATTTTATTTTTATGTGGAGAAAGAATTCTCCCATGATATGTATCAGAGGGAGTCAATGATGAAAAAGAAGAGGAGAAAAAATGTCTCTTGATTTATTTATATATGTACCCACACTGTTTTGCGGTATGCTCTTTATTAAAGTTTTTTGTTTTGTTTTTGTTTTTAAAGTTAATGGAAAAAGCCATAGCATGCAACTACAAGATCTTGAAGGAAACAACACCAACAGAGATGCCAGGGCGGGAAAAGTTCCGATACTTAACAATAGAAAAACTAATACGTTTTAGCTTGAATTAATAGATGTAGGCCAAATTAATTGTAATGGGAATTTAAAAGTCTAGTCTCTAAGAAACAGGTGGTATTGAGGAAAGTAAGCATGTCATATAACAACACATTTTGATTTGGAGATCAATGCCTACAGAGGAAAGTAAATCTTCCTCGCATCTGTTTATGAATTTTTGGCTTAAACTATGGTTAGAAAAATTATAAATCTTGGTGACTTAATAAGAATGAGAATCCCTTTTAATGTTACTATTCTTAGCTCTCTTTAATTCTTCAAAATATTACCAGTTTTCCTTAAAAACAGGAAGTTTATTAATATATGTATGCAATCTATGTTTTAAAATTCAAGCATCTTCATTTCTCAAATTTCTACAACCATTTCTATCATAACTTGTCAATATGGACATTAAGTGGTACTTAAACAAGAGATATAAAATCTACAATATGTTTAACATGACTGAGCTAACATTCCTGGAAATCTTTGCATTATGATAATCTCCAGTATTCTATATTTAGCAATTTTTTAGCTATTTGAAATATACTAAGTTTCTTCCACCCCAGAGGTACATTAGAGTGTAAATTAGTTAATATTTTATCTCACGTTAACGTGCTATGTCAAAAAAAGAACAGGGTTTGAGCCTATAATCTTAAGAAAGCTACACTGCGACATAGTAAAGAATCTCAGAATGGTCTTTTTGTTAGGTTTTCACCTCTGACAATATGTGGCCATTTAAAACATAAGCTAATATTTTTGCTAGTAGGGCTCTGATCTCCTACGTAGTAATTTATAGGGCTGAATCCTATCAACCTAAGGAAGGTTAAAAGAGGTATATACATTTGTCGTCAACATTTATGTCATGACTTTTGATCACCCCACATGCCACCAGTGACCCTGAACTACTTATATTTTATAGAACTGTTTGTGCTCTATCATACTTCATGCCTCTATGTGTGTGTATAGATATATGTATTATGAATATAATTTCCCTCTTTATTCTGGATCCTGCAAAACTCTACATTTTACATCCTCCTTTTCTATTATTAGTGTTGTTGGTCCTTTTTTGTTTGATTAAATTTTTATTCCTTCAGCCACTTTTTGTAATGCCCTTTTCTTACTTTGTTTAAAGTATGTTACTTATAAATAGCACAGAGCTATGATATGTTTTTTATGCTAATATGAATGTACTTGGCTTTTAATCAGAAATTTTTGTTCATATTTTATGTAGTTAATAAAATTGTTTCTTTTCCAATAATTTTAAAGACATTTATTATTTATTTTCTTCTCATTTATTTTTCCTTTAACCAACTTTTGGTGGATTGATCAAATTATTATTAATTTTTTTCATCCCTCTTGTCATTTTGTAAGTTTTATTGTACTTTTGCATCTTATTTCTGATTATATTCTTTTTCTTAGGGCTCATAATGAAACACACAGTTTGCCAGTATATTAAACAATGCCCTTTTCCCCTACCAGTAGATCTCTTTTTTAACTACTTCTTTCTATCAATTCCCAGAATGCATTCACTTCTCCTTGTTCTGCTTGCCTTTTTCAATAGATTTTGCTGAAATACTTTATAGTCTTTGTTCTAGGTTATTATTAGATTTTTCCTGTAATTTATCTCCCCTATTTTCAGAATCTTTATTTAGTATTTTTTAATCATACACAGATTGTGAATCATGTCCATATTTATTTATCTCATCCATGTTTATTGATCACTAGTATTTCTTTTCCTTCTATTTTTCCCCCTATTTTGAGAATTCCATTCTGAATGATTATTGTCCAAGAAGTAGCATTTTTTTAAATATTTTTCTCAAAAGGGGCCTGTGAGTCATATATTCTTTACATCTTTGTGTATATGCAATTACCTGACAGATAAATGCCACCTTGCATGGGTATAAGTTGTTGCTTTAAATTCTTTTTACTTTTTCCTCAGTGGTCTACTGATAGTAATCTACCATCCTGTAGGTTCCTGTGTTGCAGATGACAACCCAATGGCAATGATTTGGGTCCAAGAAGTAGGGGGATTAGGGTTAGTAATCAAAGTTGAGTTTCTATTTTTTGCTTTTAGGAATTGTGTTTCATCCCAGAATCGCTTTTAGACTTTCAGTCCTATCAGCTTAAATTGGCTCCTTCTCACCTGTTCTTTGCATTGACAGGTTAGAAGACTATGCAATGGTCTATATGAAAGATGCTGATAGTCAGGGTTAGGGTAATAAGAATAACAATGGCAGCCAGTAGATAAATGCATATTATATTTTATAGGTCTAATTGATCGGATCTTGTAATATATTAGACATGTGACTGATCTAATGAAAGATTCCTAAGATGATACATAATTTCTAGACCTAGCAACAGGATAGATGATCATTTCTCAAATAGGAGAAGATTGGGGATAATTCATGTTTTATATTTGTTAAGTTTAAAAGTCCATGACACTTAAGGGATAGGTCAGGTCAAAATAGGCATTTGCAAACTTGCAGCTCATAGAGAAATGAGACCTTGAAATGCATATTAGGAGACCACTAGAATAATGATTTTTAAACCCATGTGGATGGATTAATCTAATCATGTCACATATCTACTGGGCATCTTTTATGGAGTAGATATTATTGTAAGGATGGGGTACATAATAGTAACTAAGATAGAGTCGTGGAAATTTTATTATAGTGACAGGTGGAGGATAGGAGAGCAAAGCCAGAAATTGAATTCTGAGGAACACATAGATGTAAAAGTGTGGTTGAGGAAGAATGTTCAGCATGGGACACTAAAAGGAATTGGCTAGTGGATAATAAAAAAAACCCAGGAACATTCCAAAAGAGGAGGCCTTTAACAAAAAGAGAGTTGTTAACTGCGTTGAGTATCGCTGAATTTTCTAGTCTCAACATAAGAGAGAGCCCATCCGCGTGTCAATATGGAGCTTATGGAGTTGGTCCCTTGAGAAAAATCTGGTGGTAATAATAGGGCAGCCAGGTTGGAGCAGGGCATGGAGTGAATGAGTGCAGAGGAGCAGAGATATTGAGGGTAGACGTTGACTTTTTGTTTGTTTGTTTTGTTGTTGTTGCTGTTTTTTAACCTACAGGATTGTTGGAAACAGCGTCTTCAATTTTGGAGGAAATTAAAATGATCATTCTGCCTAAAATATCATTTAGGAAAGTTTCAAACTTACTCTTTTTCTGCGAAAGGACAAATGAGAAGCATAGAGACCCTCCTTTTAATGAAGAGCCATTTAACATTTTCCATAATATTTACAGAACATTGGAGGCCTTCCAGATAAAGGATAGGATTTGCTCACTTTCTATTAGATAGTGTTCATGGCATTACAAAAATTAGGATCAATTATATCTCTCTAAACTGTAGTGATTTAGACATGTTTATTGTAACAATCCCTGATTAAGACAGACATAACAGATTCACATTTAAATATACTCAACATCTAATAGTGCTGCATCCGTGTTTAGGGTAATTGCGAAGTTTTATACAGTTTCTCTGTGAGGCACTTTAGATTGAATGTGGGTAATGTATTAAAAACTTCCTTTGCTCAATGGTAAGATGTAGTATTAGATTGCCGAGTAGACGTGGGAATGCACTTAACCAATCCATAATCCTCCCTGCTGCTTTGTGTGGATAATTGCAGCAAACGCGCCTCACCACAGCAGCACTGTGCAAGCCACTGCAGTACTTAATTTTGATAATTTTTGTTTTTGTTGAGTGACATGTGTATTTGAAGTGGCTAAAACAATATTTAAATGAGGGTGACAACGGGTAGCTCGCTCAGCATTGCATATGGCTTAAAATAACAAAATTGGGATGTCATTAATATGCTAGACAGAGAAAAATATTTTTTTTGTTCTGGTGGAAAATAGATAGGGAGACAATAAATGTTGCCAAAAGTCATAATTAAAGTTCCTGCACTTAGCTGGATATTTTAAAATTATTATGATATCTCCATAGTGTTCATTTTCCATTTGAATGAAAAGCTAGGACGCATCGATATGTCCCAGAGGTTTTTCTATATGAGTCAAGGGCACACTTACCATGTGTCTTGGAATAATCTGGAGTTGCTTTGCTCAAGGAATTAATAGGAATGCATTTTTTAGAATTCCTGGTCAGAATGCTAACTCTAAATTTGCAAAGTAGAGCTGGAATAAATAATGAAAGCTTAGCTTGCTGTTTAATTTCAACTTCTAAAATAAGACAGTATGTGATTTTTAGGTTTTTAAGCCTGTTTTCATGTATTGAGGAAATACATACTACTCCTAAGTGTTCCCTAAATTCCTTTACATGGGATTATTTGGAGCTGAGGATAGGTTTATCTGAAAGAATGGTTCCAACAGAGGTGAAAAGGAACCATTGCAAAAGTGGTTCCTAGGTCAACTCACGAAGTTTACTGAATTCATACAATAAGGGAGGTTTTCTTCCCTTGTAAAATATAACCACTCTGGAGTGAAGAAGGACACTGTGGAACACGGCTTCTGATGTCCCGGGGTGTATGCCTGTTTGAAAAGGAACGACCCCCCTCCTTAAATATATCAATAACAATGCAAGTGCCCAGTGGGTGATGTATTGGGATTAGGTCTTACGGCTTGAGTGGGGAGAGCAGTACGGGCAAGAGTGTTGAGAGCAAGTTTTGGGAGGGGTGAACTCAACCTTGAATGAGGGGTGGAATTCAGGTCAGTGGGAGGAATGGTGAGCGATGCAGGTGGGTCAACAGAAACAAGTGTGAGTGAAAGAGTAGCAGAGAGAGGCCTGGCTTTGGTCGCTGGTGAGTTAGAGCCGTGAGCGAAGCTCCGAGGAAGGGCACCTGCACAGCGGGAACAGGCCAGTGAGCCGTCCCCCAGCCCTGGGCCCTCCCTGCCCACCGCCCTGTGGCCCTGTGGGGCCCTCTCCTCTCCAGGCCCACCTGGGGCGTGCGCTCCCCTGTGTCAGGCAGGCCCTCCACCTGCATCAAGTGTCGACGCGAGCTCTTTCCTCGGAAGACCTGCCCGCACCTGTGCCCACCTGCTCGGCTGGGAGAGGAGCTCTAACCTTCCTCTCGGCTACGAACAGACTCAACCCCATGGAGACCCTCGGGCTAATACCGAGGCAAGTCTAATGCCTTAACCTTTACGGATTGTGAGTTTATTTGGCTTATTTGCTTGCCGTCCATGCAGCTCTCTGTTTAGAGCAAAACGGCTGCACGCTCCCCTCTGCCATGCTGGAGGCTCATAGCCGAGGTTGAACATCCTGGGAACGTGCTCGAGGCGCCAGGAGAAGGCCGTGGACTTCAGGTGGCCCTGCCTGTGGGTAAAACCCTCGCCTGGGCTGAGCCATGAAGCTGCGGCCCAGGGAGAGCACCGGGTTACGTGGGGGGGGGGGGGGGTCAGCTGCCGTGCCCAAGTGACCACGAGCCCAGGGCCCTGGTTTATTTTATGGCACCGAGATCTCCCTCTGCTAAATGTCAGTGCAGCCCTTCTGTGAGTGCATGTGACAATGCGCCTCCCCAGGAACATTTTCTTCGTTTCTTCCATTCTTGAATTTCTAATAACCCCAACCAGATGGACATCTTCCTCCTTCTCTAAATAGCAATGCTCTAGAGTTTGCTTATCCTGAGATTTTGTAACATTTGTGATGAACTCTTTAATGAGCAATAGCAAAGGGATTCTGGAGTTCAGCTTGTTAATTAGCAGTACAGCTTCTGGCTACTGTTAGGTCGAAAATAATTGATTTATACTTCAACGCTATACCGTACATGTGTTCTCACGCCGAGGTATTTGTTAATCTTCGGGAAAAGAGGCTTTTCAAAAAACACTCTCTAAATTGCATCTGCTTATAGAGCAAGTCAGGAAGGCAGGTATTTACATTTTATTCGTGTGAAGGCCTAAAAGGATTATTCTTATCCTCATCATAGCTTCTTGTGGCACAATTTGAAAATGTAATAACATACGGGATTTTCTACTGTGATCTTGGGTGTGTCTCAGATAGGAATTTAAATAAAGTTGGATTACAAGTGAACATAGGTATACTTTAGGACACTGTCAAATGTTAGCAAATGAATACTTGGTTATAGAGTTAAATTTATCACTGATTTGCTTAGTGTCATAGAGCCATTAAGATTTGTTTGATCACCTAGTAGAGTGAAAAAAATATTGACTAAGAGTCAAAAGACTGGATTCTAGTATTATCTCTGCCACTATTTAGATATGCAGTCTGTAGTAAGTCACTGCTTCAGTCCTCTCATCTGCAAAATGATGCAATTGGTCTCTAGCCCAAGGTGATTTACAAGTCTCAAATTCCATGAATTTAAGTTTTTTCTGTCTGTTTCCCTTCCCGGTAGTAGCATTCCCAGTGACCCCGAAGAGCAAGGAACTTGTTCTAGTCTCCTAATTTGAATTGCTCATACCAGAATATATTATCACTTGCATTTTTAAATGTTTTTGAGCCAGGATATAGTTCTCTGGACTATCAACGTCTGATTAACGCCGCTTGCAGAATAACAGCCTTTGCCAACCTTTTCAAGAGTTTACGACCATAATTGAGCAAACGTGTATTTGGACTTTTCCATTCGCTTCTGCAAATGAATTATATTTAAATTCTGAAAAAGAATGTTTTGGGTGTGTTCCGGCCTGTGGGGTGTTGGGGGAAGTAAGAAGATACCGGGTCTCCTTCTATGTGCTCTACTCCCTATTCTGATCAAAACATGATCATTAGCAATTTTGAGGAAGAAATAAATGGTGTGTGCTTATCAAATTTGTCCATTTACTCGCTGAATGAAAGAGCCAAGCAATACATTCAAGAGTCATGATTTAGCTCCCGACCACTTCTAGGAATTCACAACAGCTGATACAATAGGGGAAAACAAGTCAAAGTCTGAATTCTGGCAAAAAAAAAAAAAAATAGTCAATAGGACAACCTAGAATTATAGAGACTTAATTAAAAAAAAACACACTTCATAAGGAAAAACAGTAACATCCTCTTATTTATCCACAAAATAGACTACATTAACATCCGTAGAATATTTTGACCTCAGAAGTGTCACATCTGCAAAACTACGTACTGTTCTGTGTTTAATTTTTCAGCTCAGTCAAGTCACAGGTAAACAAGTATAGCGTCGTATCTAAAAACAGAAGTTTCTAACCCTTGCTGCCCTTCAAAATAACCTCTGAAGGCTTCTGAAATGAAAAACTGTAGAACTCTCCCTGAGGAGATTTTGATACAGTCATAGCTCTTGGATATATTAATTAACTTGGCCGTATACAGTAAGATTAATTATAAGAACTACCAAATATTGAATAATTTCAGTAAGGTGAGTGGTTTACATATAGTATTACATTAATTCTTATAACAATCCTCTTTTATGATGATTACTGACCCCCGATAATGTGAAATAATGTTCCTTAAGTAGTATGTTTAGCAAGTCACTTCCTTGATTTCAAAGATTCTTCTCTCATTTCACTGGGAAAGCTATCACAAATGATCTGGGGTGATGGAAGGATTCCAAGTTTTGTTGTTTTTTTTCTTTTAAGATTTTATTTATTCATGAGAGATACAGAGAGAGGCAGAGACACAGGCAGAGGGAGAAGCAGGCTCCCTGCGGGGAGCCCGATGGGGGCTTGATTGCAAAACCCCGGAATCACACCCTGAGCCAAGGCAGACGCTCAATCAGCGAGCCGCCCAGGCGCCCCTAGGAATCCAAGTTCTAAGCTACGTTGGGAAAGGGCTTGGAGCAAGAGCTCTTAGGACACTGGGCCAGAAGGGACACTGGAACCCCAACGAGCAGGGGGGCCAGGGGGCCATAGGAGGCCCAGCACAGTGTGGGTAGAGTTGGACAGGACTTCCCGTCCCAGAATGGCAAGCTTGTCCTTGCGGTAGGAGTCACATAGGAAGAGGCACATGCAGAGAAGAATTCTTATTATCTTCTGGGCACCAGAATGCAGACTGCAATTGTTAGCTGGTCACCTGTGTGGGGTCCCCGGCTCTTCCTGCGGGCCGATGTCCAGCACTCCAGCTGAGGGGACGCCTGGGTCCAGCCTGGCTCTTCATTCCTATTTATTTATTTATTTATTTATTTATTTATTTATTTATTTTTTAATTTTTTTTTTGGCTCTTCATTCCTACGTGGGGTTCATGTGGTCCTCATCACCTATGCTGGGATTCCCGCTTCCTAGTCCTCCCTTTTAATTAAAAGCATTTTCTCTGTTCTGTAGCGGTGGGTGGCTGCGTGTGGGTGCGCAGGTGCGCCCACCCAGGAACTCAGCCCGTCCTCCCCTTACCTGAGGCCTCGCTCTACAATCCCTTGGAAGCTGCTTGGCCTTTCTTAGGAAACCACTTTGGGTGAGGAGTCTCATCCTGCGGTGAAGACGGTTTCTCACGTGGCAACACAGCCACAGTTCTCCAAAGGTGACAGTCCCTCAGGTTATCTCGGGGTAAGCAGGCTGGTGTAGACGTGAGCCCTTGGTGTCAGGAGCCAGAAGGCCCTTCGAGGTGACGGTGAGTTGGCAGAGAAGTCCTAAGTCACCTTAACCTGGAAGACGGCCTCCAAAAGACATTGTCACTGCGGGGGGTGGCCGGTTAGCCCGGTTTGTTACCACAGTTCTACTAAGGAAGGCAAAGCCCATAGAAGCTTCCTATGCACCCAGTCAATGTTCAAATGGATATCACCTCCATAAAGCCAAAGGAGAACTTTCTGGGACCAAGGAACTATGCCTTCAGTTGAAGCCAAGAGACGGTGGACCTTCCCTGGACTCTCTGATGGCTCCACTTTCCTGTATGACCCAGGAAATAAACGTTACACAAAAGATATAAAAAGCATGTACAGTATACATCCTTTTTCTTCAACACGCTTTATTCTGAGTGTATTTAATCTTTGAAAGACTTTGATCCCTTCAGGAGTTGTATCCTCACACTATGCCACTTCCATTTATTTACTTATTAACATGTCAGTTGGATTATGAAGGAAAATCCTTAAAAATCCACATTTAAGAAAGCGAAACGCTGCTGACTAGTAAGTGCTACCACAGAGGCCGGAGATGATTTCAGGGAAAGGATGGCTGCAAAACAAAAACAGAAACAAAACAGAAAGGGAGAGTGGGCACAGACGTCCCTTACCCCACCCCAACCCTGCCCCCATTTCTTTGCAAGGAGCTAACATAAGTTTAAGGGCCTGGTATGCTTCAGCGATTTTGAGAGAACCCTTGGTAAAATTAAAATTAATGTGCGACGGTACACCAGAAGGAAATGTCTATTACTGTGGCATGTGAAGAATAAGATTTATGATTCTCAAAACGCTGTTGAAGCCAGCCGGATATTCTTACACACTCTTCATTGTGTGCAGGTTGCTATGATAATGTTGGGGTCAATGGAAGATTCTGAGAGCGGGGGCCTTGATTATGCCTTTGATGAGCTTAGTGACTTTTGAGGCAAACTCAATTCATATTTGAATGCAACGTTTTCCTCAATAAATTCACGTCATAATGAATATAGAGGCTATAGAAATGATGATTGATTCTTCTTTTGTGCACAATGTACTATTGATTTTTCTTTGTCAGCATAAATTAACTTACCCTTTTAACTTCTCAAGACAAAACAAGCTAACCCATCTTCTTTTTCCGTGGTGCCATGCTGGAATGATATCTATCCACTGACGGCTTTGTTTCCCTTATGGATTGCTACGATAATTTTCTTAAATACTCACGATTTCTAATAAAGGTGCTTAAATCACTTAGGGTGGCGGTCAGTGGAGTTTTTATATATTGAAAATTCTGGGGACGATAAATGATAAGAATGGTAATCTGTGTCTATGTCGTGCGTGTATGCGTGTACGTGTGTGTGTGTGTGTGTGTGTTGAAATAGAAGGAGAAAAAAATACCTTAGACCTAGTGAAGTTCTGCATACCTTATAATATGAAAGTTGTGCTTTAGTGGGTTTGGAAATTGGATTTGGAGAATATTAAGGCAAAAAAATCAATAGAGGTGGATTGTTTTATATAGAGAGCAAGCATCTTATCACTGCTTAAAGGAAAACTCATATCGTGTTTCTAGCTTTAAACAATGTATTCTGGTTATCACTGAAATGGAAAGTACATTCCTAAAATTCCAAATCAGACGATTCAAAGGTCTTGTTATACTTTGACTCTTTAACAAATAAAATTATATGACTTGTTAAATATATTAAATTTTGCACCTACAAAAGTATACCTGTCGAGTATTTTTAATGTCAGTTGACGATTCCCATCTGTTCCCAAGTGGTCTTTCATCATTCTAATATTAAATATAAGATGTTGGGGATAAGGACTGTGTTTGGGGCCACCTGGTTGTTGCCAGTTTTGGAGGGCACCGTTACCCTTGTAACCTACGTGAATGGTCGTTCACAGACTTGTCAATGCAGAACTCTGCAATAGGAGTATTTTGCAGCCCTGATTGTTTTTATTTATTATTTATTTTTTATTTTTGCACTGATTGTTTTTAAATAGAAGATGATGACTTTCAATTTATTTTAAAATTATTTTTTAAATCTGATTTCATTTTAGAGTATGTTAATTATGGTTTCGTAACATTTATTTATTTCCTTCTGTTCAACTTTTATTTCATCGAGGCAATTATTTCCCAAATATCAGACATGAAATTTCTGAAATAAATTTCATTTGACCTCTCCCATCTGTAGATTCATCATTCTCTCCACCTCTCCCATCTCCTCTACGTGACCCAAACAGAATGTTACTCTTTAGGACACACATGCTATTATAAGATTTATTACTGTCATCGATTTCCTCATCTTTGCCTCCATCAAGCATTCTCAACCGCTTTCTGGTAAATTCTTTCCCTGTATGCGTTATATTTGCCCATGGAAAAGCCAAGGCAGAACGGATAGATGGCATCCATTTACTATTCAGAACTACTTTTCTGGTAAATATAATTTCTAACACCCATACAAGGTTTCAATCTTTCTATAGGGATACAAAGAGAATAAATTGAAAAGTGCAGCACATTGGATTTAACCTTGACGGTGGGCATTTCTCTTGATTACATGTGTACTGGACTCACATGGAGGATTTTGGGGTGCTCATGCTACAGATTTTAAGTATTTCTCCCATGAAGAATCATCGGAAAAAGCTTACAGCTTCCATATC
Source organism: Canis lupus familiaris (assembly GCF_011100685.1). Lineage (NCBI taxonomy): Eukaryota > Metazoa > Chordata > Mammalia > Carnivora > Canidae > Canis > Canis lupus. The sequence goes on from NC_049233.1 coordinate 71,246,021, forward strand.
TGATGTCCAGAAAAGATTATCTACTTACTGTAAGACTCTAAGTAGAACTCTACTAATTAATTTTTTAATGAAATAGTTGTTTTTTTTTAATAGGTTTGTTTTCTATTTGAGATGTTTAATAAATTCAACACCGATATTTTGGATTTTTTATTATTTCGCTTGAGATGTTTTGGATTAAGTTCAATGTAATATTTCTAAACATCAAAAGCAAGATGATTGGATACTTAACAGGAAAAGATAATTTTAGAAATAGAGAACACTAAATAACCACTAAAAAAAAGAAAACTAATTTATAAGCTTCCTGTATAACTTCATCCTTGGACATCTATCCAGTTTTGACTGTTGTTGTTACCTAGTTCGTAACTCTCTATACCATATGCAAATAGTTCTGATACATGAAGCCACATGAAGCTTTTCTGCCTTTGATAAAACTTCCTCCTTCTTGAAGAGGATTTTTGCTCTTTCTCCTTCTGATGATAAGAAGAAAACATTTTAAAGACTACGGTTTCCTAGTAAGCCCAATGACATAACGTTTCATATATGATGATATATAATATGTTAAAAAACAAAATACAGCTGAGTACATTTTAAAGATCTTATTGGCTTTATTCAGCAATTCACTAATTAGGCAGCATCCAATCTAGTAGATAGATAGGAGCGCCAGGGAACTACTCAAGGCAAGAGATTTGGTAGGCAGGTGGAGGCAGGAACAAGGAAGCTGTAATGAGGCGGAAGTGAGTTAGTTATTTCAAGGTTACTTTCCCTAGAGAGGATGGCAGGGGTTTCTCAGGCAAACACTTACCTGATGCTCATCAGGTGATTCCTGATTAGCTTAAGATTCCATTTCTGAGAGACCCGAAGTGTAATTAAGTGAGATCTCAGTTTGGTGACATGGGGCTTAGAATAAGCTACTCAATTTAGGGCTTGTTGCCTTCTTTTTAACAAATATTATCTCATAAAGCTGGTGTTATCATTACTTCCGCTTTTACTCTGGAAGAGACTAAGAGAGAGGTTAAGTAGCTTGCCCAAGGTCAGAAGCTGGGAGCCTGTCAGAACCGATATCCGTAATAAAAGTAATGGATCATGTTTTTGCTGAAGGACTTGTCCACATCAATTTGGTGCAAAGATGTTAAGAATTAAAAACGAAGAGTTAACTCTCCGAAAAAAAAAAAAAAAAAAAAAGTACAACTCGAATGCAAACCAAATGCAAATAAGTACTAAAAGCATTTATTATTATCTGTGTGATTGGGTCTTAAACCTTGATGTAGGGACATACAAACTTTGTAGCTCAATTTAAAATAGGATAATAAATAGACTCCGCTGGGTAACAGCACATGATGGCACAGAGGTAGGGGGGAGTGCAGAGACACAGCGCAGATAAAGGGACAAGAGTTAGTGTCTCAGTCATCTCCTGTATCAGGACAGAAGCTCCACGTGAGGGTACTCTAAGCCATGCATCCCTCTCCTAGAGGGGGGTCTTGCACCCCAAAGAGCTGCATGGTAGTTCTGGACCAGTTTCAGAAATGGGAACAGGTTGGGCTTTTGCCTTTTGTTTGTGGGTCTTTCACACGGAAGGGGTGGAAGTGCACCTCTCATGAAGACAATGACCCGATGGGGGTGCTTCTGCTTTACCAAGTGCACAGGCAAATTGTGGTGGTTTACTTTTGGTATGTTATTATCGTCACTTTTTCACCTGTTTTTCTGAGAAGGAAAAGTGGGAAAATGGTATTTTCTGTTTCTAATGAGGGGTTTCTTAGAACACAGTGAAAGACATCTTGAGTAAGGTATTTGAAAAGGAACTTTATTTCATATTCATAGTATCTCTAAGATGCACGGTGTTTTCTTGGCATCTCTCCTAGTAGGAAAACATTTCTTTCTTTTTATTTTTGACAAAACGCTAACTTGCAACCTTTGAGGGTTGTGTGTGTGTGCATGTGTGTGCAAAGTCAGATAGCACCATTATCTAGTAGAAAATACATTCTTGTTATATTCATGCCACTCTTAGAATGTAAAGGATCACCATAATACATCTGACAGGAGTAAATAGATAGAACTATGAATACAATTTTTTTTTTTTATTGATTACTTCTAAGGGCAGGCAATGCAGCCTTCTGGCTAGACCTGCAATGCCCCCTTTCAAGTCAATGCATGGCTCTCCAGATCTACTTACTTCTATAAAACGGTCAATGTATTGTTGGGCAGACTCCGGGTTTTGAAGACAGAAAGGCAGTACAGCATTTCAATTGGAATCCTTTTGACTGGAGGGTTGGGTGATTAAGCTGGTCGCTTGTGGAAATATATTGATTTCATGATATATTTTCAGGAACCGATTTTTCTTTTCTGAAACACCTGTGTCATGATGTGCTATTTAGAATTTCTCCTCTTCCCAGAGGGACACGGCACAGCTCTCTACAGCCGAAATGAAGCTATAATGATGGGAAAAGGGGATATTGTGTCATTGTTATATCCAACTCCCTAAATGTTAACAGAGAATCCACAAATACGAATTTGTGTTTTTCTTGATGTTTAAAGTCTTATGATGTAAGCATATTTTAGTTTATCATGCATTAGTCATACTCTCCAGAAAAGCACAGTGCAGTATATTAAATTCTTAAATTATAGACAATCATGAAATGTGTAAAGTACCTGGTTTTGTACATGGCATAAGATATTGCCTGTATTTTGAACCACACTTTTTTCCCCAGATTTCTTTGCTTTAGAAATTGTTCTTTTAAATTGACTATTTTGTTTTACTTTTAAGTTAATTTCATTTAAATTCAATTATTTAACATGCAGTGTTTCATGAGTTTCAGACAGAGAGAGTTCAGGTATTCATCTGTTGCATACAAAACCCAGCTACCCCACTCCCCCATCCATCTCCCCTCCAGCAACCCTCGGTTTGTTTCCTGTAGTTCAGTCTCATGGTTTATCTCCATCTTTGATTTCAGCTTATTTTATTTTTAAATGAATAGTCTCAGTCTCTGTTTGAATACTTATCTAGAAAGAAACTAACATTTATTGAGGTTATGTTATAGGCCAGGCACCTTCAAATATTATATTTCATGTAATAGTCACAAGAATTATTCAAATTAGACATTACTATCCTTTTGCAGATAGGAAAAAAGATCAGACTTAAAAATGTTACTGTTGAGAATCACCCAAATAATAAGTGTCTTATAATACTATAATAGTAAAATATAACATGTGCTTTCTTTCTTTTTTCGTACATTCAACACCCACTCTAATCCTCTTCTCCTTTACCTTCATGAAGATACACATTCAAAATACCTTATTTCCCAGCTTCTTTTGCATCTATGAGTGGCTTAATGGCCCAGTTCTGGTCAATGAGATACAGAAAGAAATCCCTATAGAAGGCACCTTTTTTATCTTCATTTTTTTCTTTTCTCTATAAAAAATAGACTTCATACCTGAAATCAGATAGTCATTCTGAGACCACATAAAAATTGCCAATCAGGAAGACAAATGATTCTGCAGCATTAGGACTTCCTGAAATAGTTATACCAGGTAACCCTGGACTTGATATTGCATAGAAAAATAAACTGCTTATTTTTTTGAAACTCCATGTTTATATAAATATTTGTGTTACTTTCAGCCCTAGACATTTCTAACTGATACAAAAGCATATTTTAATTCTCTAAAACCAGCTGAAAATGGCTCAGGATACAGATTAGTTTTAAAAGCTGAGAATATGGGCTGCCTCGGTGGGTTAGCCAGTGAAGTGGCTGACTCTTGATTTTGGCTCAGATCATGATCTTGAGGTCCTGAGATCAAGCCCTGCATCAGGCTCCGTGATCAGTGCAGAGTCTGTTTGAGGATTGTCTCCTCCTGCTCCTCTCTCCTCTTGCATCCGCACTCTCTTCGTCTCAAATAAATAAATAAATAAATCTAAAAAAAAAAAGAAAAAGAAAAAAAAAAAAAAGCTGAGAACGTGATCAGGCCAGAATCATTCAGCCAAATACCTCGTTCTCACTTTCCCTTTCTGCTTTCTCTAATCAATGCCTTTATTTCCTCCAATTTATGTTCAACTAAGCTGTATAATAGGCTTGGCAACCACGAAAATTAGCTCAATATTGAATTACTGAAGCCAGTACTGAGATTATTACCCAAAGTATGTGCCATTATGTCTTTTGCATTTGCTATTTGTAAGATACCAATTTGGTTTAGCGTCTGTAGTATCCAAAATAAATTGAAAAACATAAAAAGTTACATGATTCTCAGAATCCAAAGGATGAAAATTATTACCTAGGAAAAGTACAACTATTCCAGGTCCTGATACCAGAGAACGCTTTTCCCACGGGTCGTGATAAGGAATTTGTATTAATATGTTAAAAGTGCTTCCTCAGCAGCATTTCTTTGTACGCTGAGTTACCCATGGATGTTTCTTAGAACCTTCCTTAGTGCGTGATATTACGCTGCTATTATGTGTTGAATAAGCAGAAGCAGTAAAAATCCAGCAGTGGTATCGAATCAGTGCCAACCAGTAGGGATGGGAGGTTATCTGCGACGCCTTGAAAACACCCTCTGTATATTGTTTCATTCAGCTGAGTCTTTGCTAAGTATTAAGCACACTTTCACGGTGGCTTTCTGTGCAGGTTAGGGGAGGACTTCAGAGAGTACGTCCCCAAAGAAAGTCTAGTCTACACCTAAGGAACAATTAAGGAAATTAGTAGTTTAAACGAATCAAAAGAACTAATTACCAAGCCCCTACTGTGGGCTGGTCACCCAGCTGGGGAACCACAGGACATGGTTGAGTTTATATTTCTTGTTTTGTTTGAGCTTCCTGCTTTAGCCCTGGTGAGACTGAAGATGCGGAGTTGCTGACTTGTGATTGAGGCCAGGCTTCTGCTGAGCGCAGAGAAGAAAGCACACCAGGCCTTGACTGTTCTCTGAGTGTGTATATTCCCTTCTCTGACTTCCTGCTCTCCCATCCTCCTTTTCCTTTCCTCTCCCTTCTCATCCTTAAGTTCTGCCTTTCTGCATAATCAGAGTTTGCGATTGTAGCTCGTTTTTGTTTGTTGTCCTTTCTTCCCTTCTAAAAATACACGGAATCCATCTTTGGAGTCATAGTTTCTTTGGTAACTAATCTATGTATTTTGTGTATTTTGCTATTATCACACACACACACACACACACACACACACACACACACAAAGAAAGGTAAAGCCAACCTTTTTTTGGACAGAATAAATGACTAGAAGGAGATACAGGGTTATGAATATGGTTATTTTTCCCTGTAAATTTGTGGTTTGTATTCTTTTCCGAAAGCAATCCTATCCAATGATATGTGAACAGTAGAGTAAGGAGAGCGCTGCGAAGGAATGATTAGATTATCAGGTTTTTCAGAAATATGCAGGATAACAGTTTTCAGTATACAAACAAAGTCTCTTAACTGGTCAGAGGTTAGGTTAAGTGTTTTCTACTTCCTAGGATGGAAGTAATTTTTTACACCATTTTCATCTCTCTCTCATAAATTGCAAAAAAGATGGGAGGGTCATGGTTCATCTAACAGTTTCCCTTTCGATTACAGCAATTTTAAGGCAAATCAGAAGTAAGACCGGACAAGCTGACAGGACGCTTTTAAATACCCTTCTTTACCTTAAATACAATCTGAGAATCCAAAACATAAAGCCTAAGCTTTTAAAACATAATTGGGGCAGGGCGTGAAGACATTTTGAAGACTGAGTTAGATATGAATGCTTATTAATGTTAGACAGATGGCTTGGGGGTGAGGGTATGGTTTCAATAGATGAATATGAGGTCAGTTCTGGAGCAGAAAGAGCTAAAATGCATTGTCTTGCTTGTAAGTGTGTTTGATAGATAAACAATTGCCAGTGAAATAGTATCCGAACAAAGAAATCCAGTATTTTGCGAGGCATCTAAATTCTAAGTGAACAATAAACCCCACGTAGGTTTTCTTTTCTTATTTTTTTCCCCCTCTAAGAGTTATTTGGAGAGGTGTGATGGAGTAGAGAGCAACCTGAGAGAGAATATTTGGAAAGTGAAAGCTGAAATTTTTCTCCGTTTTCGCTTTTGTAAAATTATAAGAGAATTTAGTATTTGATTAGGAGCAATCAGGAAAATCACACTGAATTGCTTTAATGTTTTATCAATGTTAAGTGAAAATGGTATTTTTTTGAACTACTAAAATATTCTTAAAATAAAAAGAAAAAATTAACAAATGCGATGTATAGTGTGAAGGTTCTACCTCAAAATGTTATGGACGATTATATTACAATGGAGAATCGAGGTTAACTTCTTTACTGTAACTGTGTCAATTAATGATACTTGTCTTTATTTCTCCCAGGTGCCTCCTGATTTTTATGCCATGTAATTCATAGCAGTCGTGGCACTGAGATTACCTTCTATTCTCAAATGTTCCTATCCTAATTTAGCAATACGTATATTGCTTTTAAAATATCCCTTATAGTGCAAATTTTTAGACCCGTTTTTAGAGTTTTAAATGGAATGCAAGTTAGCAGAATGTCCAAAAATAAGGCGTCCTGAGGAAAAATATAAATTAGAGCGCAATTGTTCAGATGGATACTTAATTTTTAACCCAATAGATACTTAGGCAAGAATTATAATTGCTATACTTTTATTAATCAAATAGGCCTGTTTACAAATATGTTTCCTAGGCAATTTTAAGACTTTAAGAATGTCCATAAAGAACAGTTGATTAGGTAGCCATAAAGGGTTGTATTAATTGAAACGATAAGAAATGTATATTATCGCCTAAGATGTGTGGGAAGCCAGCCAACCACCAAAACGGATACCTGTCTTATATGCATATACACATTCATATATAATTTTTTGTACATTTATGAATCATGTTTATTAATACTTTGTGAAGGATTTTTGTACTATATTAATGCTCATATTGTAATCGGTATTCTCTTTTATAAGAAACTATTCTATTCTAGAAGCATATTTTGGAATAAAAAATATTTTATGTCTTTATCACTGTTATATCAATGTTAAAACAAACTCATGGAAAGATAAGTAAATGGATTTGAAGGGAAAGTATCTCTTAGTAGGTATATATTAAATAGATGAGTTTGTAAATTAAAAACGATTTTATCCAGTTACTTGAAAAGTGGAAAGAGTTCAACTTTATGTATATGGCACGCTTTTGTAGGTGTGCTATGCCTGAGTATTTTGTTGATTTTATTGCTTATTAGTTTTGTATATAGTATTTATAATGTGCCACGTCCTATTTATAAATATTAATTCACTTAATCATACTTGCAGTCTGTCAGGCATTATTGTTATTATACCTACTTTTTATGTTATTAATGGAATTAGTAACAAGAGAGGAAAACAAACCAAAATTGAACAGTAGGTATTCACTCAGACTTTTTTCTTTGCTTCCATAAAGTTATTTAGATAATGTATGCTAATAGAGAAAGAAACACTGAGGGTTTTTGTTTGTCTGTTTGTTTCAAGAAAAATTTCATTATTTTCCCAAAGCATCACCGTGTTGTTAATATCATAAACAAGACAAAATGCCAATAAGCTTGCATTTCTTGAAAATAAAACAGCTTTATTAAAGGCTCATGGAACCAAGGTGGCCATTTTCAGTTCATTCAATAAATATTCCTTGATCCACTTTTATTAAAATTTTTTGGTGTCACTCAAAATGAAGTCTGAATAATAAAAAAGAGCTACAGCAGGAATACCAGTCGAGATAGATGTCGGAATCATACATTAGAAGCAACTGAAAATGCTATTTTGAAAGAGAAACACTGAAAGTAATATACGATCATTTGATATCTGTCATGCAGAACAAGGAGTTAACTGTTTTATGTGGCTTCAAAATGAAGAATGTTATGTTCAGTAATTCAATAAAATCATTAAGTATCTATTGTATGTCAGGTACTTCACATGGTTTGGGGACAAAACTGGAGCTGTGACGCGGTTCTTCCCTTAAAATTGTTCATAGTATAGTAGCAAGAAAGGCCATGTTAAAAGGAAACGCATGATGCAATGTGGTAACTCCCATCACAGGAATATGCACAAAGTGGTATGTTTTGGCCAAAGGGAAGTAGTTCTAAGGAATCAGATGTTTGTCAAATATATTAACAATCTTTCAACAATAGAGCCATCTCTTTTAAAAAGGAACAGACTAAGAAGTAGTAGACCATAATTATGAAAACATTCAACCAGAACGTTGCTAATTGTTAAGTCAGAAATACGGCAGGTTGATTTTCTGCACTGGTTGAGATTGAAGAGTAGGAGACGTCACCTGTACGGTCTCTGGCAACCCTGAGGTTCGGTGGGGAGGTCAGGAAGTGCTGTGCCCACTTGCCAGATCCTACTCTTGGGTAAAAGGCATTTTCACAAGTGTTTGTTGAAACCTCCTGTGGACCTCCCGCGGTGGCCTCTGCTGTGGGAAATAATACATTCTTTGCTGGCTGAAAATTGTTCCCTATTTAATTTTAAAGATACTCTTATCATTTAATAAATAAGTATATGACATTTCTACTCAAGATGAGACGTTTTGCCATTATTAATTATTATTTATTAATAGCCATCCCTTTTTGAACTCCTAGGGGGTACCCCACTGGCACTGTACCATTCCTTGTTACTTAATCCCTTCAGGGTTGCTGTGCAATAGAGACCGCCCTCAATATGGTAGGACGGTCACATTGATGATGGGAAAAGTTTAAAAAATCACCCAAGATTACCCAGCTGGTACAAGGTGCAGCTAGGTTTTAAACTTCATTCAACTAATTTAAAAACTCATGGTGTTGGGCAGCCCCAGTGGCTCAGTGGTTTAGCGCCGCCTTCGGCCCAGGGCCTGATCCTGGGGACCCGGGATCGAGTCCCACGTCGGGCCCCCTGCATGGAGCCTGCTTCTCCTTCTGCCTGTGTCTCTGTACCCCCCCTCCTTGAATCTCTCATGAATAAATAAATACAGTCCTAAAAAACAAAAACAAAAACAACTCATGGTGCTTGAGGACAAGCCAGATGGTCTGTGAGAGAACAATCTAAACCACACTAAGCATTGTCTGAAATTACACTGGATGATTCATATGCTGGCTACTAATATCGGGTAATATTTTTTCTTTCAAAGAACATTAAATTACAATTTTACATAATCTAATACTCTCTAATAATTCTTAAGCTCTTGGCATGCTCCCTGCATTATTCTAGAGCACTTTCACTTAATCATCTCCATAAACTGATGAGGAATTTCCTTGCTAACTATTCAATTTTTTTAAAGAAAGTGTTGTCCTTAACCTCATAGCATTGTTCCAACCGTCAAAACTCATACCTGTTTTTATAAATATCCCTCCCACTTTGCACACAAGGCTATAATGTGCATATTTTTCCAAATAATCCAGTAAGATTGGTATCATTTGCTCTATTCTTGAAGGCATGCAGCATGTAAAATGTACCACATTATTATCCACATTTAAATGATCTTTTGTTCCTTGGAAATTATATTAACAGAAGAAAAAACTCTTCAGACCATTGCCTGACCTTAGCCGAAATAACTTAGTATATTAAGCTGAAGTAGTTCAGCATATTATTCTGATGACTTGTGATTAACTGAATTTAATTTCTAGCCTATATTTGCTTATTACCAGAATAGTTATTTAATAATTATCCTGAAATCAACCAATCACAATTTATCACCACAAAGCTATTTTCTTACAGAATCAACACAAGTATCTTTGGCTATTCTGGAACTTAATGTTGGATTCACAACTTGGATGACTGAATCTATCAAAATCTTAAGAGCGTATCTGTATTTCCTTAAAGACTTATTTACTTGTTTTAGAGAGAGAGAGAGAAAGAGAACATGGGGTGGGGAGCAGGGGCAGAGGGAGACAATCTCAGGTAGATTCCCCGCCGAGCGTGGAGTCTGACGCCTGTTAGGGCTTGATCTCAAGACTCTGAGATCATGACCTGAGTCAAAATCATCAGTTGGACACTTACCTGACTGAGCCACTCAAGGCATCCCTGGATTTTTTGGTGAAAGCAGAACGACATTTTTTCGGAAATTCTAATTTTAATAATGACAACCACTTTATGAAAGATCTTTCCAAGTCTTACGTTTCCATTCCATTTTCTGCTTGCGCTCTGTGTCATTTTATGATGGCAGCAAAGTCCAACAAATAGAACCACTTTCTCTTTTCCTGTAAAATAAGAATAATAGTATCTAGGTTGAAGGTCTGTAGTAGAAGCAGAACATAATACGTATAAAAAGCTGTTGGCAAAGCAGGCAACCGACAAATACCCTCAGTGATAATACTATGGAGCAGGCAGGCCTGGCGCTCCAGCGCGGTACAAGGGCATAAGCAGTGACCTGGTGGAAAATCACAGAGCTTTAAGCCCTCCTTGCTCTTAAATGGTGCAGTTCATGTTTTGCATGAAGAAGCACAGCTTCTGCTCTAGCCTCATTGCCCGTCTGTCCTGGGCCCTGTGCTGTGGCAGGAGAGGGGCGCTTCAGGTTTGGCACGACCCTGTAGCCCTGAGCAGAGCAGAGCACCCACTACGCCAGAGTTGTGCAGTAGGACTTCGATCATTGAAAGAGAATTATCGGTCATGTGTGATTCAGCGATCGTATCAATTTCCTAGGACTGTGGCTACAGTGACCATAAATCGGGTGGCTCAGAGCAACAGACACTCATTCTTGCACAGTTCTGGAGGCCAGAGTCCCAGATCAGCTTTGCTAGGCTGAAACTGGGGCATCAGCGGGCTGTCCCTTCTCCCCGGGCTCTGCTCTGGGGGGACAATCCTGTTCTTTGCCTCTTTCAGCTTCCTGCAGCTGTTGGCCTTCCTTGGCTTGGGGCTGTGTAGTTCCCGGCTCTGCTTCCTGGGCCCTTGCTTCCCCTCCACCTCTTGTCAGGTTCAGATCTTCCTCTGCTCTGAGTATGCAAGCAACTGTGTTGAGGTCCAGCCCGGACAATCCAGGACAATCTCCTAGTCCCGAATCCTTAATTTAATCACGATCACAAAGTTCCCGAATAACAATTAACCTCGGTTTCCGGGAATTAGAAACTATGTGCCTTGGGGGATCATTATTTATCCTACTTCGGTTATAAATCTCACGCTGGTGCTGGTGTTCTTCCTCTCTAGCAGCTTAGGGTTATAGATGTCTTCTATCATATAGTGCATTAAATACAATGATATATTTCTTCGGTTATTTACTAAAGAATCCTAACCCTTTAAGGTCTCCAGTTTGCTTGACTAAAGTCAGCCTTTTTCTTTTTTTAATAAGGCTGATACTAGTTGAATAAAGTCTTTTTTTTTTTTTTTTTTGAATTTGGAGTCCAGGGACTGTGATAACTTTCTTTGTGTTCATCTCTGATAATTTGTGAATATTCTTATTTTTTCGGAAATTCAGAAAAGTGTTTAAAAAAAAAAAAAGGAAAAAGTGTATCTCACTTATGATTTCATTTTCCCAAACCAGGATTTCCTAGAACTGTGCTGAGCACAAGTCAGTTGACATAGGAGCATCTGATATTCTTCAGCAAGTCTCTTTCCAAGAAGGCTGACAACCTGAAACTGGAAGACTAATGGTGATGGTTAGTTTCCTGTGTCCCCGTGGCTGGGCTAAAGGAAGCCCGAGAGCTGGTAAAACAGGTTTCTGGAAGACGACGTCAGCATGTGACTTGGTAGACAGTAGAGAGGATCACTCTACCAGAGTGGAAGAGCATTATCCAGTCGGTTGAGGGTTTGAATAAAACAAAAAAGTAGAGGAAGGGGAAAGCCCTTTTTCCCTGAGCTGAGACATGCATTTTCTCAGGCCCTCAGACAACGCTGCTTCTGATTCTTAGGCATTTGGACTCAGACTGGGATTTACACCATCCACGGCCCCAAATCTTGGGCCTTTGGACTCAGACCGAATTACACCATGGACTTTCCTTGTTCTCCGCTGGCAGATGGCAGATTGTGTGGATTCTCCACCTCCACAGGTGCACTGGCCAACACGGCAACCCCTCAAACCCCCTCTCACTCTGTATATATCGAATAAGACTATGTATTTATACACACATTTATCATATTGCTTGTGTTTCTCTGGAAAGCTCTATGTAATACACTAATAAAAGTGAAAATCTACCATAATACCCTCTGATGCTGGTGTGGTAATACGAACAAGACTAGAAGTTAATAAACACATAAAAAAATTGTCTTTGCTGAAGTGACTTTGACTCAGGCATCACTCACGTCACAAGGTAGGAAGGTATATTTTCTCCGTTACAAGAGCATAGTTGGGCCACTGGAAGGATTGCTGATGATGAGAGGCTGACGCTGCCAAACGATCGAGGACCTGGGCACTGTTACCTAATCCACATCCACATCCACACCCATCTGCTTCTGCGTCTTCCCTCTGCAGTCCAGCTAGACTGTCCCCCAAGCACAGAGAAGCAGACGGAGCTGATATCACTGACCACAGGGCCCCCAGCCGAAATGGCAAAATCCTGGATGAGGTTCCAAGTTAGGTCCAGCGGGTTGCAAGACGTGGTGACATGTTCCCTGTTATTTTTGCGGTGGTAGGGAGTACACGGGGTGGTGGTGGAGTGAGTAGGTCCTGTAACCAGTGTCCACTTACATTCCAGGAGACCCCTGGACGCCCAGCCTCCCTCTGGCCATTATCTAATCCATACATATTTAAGAGCTAGAAGCTTGAGGATGGACCCTTTTGATCTTTCCATGGAATTGTCTGGGTGAAGTGAAGCATTAAGGCCCATTTGACTTATCCGCGTGAACACTGCTGTTGAGAGCGTCAAATAGTTAATTCATTTCTTTTGGTCTTTGTCTTTAGCCTCATATTACACTCTATGAAATATGTGTTTGTTTTCCCTTTGGAACAATTTTCTCCACAGCTGCAAATCTGCATAGGGAATCGCTCTTGACTTTGGAAATATATTCTGTTTATTATCACATTGTTTCTTCACGTCTCCAACTTTGTACAGACAAACTGGGCTGCCCGAGGACCAGTGTGTGTCAGAGCTTTGCCCGGTGAACTCGTTTCCTTTCACCATGTCAGACGCAATTATGAATAATCCCTTTCTCAGCATTTTCAGAGTACCCTATGTTCATTTTAGTGCAAAGGTCTTGAAGGGAAAAGTAAATTTATCGCATTGAACTTGGATCAAAGAGGAGGAAACAAGTGAGTAAAATGGTTGAGAAAAAAAATCAAACCTATAGGCTTTCCCATATGTGGAATCCAGCAGTGGGTTTTCTATGGTTACAAGAAGGTAATGAGCCAAGTTCATGAGTCAAAGCCACAGCTCCCTGGAAAGTGCTGTGTTTTTCTGACGATATTCTGTATCTGGGTCAACCAAACATAGAATTTAAATGTGTTTATCATAAAGATATTAACAAATGCTCCGACTGGTGTGCAGTTTGTGCCAGTTTGGAACACAGGCCCCTCTGGTAACCACTAGAGCTGATGCTAAAAAAAAACTAAGACTTGTGTGGAGCAGACAGGGGGACGACATTGATATTCCAAATCTTTAATCTCAGCCACCCTTAGATTTCAGATCAATTTCTTTACCACCCGGAGCAACCCACCAGAGCCCCAAGTGCCGCCTGCCGCCACGCACTCCACGAATGCCAAAGGCGGAGTCGGGGACTGGCCACGCATACTCATACGTCCAAGGGCCAGAGATCATCAAATAATGGATCTATCCCTTAATTAATACATCACCAATATAACCTTTTCACATTTCCAAGTTTATTTTTAATGCTGCCTGTAATATGTTAAAGTCAAGGCAGTAACTTTGAATAGAACTGGAGGTGAAAGATTAGCATGGGAAGACCCACGTGCTTCCTACATTTACCTGTAATAAGAGCAGGAGTCAGGAAATTCCATGAGAGCAGCAGATGCACCTGGTACACGAATCGGCTTAAACATTCAGGCCCAGGGATGTGGCGAGGCCGCTCGTGTGTCAGAGTCTGAAGCGTTACTAGTCCACTTTGTTCCCTCCTACCCATTCTTGATAGGCGGTCTGGGGCGGGTGATGGGGTGGGTAGTGGGGGGTCGGGCGGGGAGGGGCTGGTGCGGGTAGCGTGGAGGGGGGGGGGAGGGTAGGGGGGGGTGGGGGAGGGGTGCGGTGGAGGGGGGTTGGATTTGGTGGAGGTGTTGGTGGCGGCGGTGATTGAGTTTAGGTTTTAAGTTTCCTTTGGAGGTGGATGTTCTTGGTTCGTGGCTGGGGTCTTTAGGGTTTCTCTTTCTTTCGTTTTCTTCTTCTTTCGTTCTTTGTTTCTTTCTTCTTTCGCTTCTCTTTCTTTCTTTCTTCTTCTTCTTCTCTCTTTCTTCTTTCTTTCTTTCTTTTTTAATCTGTAAGATCTATACTGATTCTTAATGTGTCAGCCTTGAAAAGGATTCGGTTTTATTGCAGATTTAGGACTGAAAATCAGATGTGATTTGAGAAGTATCTTCAGGGACAGAATATTCAGTTTTTGTCAGAACCTTGCAGGTTGAGTAGGCTTCTTTGAACTACCCATTGTTTCCTAGGAGGAACTTACTTAGTACTTGCTAATTTAATATCATCCTTCAACAGTTTTTACACGTGATTAAGAAGAGTTCCCTTTGTCTTCATTTTAGTAATTTTATTAATAATTGATATTGTCTGAGGCCTTGATTTTAGCAACTATTGAATGCATACTATAATATAAATATTGAGATTGTCAGTGAAATAGATCATTATTATCAACACTAACCATTTCATTTTAAGTCCACAGTGCTTTATTCAGGTATTTCAAGTTAGTACCAATTTAGAAATTATGTACAAATCAATTTCATAAGGAAATCAAATTTGTATTTTTATGTACTTACCATAATTATAGACTAAAAGAAGTTGGCAAACCCATATGTCATCATAACTACATATTAGATATAGTTACATAAAATATTGCTTCATAGACATAATTTACTGTGAAAGATCAATGATAAGAGCATGAAAGCTCTGCAAATATATGGCTTTAATTGATAATCAATGATAATGATAACAACAATAATAAATTTTCTTTCACAGTAGTCATTCCCAAAGGTATGTAGAAGCCTAAGTAAAAAGAAGTAAGAATAGATTTATTTTAGAGATGACAATACTTTTTTCCCATATACACTTTCAAAGAAATGAAAACACACACAGCCATTTTATGTACAGGAAGAGTACTATGCTTACCAATCAGAAAATTTAAAACATCTCTAAGACATTAATAATAATCTAGTCACACAAATCATCGGATCAGGATGGTTTAAACGGCCTAAATTAGTGTTCAAGATGACAGTGGATTTGCCTCTTACGGAGCTATACAAAAGAAAAAGAACAAACACGCTGCTTGTGGCATAACATCTTATCATTTTTACACTTGCAAGAACAAAGCTGATTTAAAAAAATGCTAATGATATTGTTTGCTCTTTCCAACTATTCATTATTTAAATACTTTTTTAATTCATAGAATTATATGAACTTGCAGGGACATCCTATCAATGGATTTTTTTACTTGAAATAGTTTAAGATTTCATTCAATACATAATGATAATTATTTTGGAAAATTAAAATTTACAGATAGCTTTAAATATTTGCTATTTTGCCACATAAAGATACATCTGTTAAAGCAATTTTTTTACTCTTTCTAGAATACTTTCAAGGAACTTTTCTATTACTTAAAAATATAGGTATAGTATACATAATGTTTTATAATTTAAATTGGCATCATATTAGAGATATCTTATTAAAATATAATCCTAAAAGATTTGAAACACTTATTTATATATGTTACATTTTGAATAGGACCTAATAATCCAGTATAAATTTTTCACAGTGACCCTGACTTTTGCTGAAAATGTGGCTAGCGTTATTTTAGTCACTTTTCTGAAGTTTTGGTAAAGAATCTAAATTAAATTAAATTTATTTGGTGTTATGTGTAGATTCACCCTGAATATAAAACAGCAATAAAGTGGTTTTTACTAGTTAGTAAAATTTTAAAAAGCCAACATGTATCTTTTAAAGGTAATAGATAGAATATTTCTTTAAATTTACTTGTTGGTTTTATCAATATTCAGTCTTTTTTTCTTTTTTTACACTCTATCATAATATGAAATGTTAAGAGAAGAAAATAATCAAAGTGTTTTCTCCCCAATACAGTATTTGAGGATACAACTACTAAAATCTTTGAAATGGGTACAGAATTTTTATAGTCTATGATTTGAATGTTTTGAAATAAAATGGAGAAATCCTGAATAACCTTAAAGAATGAGATAATGGGTGCTAGGTTGTATTTATTATATATTTACTAATTTATTAAACAACTATTATGAATATTTGTATGTTGCCAAATATTGGAAATGAACCTGTGAACAAGATGGTCATATTTTCTGTCTAGACAGAATCTAAGAGGCGTACAGACACGTGAACTGACAACTGCGACATTATGAGAGGAAAGAATGGGTCATTTAAACCAGATACAAGTAAGATTAAGAGAAAGAATCTTAGAGGAAGAGGCTCTAATGATGGTAGATTGGAGAAATATGCCAGGCAACAGCTTGGAAAGGAAAGCATGTGTTAGCTAGAAAGCTTCACGTGTGTAGGCCCCAACAACAAAGGATTTAGTAATCCAGGGATGCCAGGTGGTGGATGGCTCAACCTGGGCCGGGTGGCTGGTGCCAGTAGAGTTCCAAACGCAGGCCAGACTACAAGAGGTCTTACAGACTGTGCAAAGGGTGTTGACTTTATCAAAGGGACTGTAAATGTTCATTAGAGGATTTGCATGAGCGGGTTTGCATACTACAATGATGACACAGGATTTAGAGTGGAGGGTAGATTGAGGTTGGGCAGATTAGAAGAAGAAGCATTAGGTTGACTTGATAATCCAGTGTCTAGACCATGGTAATTTGCAATGTCATTGTCGCATTAACGATGGACAATAGGTGGATCGATCACATGCTGGGGAGGATAGAAAAGAGGAAGGGTTGTAACCCGGGGGTTTTCATCTGTTGTCCTGCATAGATGGTCATGTTTTTACATAAAATTGTAAAAAAAAAAAAAAAAAAGGAAAAGAAAAAAGAAAAGAAAGAAAGGACCACGAAGTGTCATTTGTGTATTCGTGGCATTTTATTTTATTGAAATAGCTATGAAATTTCAGGAGAAACATTTGCCAAATCAAAATGTTAATTCAATGCTTTAATTGGTTTGTAGCTTTAATTGTGTTAGATTTGTGAAGACTTTTGTCTTTTTAAATTATTGATACCTCATTTAATACTTAAATATATTTAAGTGACAGTGGGGACACAAGAATTTTTTTTTCCCTAAAAATATTTCATTTAACTAGTAATAATAATAAAAATAATAATAATAATAATATGATACTAAGCTGTATTAGGGTTCCAACAACAAATAGTTGACTCATTCAAAGGGATTAGCCCAAGGGACTTCAATGAAGGGGTGATTTACTAAGCAGTAAACTCAGGAGAGGAACAACAGGGACACCACTGTTGTGAAGCCAGCAGAGGTGAGAACCGACCTCTGGAAGCGAGACCAGACAGCAGCTCAATAGGATTTGTGGCTTCAACGGACACAGACAGTAGCCGCTCACCAGGCAGGTGCCCCAGGGAGATCTGAGGGTGGGATAAGGTGCAGTGAAAGCTCTGAGCTCTCCCTATCTGCTCCCTGCTCTTCCTGAAACTTCTCATTGGCTGAATCTCATGGAAAGCCCCATGGCAGGAGGGCCCAGGTGATAAAGGTCCCTTCCCAGGAATCCGTTTCCTGGGCTCAGAGATCACAACAAATAGAAATGAGAAAAGGATCATAGCATAAAAGCCAGCATACAAGCAAAGGGGTATGTAATGAACACGGCCAGAGTGGAAAATCTTTTCTCCTACTCTTCTAGATTATTCTTCTGGTCTAAATGATTGTATCGACATAAAGGTTAACAGGAGAAAGACAAATGTAGTGTTCTACCTATGGGAACTCCCTAAAATAGGACAGCCAACGGCAGTCAGGCAGTCGGGGCTTGTATGCCATCCTGAGCCAAGAGTGGGTGTGGGCCTGGGCTTGGAAGGGGCGAGGGCAAGTCACAGGAAGGTGAGGAGTATCTGCTCCACAATCAGATGTGTGCCCTGCCGCACAGGTAAATCCTTCACCCCTGGTCACAGCTCTCTTTCTGGGACAGACCCTCTACCTAAATCCCTTAAGGGAGAGCTAAAAGATTTTCTCAGGGCCATGCGTCTCAATTGCCTTTAGCTCAAAATAATCCACCCCCCCCCACTGAGATGGCACATTTTCCGAGAGACTATTCCACTCCTTTTCAACACCAACCACATACTCATGTTTGTTTGTCTGTTTTTTTCCTAGTGTACTGACAGTGCTTCCTGTTACCGAGTCAAAAGCAATCTTAAGCAATTTATAGTCACGTTGTCAAATAGCCACACAGATGCCTAAAATACATTGATGGTTAAGGAGTGTTTCTGAACGTGCATGCAGGGGTGCTAATGGGATGCACAGAGTAAGTCGGGGTGGGCATCAGCCTGCAATGTGGGTGCCTTGGGCTTTGCAAGACCCTAGGGAAGGCGCTGGGCACTTCTAAAGACAAGTTACTAACCAATAGTGTGAAATACGGTACATTCCTGGGGGGCTGGGGGCTCACCAGTTAAGCACCTGCCTTCTGCTCAGGGCTGATCCCAGGAGCCCACGTGGGGCTCGCTGCTCCCAACAGGGTCTGCTTCTCCCCCTGCCTTGCCCCCTGCCTCCTGGCCCCTGCTTGTGCTCTCTCTCAAATAAATAAATAGAATCTTCAAAAAAGTATATGGTATGTTCCCAGTACCAATGGTCCCAGGAGAGCAGGGATGTGCTTCATATACATTTATGGCTACCAGCCATGATCTTTCTCACTGTACTCAAGCTTGTCACTGTTAGGATGGAGCCTGTTCGCCAGGCAAACAGGAGGAGAGAAGACCCCCGCTGCCCCTCTGAGCCCCGCCCTCTGTGCGGACAGCTCATTCTTCTGGCTCACCCATGTAGATGCTGGGTCAAGTGCAAATGCTAAGTTCTACCTGGGAAAAAGTTGTCTGTGTGTGTGTGTGTGGGGGGGTATATTTTCTGCCAAGTTTTAAATCAATGATCGCGGATGGATATTTTTCAATTACTAGTGTCTCATTTCTCACAAAACCAAGTGAGAAGTGATCACTACTTAGCCCTACACGTGTTCACGGTGGACAGAGGCCGAGCGCTACAACCCAGTGGTATGATCCTTAGTGAGCCGCAGTAGGCTAGCAAGGCTGACTTATTAAATAAATACATAATCAGCATATAAAAATATTTAGACAAAAAGTGGCTCCGATACCTCGTTTTGGATTTCTGACACCTTCACCTTCTCAGGAATTTAGGATTTCAGGTGCAGATTTGGAGTTAGAAATTTGACTTGTGCAGCAACATTTAACATATGCTGAACACTCATTTCATTGCTACTTTGTAAAAACAAAACTTCTTTTTTTTTTTTTTGTAAAAACAAAACTTCTTAGCTGAAAACTGGCAGTAAATATTTTATTTATTTTATTTTATTTTATTATTTTATTTTATTTTATTTTATTTATTTTCTTTTATTTCTTTTATTTTATTTTATTTATTTTATTTTTTTGGCAGTAAATATTCAATTCAGTCTTTGGACAACAATGAATTTCTTACATGTGAACATTCTCTAGTGAATAAAGTGCTATACCAGGTCCTTTATCACTTAATCTCACAACTTGGAGAAACAGATATTTTAATTCTATTCTAAAGATGAGAATAACTGGTAGTGGCATTAAATGATTTGTCCCAAATCGCAAGGGCTTCAACTTCCAAGATTATTTGCTTGCAACTATCCCAACTATGGTAACATGCGTGGCTCACATCATGAGTAAATTGATAAGAAAATCCATACTGATAAAAATAAGGAACTAAAATGAAAGTAATTTTGCAACGTGCCTGAGAATTCATAGCCCTCTGCAAACGTACTTGGAGTTACAAATCACCTACGTTCCAATCCTAGATCTGTCACCTGGGTGGACTGTAGACCGTGAGCAAATCTTTTCAACCCTGGTGGGTAGGGTTTTCTCATCTCAGTAAGAGAAACCATAATATCTGCCTACCAGAGTTATTTTAAGAATAAAATGAGATAATACACAAAAAGTGCTTATAATGAAATCTGCTCAGTATTTATTAAATACCTGATGTCCTTTTTCATTGCAAATATTTGTAAAATTGTCTCCTGGCAAGCTTTATAAATTATCAGTGTAACCTAATTAGGAACAAGGATAGTTAACAAAATTGACCCAAGAGCTTGATTTTTTTTTTTTCTGTTTTCTTTTTCTTTCTTTCGTTCTTTCTTTCTTTCTTTCTTTCTTTCTTTCTTTCTTTCTTTTTTTTTTTTTTTTTGATGGTTTTTCTATACCTTGGAGTCATAGTCACATTTTCTGTAACATGAAACAAGTACTTTCAGGCCCCCAAATCTCAAATGATGCTACTGATATTCAAAAGCAGCAGGAAATGTCACCAGGTAGCCTGTAAAATGTTTTGAAGTCTGTGGGAAAGAAACTGGTCGGTGACATGGCTGAAATAATACTTGCCACTCACTCCAACTCCATGAAGGAAAAATGTAAAGTGGTGTCGTGATATTAATGCCTCGGTGCCTATAACTGCATAAACCGATCTTATTACTATGGACTGATATTTTAATTACTCTTGTCATAATAGAACAAAGAAGACAGAGATGCTGATTACTATTAGTATTGAAAAGCATTACTTTGCGTGCAAGGAGATCTTAGGAGGAGAATTTGCATTACCTTTTCCTTTTAATTGTATTCATTTCTTTTTTCCCCCCAATATTTGCTTTGAGATCAATAGTCACAGAGCTTGTAATGTAATTAGAAGAATCATTAGCTATTAGGAGAATTAGCTTGGGTTGCAAAGAGAAGAATAACAGAAAACTAATGGATTATCTGACTTGATCTGACATCTATAAATGCCCCTGAATTCTTTATATAATATAAAATCTGAAATGTCAGTAAGAAAGAATTAAGGCACATGTACAGATATTTAATCCTTTTAGCAAATCTTTTTGAAGATCCTTAATATGTGCATCGCAGTGAGCACTGGTTATCGCTTCTTTGCATCTTTGATCTGTGTTTGGTAACAAAATATAGAAAACAAGACTTTGAGCTTAGCTCGAATGGATGTATTTGTGTTATTTTCAGGTTCAAGTCTATACTGTATATATGATTGACATTTAAGTGACCATACTGAAACATTTTGGGAGCACCACTGACTAGAAATGCGCTAGTCTAGCCACTGCTGAAGGTATAAGATGGAGAGATTTACATATATATATATTATATATAATAATATATAATATATAATATTAATATAATATTAATATAATATATAATATGTATATAATTCTGTCTTTCATCTATCTATCTATCTATCTATCTATCTATCTATCTATCTATCTATCATCTATCTATCTATCATCTATCATCTATCTATCATCTCATCTCACCTATATATACAGATGAGAGAGAATAATCCAGAAATTCAAAATAGAGAGAAATGCCCCTAGGGCTTTTTGGTGGTCCAGGGAAAAAGAGCTTGTTTGTGGGGATGAATGAGGAACTCTTCTTGGAGGAAGTTAAGAGTCATATGAGACTACTGACATCATCATGGGAAGGTGACTACACATCTACATATGTTTGTTGGGACAGATCCAACATAATTACTAATCACACCCTTTATCACTCTCAAAACTATCCTTCCTTGGATCAAAGATTTTATTCTCAAAACTATCCTTCCTTGGATCAAAGATTTTATTGTAACTTGAGGTATAGAGAAGTTTTGAAATTTGTTCCTTCTCAGTGTTTAAACAACTGCTGTGTTTTTTGAACAACAACAACAACAGCAACAACACCAAAATGATTCCCCTCTATCTTGAGGTCCAATTTATTAGGGTTTTTAGCTAAAATTTTAAAGTGGAATCATGGGAAGTTTTAGTGCTTTTCATTGCATTTGCCTGCATATATGGACTTTGAAATATTTTCTCCTTATTCATGATCAGGATAAACAGAAAAATCAGGGTTTTTTTTGAGTTTAGAATGTTAAATAAGAGTTCCATTCAAAGCAATGATCATATTTCTGTGAATAGAAAGAGCTAAAATGAACACTCCAGAAATATAATACATTCCTGCACAATCATTATCTGTAAAATTAGAAAGGCACCCTTGTGGAAAAATTAAATATCTGACTAAAATTCAGAAAACATGGGATGGCTCTGTGTGACCTTGGGCCATAACTTTTATTCTCTAAATTTAAGTTTCCTCATCTTTGAAATGACAAGGTTAGAATAGATGGTCGTTAAGGTCTCTCCCAGCTCTAATAGACTATTATTTGAAATTCAAATAGGTTAATATAAATTTTATAGTAGGTAGTGAAACTTCCTGAGGAGATTGCTTAAAATAATTGAGGAAGTAGTGGATAAAAGTCTTCAGAAGAGAGTATAGAGATGCGTCAGAAGAATGCAGTGATAGGGCCAGAACCAGCAGACAACCTGTGAAAGATCTTCTTTACTGGGGACATGTTTAACAAGCACTTCTCTGTATTTCTTGTTATTTTAAACATCAAATTGCATCAAATCATGTGAGCTGCTTGTCCAAACCCAAATTCTAAAACCCATTCTCAGATATTTTGAATGCAATCATAATGCAATAAAGCAGCACTTCTCATCTTTGTTTCTCAAGTCATAGTTCCAAAATATTCTACTTAGGAGATATCCCTCTAGGCTGAGATCCTGAGCCAAGGATTCCAGTGCAAGTGATTTACTAGGGTTGTGATCCCAGGAGAAACCACTGGAAGTGGGAGCACAGGGACACAAGGCAGTGCAGGGGACCTCTAAGTGAAGATGCTACTTCCAGTGAACTTACAGACTCAGTCTGATCCTCAGGGGGCACATCTGATGGTTTTCCCAGAAAAGGACCTGAACTTTGGTTTTCCCAGATGAGTAGGTCATTGGCCATGAGTCAGGGGTGGGCGAGAGAGGAATGGGAATGGAAGCAGGTATAAACCTTCCTGCATTTCCAATTACTTCAACAGGCAAGGCAGTCCCTGTGCCCAAGGGAGATCATCAGAAGACATTTTCAGATGAGGCATCGAAGCAGTAAAAGAATGGGGATGCGGTGCAGGGTCAGGGAAAGGGCGTGAGAGTCCCTAGGTGGCACGTCAGGAATGCCCACTGCAGTTATTCACCTCCTGAACGCTTTTCACGGTCAAACCAACGTGAGAGGTTTTAGATGCTTTACCCCTTCTGATAGTGGTGACTCGTAGTAGCGCATCACAGGTGTTAAGTAGTAATGCAGTGACCTACTATTTCCAAAATAAATTTGACTAATTTATCAAGTAACAACCATCAGGAAGAAACACACTGGGAATTTTGCCAATAAGACCTCAAGAGTTTTGAGTTAAAGAGAGGAATTTTTCCTGAATCATAGCACTTTGTTCTAAATGGTATTTTGCTTAAATAGTAGACTACTATACTTATGAAGGCCTGTATTTGCACAGACGCACCCACCTTGACCACAGGAGATGACTTCAACATATTGTAATAAACTGTGAGAGTTTTTCTAACTAAAGAGGCTGAGGGAATGGGATTGAGGAATGAAACTGATAGTTTACATGGCCTCTGCCTGCAATTAGGGAGCCGACACAATCTGTCTTTTGGCTCCGACGTTCAAGATCTCTATCAATAGAAAAAGCAATCGAGTGTCTCTCTCTTGGTGGCATACCGCTTATTGAGTCAGAGTACTGACCTTAACCCCTCTCCATCTCATCCCTCAGTATGAATTTGCTTTTTATATTGAGTCAGAATCTGCAACACTGAGGGGAAAACCTAGACGGGAGGGAAGAGTAATTGAGGTGAACCCGTGACAGCCCGGAAGCATGAGACTACTTAAACTAACCACTCATTTTCACCTTTGGCGTATATGCTCCATGTTAGGGGCCTCACATGGGTCTTCTCACATGGTTCACACCACCATCCCAAGAGGGGAGTGCTTAGGAAACCGGTTCAACAAGGTAGGGAACTTTAGAGAAGCCATAAAACTAGGAAGTGACAAAGTGGAGGTTCAAAACTACATCTTTGTGAATTTTCATTAGACAACGGTAATTATAGTCAAAGCAGTCAAGATGTGCTTTGTCACTGAGACACAATAAAAATATGGTAGTGCGAGTGCCCTCCCTACTCAGAGGAACACAAACCTGGAGGCTGGCTGCCAGAGTCGCCTTCAATAAAAGTATTTTTAACCAAGTGAATTTGCTTTAAAATCTAGAGCCACACTTTTTTTTTTTTTTCAGTTAACCATCTAAAAGAGATAGTTGACTCGTACTAAAGTCTGCAGATAACAAGATCAAGAGTATTTATACATCGTCTGTGGGCAAACAACTTTTAGATACAGCTCTTCCCTCCTAAGGGGAATCATACAAACTAACATGGGACCATGGATTCATGTTGGAGAACAGTGATGAGAGAACATTCTGAATTCTCTGAAATCCTTGAAAATGATTTCCTCTAAGAGCTGTAAGGACATTATAAAATTTGATGCCTGTTTGATATCTGTAATAGGAAATAAGAGAGAGGGACACCTGGGTGGCTTGGTGATTGAGCGTCTGCCTTCGTCTCAGGTTATGGTTCTGGGGTCCTGGGATCGAGTCCCGCGTCAGGCTCCCCTGCAGGGAACCTGCTTCTCCCTCTGCCTGTGTCTCTGCCTCTCTCTGTGTGTCTCTTATGAATAAATAAATAAAATCTTAAAAAAAAAAGGAAATAAGAATGACATTTATGAAAAAGACAGGAACCACATAGAAGGACTAAGTAAAGATACAAAAACCACGGAATTTTGTAAAAAGAAAGTAACAGAGATGTTTGCGGGGAAACTAAAAAGGCAATAGCAGAATTGACGCTGTTAGATTGTGGTAACGCTGTAGAAGAAAATACCTGAGTCGCCCCTCCAAGATCATTTGCCAGAATATTTAGGGGAAAACAAGATTAAAATAACAATGGAGAATGTAATGTGACACGTAAAGAAGCATATAGTAAAGAATTAAAGAGTTGTAAGTGTTCCTGGAGATAAAAACAAAATAATCATAGAAGCAGTAATATAAAATCAATTTATTCCTGACTCATTACAGAATTCAGCATACAGATAAAAATAATATTGGCACAAGGGCAAAAGAACACAAAAAGAGACCTACATCCAGAAAATACTTGAGACATTTTCAATTTTAATGATAAAGATGAGTAAACTGTAGCATGCATTCAGGTACAAAATTCTGCTTACCCCCAGAATACAAGTCATCCTGAATTGAGTTTTCTCTCTTACAACTAAATATCAAATTGAATAGAGACAGTTTAGAATTTTGACAAAATTTGTAATTCAGTAAGTTTTATATCCAGCTGAGATATATTTTAAGTGGGAAGGTAATAAGGCAACATTTGCATCTGTTCAACGGCTCAGGCAAAATGCCTTTCATTACTTCTTCAAAAAGTTGCTTACAATCAGGGGTGCCTGGATGGTTCAACCCGTTAAGTCTCTGACTCTAGGTTTCAGCTCAGGTCATGACCTCACGGATTCTGAGATCAAGCCCCGTGCAGAGGTACTGGGCCTCTGCGCTCAGCACGAAGTCCCCTTGAAGGTTCTGTTCCTCCGGCACCCCCTGCTCACATGCACCTGCTCTCTCTTAAATAAATAAATCTTAAAAAAAAAAAAGAAAAGAAAAGAAACAAACAAACAACAACAACAACAAAAACAGAAAGAAGTTACTTAGAATCATATTCCAGTTTTCCGTGGAAACTCCAAATGACCATTTAAGACTTTGGAAGTTCAGGGATAAAAGCTGAATAGTGTTTTCCATAACACATGCATCACCAAACCACCTTACAAGATCTGGGGAAATCATCACTTGACCAAGCTACATCTATTTCAACTGTCCGTTTGACTAAATCTATAAGAAGTTTGAGTCGTTGTCTCCTCTGTTCATGGATGAAATTTGAAATAACAACAAAAATCTAATGACTTTGTCTACCACTTATGATGGGCGTGGATGATCCTATTATTGAATCCCCTCCCAAACTCTCCCACAGAGAGTTTTCTACAATTCAGAAATCCACATAAATGTGCTTACAATCATGCACAAGCGTAGGAAACTGTGAAGGATACACATATAACTGTTTCTGGGGCATATTGGAAAGAAGCACAATGATTGTCAATGTTGCTATCTTTGAACGGTGGAAATATGTGTGGCATTTTCACATTTCACTCTATTTTTTTTTTTCAAATTTCAGATTTACTTTAAGCTAAAAGTAAAGCTGATGTGAAAAACAGAAGGCGAAAACCACGCAAAAAAATTCCTAAAAGTCTAAAATTGAAAAGAAAAAGTTTGAGATTCAAGGTTATTCCCATAAATAATACTGTGAAGTTGGCTTTCCTTTTCTCAGTTTTCAATCAGTGCAGTAAATGTGCCTCTAACATCCTACGAGAGGCAAGATTCTAATGATGTGTCCCCAACATTCTCAACTTCTTGGGGTTCAATCTAAAATTAGTACGGGTACTGCCTTGAAGGGACTCTGAAGATGAACGCAAGATTAGTATTTGGTTAACTCTAAGGCAGGGACGTTTTCTGGGATTACCTGGGTGGGCCCAGTGAAATCACATGGGCCCTGTAAGAATAGAAGAGGGCAGAGAGGGAGGCGAGGATTGATCCGAAACAAGAAGGAGCAGAAGAAATAGAACTAGGATTCTATATAACTTGCTGGCTTTTAGGATGGGGAAAACCGTAGGCCAAGGAATGCAAGGAGCTCCTGCAACATGAGCACAACCTCCGTCTACGAAGGCAGCGAGGACTTCAGTCGGAAGTTCCGGGAAAACTGATTTCTGCAAAATAACCTGTTTGAGCTTGGAAGCAGATTCTCCTCCAGAGCATCCAGATAAATCCACCCTGCTCGTTGCCTTGACTTTGGCTTTGCGCGCCCTCAAGCCAGGAAGCCAGTCGGACTGCACTCGGGTTTCAGGCCTCCACAACTCTGAATAACAAAGGAGTCTTAAAAAAAAAAAAAAGTATATATATATATATATACACACCTGCCAGGAGCAAGGCACAGGGGCCTCTGTGAGCACTACCCTTGCTCAAAGCAACAGGAGGCTCTGAAGATGTCCTGCGGACCCCTTGTGATTGTCTGCACAATGAACAATGGCCACCCAAATGAAAATAAGCAAAGAATATTGAGTCAGCTCTTTTTTTGAGAAGTTTTAAGTCTACCCAAAACAGAATGGCCGAGATGTAGAGCTTTCCCACCTACTCCTGCCCGACACATGCGGTCTCCCCCACTATCCACATCCCCACCACACGGGTACATTAGTTGCGATTGATGAACATACATGAACGCGTCCTCATCATCCAAGGTGTGTGTGAGGATCCCTGGTGCTGTACGTCGTACGTTGCATGCATCCACACAAACACGTATGGCTTTGCACGGAGTAGCAATGACATGTGTTTGACATTATACTATATTATAAAACCATTTTATTGCCCTAACACTGTGCCTATCCATCCCTCCCAACTCCCTAACCCCAGGCAATGTGTTTTTTTTTTTTTTTTAAATGCTAAATCTGTTGAGATTTGTGATAGCAGCAATAGTCCATGAATACAGTTCCCAATCTTTACCTGAAGGCTCTGGAGGAGCTTGTGGTTTTATACTGTAGTCAGATCTCCTCCTATCTCCTCTTTATGGCTGTTTTTTTTTTTTTTTTTCCATTGGACTGAATATAAGGTTAATTTAGTACACCAATGTAAATGAAGGAAAAAGACATTTAAATAAGAGCGCTTGAACTCTGATGTGAAGTGATGATTCTTGCTGGAATATTACTGGTTTGGAGAACATCTTGTGCAAGTGACTCTCTTATCAGCTCTTATGTAATGATACGTATTAACTACAATGAGCTTACCTGAGGAGCCAACACGGATGGTTCTAGTTGCTCTAATTGGAACCCGGGGGCCTGGCTTACGTGGCCTTTGTATCTGAAAATCTCTAATTTTCTGTTTTAAAATATCTAATTTTGGGCAGCCCTGGTGGCTCAGTGGTTTAATGCCACCTTCACCCCAGGGCGTGATCCTGGAGACCAGGAATCGAGTCATCGAGTCCCGCGTCGGGCTCCCTGCATGGAGCCTGCTTCTCCCTCTGCCTGTGTCTCTGCCTCTCTCTCTCTCTCATAAATAAATGGAAAAATCTTAAAAAAAAAATCTAATTTTAACTGTTGTCAGATGATCAATATATATTACAGAAACACAAGTTTATCGAAAAGAAACCGTTATTAACAGTTATTCCCATTGCCAAATATCTTTGTTTTCTAAAACTCACTTCTGGGTTGCTTTAAACAAGTCAACTCATCAGCATATTTACAATGTGGTTTTATATACAAAAATTTATGTATTGTGACAGTAGAGGTATGGCTAGAAAAAGTTAAAGATGCAATAAATGGATCCCACGGGAAGATGCTTATATTCTTGGATTTACGGACAATGTGTTTTCTCGTCTTTCCAACTAATTCACTGACTAGTGTTGCCACCAGCATTTCTTCAATCTGTGAAAACGCAGCTGCCCATAACACGGAGTGACTAGGTTCAGACTACAGTAATTATCCAATGCGTTTGGCATCTGTTCAGAGAGTTAGCTTGCGATGTTAGATAAAATTGTCACTAATTTCACAAGGATTTTCACAGGTTTCCACCTGCTTTGTAAATTACCAGTGCGTGATCAACTAGAGCAAGGCTGTTCCGGGCTTCTGCTTGCAAGTCCATGTTTCTGGTTGAGCCTTTGATTCTGAATGCAACTGCTGAGCTTATTATCTATAAAGTCTAATGACTCAGACAAACTTCTAATTAATCCCCCAAATCACGTGCAAACTTTAAGCAGTGACTATTGTTATGTCATGTAGTCTTGGGGGGGAGGAAGAGGATGGAGCGGCCCTGAGCGAACCCCACACTGTGGTCCTGACTGACCTTGTCTCTCTGCCTCGGTAGGTCGGGCTCTGGTCCCTGGTCCCCTGTTTGAAAATCTCAGTGGCAGAAGCTAATTTCCCGGGACCAACATTACCACCCATTAAGAACAAACGGTTGCGATGCTGCCTCCGATGGAGCGATGATGAGGGTGCAGCAGATTTCACCCAAATTTCAGCTGGGTTTGAAGAAGCAATAAGTAAATATTGGTCAAGAGGTCAAGGAATGCAATGCAGCATTTCTCCTGTGGAAGGAAAGAACCGGAGAGGAGCATTGTCGAGCTCCCTCCAGGGCCAGCGAGCGGGTCTGCAGCTCCACAGAGGGGTGCTGGGTGAAAAGAGCGGAGATCTTGAGATCTCCATCAGGCCCTTCTGGCTTCTGCTCCCTTCCTGTGTGAGCATGAAGGAAGGAGGACCCGGTGACCTAAGAGCTGCACCATGTTCTCCGAAGCCACCCATTTACAAGATGGGCGAGGGGCACGTGGGGGGCTCAGTGGTTGAGTGTCTGCCTTGGGCTCAGGTCATGACCCCGGGGTCCTGGGATGGAGTCCCACGTCGGGCTCCCCGTATGGAGGCTGCTTCTCCCTCTGCCTGTGTCTCTGCCTCTCTCTCTCCTGAATAAATAAAATCTTAAAAAAATATGGTCAAAAACCTTTTTAGGAGGATTATTTTTCATTAAATTTATAAAGGAAAACACTGTGCTGAGGATGAACAACCCCTTGATATTAAAAATTTATATGGCTCCTGCACAAGGCAATAGTTAGTGGGGGAAGAAAAAACACAAGGAGAGAGGGAACATGGAGATCTTTTCTGGAACAGCGTATTTGCCAGGTCCTCTGACAGTGAGGTACTTCATGAAACTTCTCCAACTCCTGATTTACATTCTTTATAAGAAAGTTAACACCTTCCGACGCTGCCTGTGAAAACAGCAGCAAAAATAATTCTTGCAGTTTCATCATCACTTCTTGGATCTGGTTTGTAAATCTCATGACATCTATTTCTTTGTTGTTGTCTCCTGACGATGGTGCTTGTCAGAGCCTCGAGGTACTTAGGTTCTAAATCATGAAGCTCGAAGATGATGAGTCCTTCCTGGTAGGACTGTGCTGAGTTGACATTAAAGAAATAGCCAAGGGAAGTGTTTGTTGCCCTCCGTTGGCCACCAGATACAATTCGAGGATGCTTTCCCTGTTACCGGTGTTAGAGTCAGAGATGTCTTCTTCTAAGGCGTGTGTCATGCAGCTCTTTCCAGTTATGGGAAAACAGCTTCCCTCAAGGTTACTTGCCTGGTGCAAATACAAATCTTCTCTTTCACAGAACGCTCCGAACTAGCTTCTTCCCCCTTGGGTCTGGCGCGGGCTCCGTAGGCCAAGTGTGGGATCCCTTCATGAGCTGCTACTCGGTTGTACAGATTCCCCTTTAGTTTGCTAAGAAGTTGGCATTATTCTTGTTTTTCATTTATTTTTTTTAATTTTTTTAATTTTTTTTATTTATGATAGTCACAGAGAGAGAGAGAGAGAGAGAGAGGCAAAGACACAGGCAGAGGGAGAAGCAGGCTCCATGCACCGGGAGCCCGACGTGGGATTCGATCCCGGGTCTCCAGGATCGCGCCCTGGGCCAAAGGCAGGCGCCAAACTGCTGCGCCACCCAGGGATCCCTTGTTTTTCATTTAAAGGTGATCAAGTACAGAAGGCTCGTTGCCGCATCACACATGGCAGGGATGGAAAACAGCAGTAGAAAGGAGCCTGTAAAAATCCCTCTCCCTCTTAAAATAATGTGACCTTACATTGAACCCATGTTTACAGAACAGCAGAAATAATGGGTTAACTGATTTCACGAGATAGTTTCTGTTCTTTGACTTATAGTGATCACCTAATCTGATTTGTTTGTACTTTTATTTTTTTATTTTTTAAGATTGTATTTATTTATTCATGAGAGACACAAGGAGAGAGGCAGAGACACAGGCAGAGGGAGAAGCAGGCTCCCTATGGGGAACCCGATGAGGGACTCGATCCCAGGAGCCCGGGGTCACACCCTGAGCCAAAGGCAGATGCTCAACTACTGAGCCACCCAGGTGCCCCCGTTTTTATTTTTTTTAAGTAATATGTATGGAGGTCTATAATTATACCTTACATTTTTTAATTATTATTTTTTAAATTTTGAGATAATTTTTATTTTTATTATTTTTATTTTTTTTAAAGATTTATTTATTCATGATAGAGAGAGAGAGAGAGAGAGAGAGAGAGGCAGAGACACAGGAGGAGGGAGAAGCAGGCTCCATGCCGGGAGCCCAACGTGGGACTTGATCCCGGGACTCCAGGATCGCGCCCTGGGCCAAAGGCAAGCGCTAAACCGCTGAGCCACCCAGGGATCCCCAATTTTGAGATAATTTTTAGGTTCACATACAACTGTAAAAAATAATACAGAGATCCATGTATCCTTCACCTAGTTTCCCCCTAGAGAAACGTCTTGCAGAACTATTGCACACCATCATGACCAGGACACTGACACTGGTCCAAGATCTAAGATAAAGAGCATTTCTGTCTCCAAAATGCCTCACGTTACCTTTGTATGGCCACATCCATTTCTCTCCCACCTCACTCCCTCCTTAACCCTAAGCGACCATTCATTTGTTCTCCATTTCTAGAATTTTGTCACTTCAAGAATGTTACCGATATGGAATCATCTACAAACGTAACCTTTGGTGTCTTTCATTGAGCATAATTAGTTTGGAGGTTCACCAAGTTGTCATGCATACGAGTAGCACCTGCCTTCGGGTTTAGTGCTGAGCGGTATTCTACGGCAGAGAATTATCACAACTGATCGACCATTTGACCATTCAAGGACATCGTGGTTGTTTCTACTTTTGGGTTAGTACATGTAAAGTCGTTATAAACGTGCATGCACAGTTTCTGCGGGATCTTAGGTAAGTTCCTAGGATTACAATTGTTTTTTGCAGTGATTATACCACGTTACACTCCCACCAGCCTTGTATAAGGGATCCAGTTTATCCCATCCTTGCCAGCATTTGTTATTGCCAGTGTTTTCCATTTTAGCCGTTCTAGAGGTTGGTGGTGGCGCGTCCTTAGGAGTAGTTTGCATTTCCCTAGTGGCTAATGTTGTTGAGCATCTTTTCATGTGCTAATTTGCCATCTGTATATCTCTCTTTGCTTAAACGTTTCATTGTGCCTTAGCCCATGATCTAATTGCATTCTTTGTTTCTCTGTTGAGTTTTGAGAGTGCAGCCAGAGTTTTAGAATTTAAATATATAAATGTTAGAACTACTCTCAGGTTGTGTTTAGACAAATCAAATGTATGAGGTAAAAAGAAATAAAAATGTCAAGACTGACAAAAAACACTGTGAAAAGAGTCACTCTGGTACGGAGGGGGGTCACATCATTTGGGAAGTACTTAGTCATGGTCAAATTCTACAAAGGATCTCAAGGGGATGCTCATAAAATGGAAAATATTATGTGAATTATGAAGTAATTGGGGCAAATTTATAAACTTTTGTTCCGGGTATCAAAGGGAATATATACATGCCAGAAAATTTAGAAACACAAAGAAGGATAAAGAAAGGGAAAAGTTATTGATATCTCTCACCACACAAAGACAACCATTTTTATTTTGTTTTATTCATTCCAAATTTTACACCCCTATTTTATGTATAAATTGGAATCATGCTATATACCCAATTTTCTGTACTATTAACTTTCATGTTTTAAATTATATATATATATATATTTTTAATATTTTATTTATTTATTCATGAAAGACACAGAAAGAGAGAGGCAGGGACACAGGCAGAGGGAAAAGCAGGCTCCATGTAGGGAGCCTGATGGGAGACTCAATCTCGGGGCCTCCAGGATCACACCCTGGGCTGCAGGCGGCACCAAACCACTGCGCCACCAGGGCTGCCCTAAATTATATTTTCTATGCCTTCAAATAGTTTCCTAAAAATAAATATAATATTAATAATTTATTTAACCATTCACTTGTTTTTGGACCTACTTTGGGCACTGGGAATTTTGATGAGTAAGTAGCATTTGGTCTTTAGGTCATCTTTTACAGTTAGATTATGGATCCACCCACGATCGTTTTATTTTTGTATGGTGTAAAGTAAGAATTTTGCTTTTCTCCAGGGGCACTTGGGTGGTTCAGCAGGTTAAGTGTCTGCCTTCGGCTAAGGTCATGGTCCCAGGTCCTGATCTTGCTCTCACTGTGCATTCTCTTTCAAATGAATAGATTATATATATACACACACAAACTTATTAAAGATAACATATATATATATTTTTTTTTTCCATATGATTTTTAGTTGACCATCCTTTCCCCACTATACTGCCTTAATTCAGGTAAGGATAAGGGTATGGATCTCTCTCTAGACTACATAATAGTTCATTGATCTGTTTACTTTTGTGTCAATATTACAATATCCTTATTACTGCAGTGTTATAATCAGTCTTCATATTTGGTAGTTTAAATCCTCCAACTTTGTTTGTCTTTTTCAAAATTGGCTCATTTATAAATTTTAGACTCAGCCTGTCAATTTCTACAAAAAAAAAAAAGTGGAGAATTTGATTTGGAGTTCATTAAATCTGTATATTACTTTGGGGAGATTGACTTATCTACAAGAGTTTTCAAAAATAGTGTGGTATGGTATATTTATTTATTTAGATCTTTGTTAAGTGTTTTCATTAATATTTACAGCATTTTATCAAGTGCTTTCTCTATATTAGATTTTTCTCCTTGTTACAGTCATTATGACATGATATATACACTGATTTTCAAAGGCTGAGACC
Organism: Canis lupus familiaris; assembly: GCF_011100685.1. Lineage (NCBI taxonomy): Eukaryota > Metazoa > Chordata > Mammalia > Carnivora > Canidae > Canis > Canis lupus. The sequence goes on from NC_049233.1 coordinate 71,279,873, forward strand.
ACTTTAATAGTGTAATCAACATTATTTGTGATGTAAAATCACTTTCATATATCATTAGAATTTGCTAATATTTTTATTATGATTTATTGTATCCATGTTCATGAAAGAAGTCAGCCAGTAGCTTTGTCAGATTATGGTATCACTATCTTGTCCTCATGAGACAAATTCTGAAATATCTTTTCCTTCTCAGTTTCCTGAAGAGTTTGTGTAGGATGTACAGGATTAGTGTTATGTCTTTCTTAAAATTTGTGTTGGGAACACTGCTTCTTTGTGGGAAGAATTTTAATAATAAATTCAATTTATAATAGATACAGAAGTATGCAGATTCTTTTCTTGTATTAGTTTTGACATCTCATGTTTCTAAAGAATTTGTCTATTCATCTTATTTACAGAGTACTTTTGATGTCTTTCCAAAAATAGTGGTACATTACTCTCTCTTTTGCTGTCATTCTTATTTAGCCTTTTTTTGCTTGTAGATTCCCTTTGTTAGTACACAAGGTATCTATTTTATTTTTTTCTGATCTTATCTTTATTATTTCAGTGTTTTTACTTCCTTTGGGTTAATTTTGCTATAGTATCTTGAGAAGTAAGGTTGAATATTGATTTTTAACTTTTCTGATTAAATCAGTCTTTAAAACTATACATTTCCTTCTGAACTCTGCTTTGGTTACATTCCACAGATTTTGATATGTTGCATATCAGTAAATTTAAATTATTTTCTAATTCTCATTCTGATTTCTTTTTTGTTCAATAGATTTTCTAAAAATATATTATATAATGGTCTATCTATCAATTTGTACTTCTTAATAAAATTTTAATTTATGTTCAGGTTAATTCCATTGTGGTCAGAGAGTACACTCTGGAATATTTCATTTTTTAAAAAATTTATTGAGATTTGTATCCTAATCTAACATGTGGCTATTTTAAGAGTTTTATGAGACCTTAAAAATATCGTGAATTCTGTTATTGTTTGGTGCATTGTTCTAATTTTATTTTAATAAATTCCTTTTACAGATAATATGTTTATTTTCAAATAGGTTTCCAAAGGACAATAATTCATGACAAAAATCTATATTCTTTCCCTTTAGCTATGTGAAATTGAATGGGCAAAAAGATAGTAGTCATCTAAAAATTGTTTTCTTTTAACGTGAGAATATCATTGACTACATTTCTTAGAAGAAATTTCTCCCTCTATATCCTAAAGACTTCTTCCCAGCAATTTAATGTAAATCATTACATCATTTTATAAAACTAGTGTTAGATTTGAGAAAATGAGGTTATAGTATGGACTCCTTTTAGAAAATGCTATTTTGAGAATAATTCCAAGTGTCATTCTTTAAGAAGAGATAGAAAGAAAGAAAAACAAAACAAAAAAATGAGAAGAGAAATCTATCTTCCATCTCATTGCCACTATTGATAGGGCAATCTGGATGATGTGGTGCAGAACTGAAAGAGGAATATTTCATATTTTCCTTTCGTTGGTGTAATTGCACAGAAAAGTAGAAATAAAGATGTCAGCCTCTCTTTGCTGACACATGACCTTGCACTTTCTCTACTTGATCGCTAGCTAAATTCTAAAAGCACATTGGTAGTCATTTAGGAGCTTGTCATTATCCCCTGTTAAGTGTCTTGCATGTGACAGTGTAACTCAGAAGCCTCATGTTATCACTTTCACCTGACAATTCTGAATATGTCTAGATTGCTTATGCCACCATTTTCTGGGCTTCTCTTCTCCCTAACTTATTTTCCTTCTTGCTACACTTCCCCCTTATATAGCTGACACGTTCCTTCTTCACTGTTACTCAGTGAAATGGAGCGTGCTTATGCTTCCCTATGGAAGATTCCCCCCGCCCCCCTTCCTGGAACAGTCAACTATAATCTATTGCTACATTATATGAATTCCATTATTTTTCCACTGTGTTAACTTCAAGTGCCTTAAGCTGAGTTTTTGTACCAGGGGACCAACAGAACGAGAGTTTGTGAAAGTGAACTTATCATCAAAGCTATATATCTATAATTTAATAGATTGCTTATTTATTCAGGTGTCTGAAAGATTTCCCAGGGAATTTCACAAGTTATGCCATTTTAATGAAACCCATCACATCTAATGTTCAAGGGAGAATAAACTAGGTTCTATTTGGAACAATCAGTAATGACAAACACTGTAAGGATGAGACGTTCTAAAATGAATAAGAATTCAATGAACTTTTTAAAGACATCACTTTAGAGCTTGCCTCATTCTCAGATCTTTGGAATCTTTCTCTTTATTATATTTACCTGAGTTTTAACAATACTTCATGTTCATGTAATTGATGACATTTTAAATTTGTTTTAGTATAAAGTCCAATAATAAGACATAATTTAATTTAAGATAATAGTTAATTAGAACCCTGGTATAAGTCATAAAATTAAGCTTACCACTGTATTTTCCTTCCAAAAAACAAAAAAAATAAACAACAACAAAACCTAGGCTAGAAGACAACAGGATGTCATGGAATATCCACCAGTGTTAAAAGATGAATGTTACTTTACTTAAGTAAAGTGTAAATATTCAATTTTCCTCTTCAAAATGACTGCCATCAGAAAGGCATGGATAAAAATCAAATTATGGTCACACTAAAACATTGAGTTTCGTTCCATTTATAAAGCGATACTAACTTAACTCCAAGATCAAGTGTTACCTTGAAAATCTGTTACGGGGTACTCATCACTGCTTTTCTGTGTCTTATCACCATTGTGGCCAACGTATTTGCACTCCTTCAAAAGAAAGGTTTTATTTCCTTTTTCTTTTTCCAGTCTCCTTTTCCTTTCCTGTTTCCTTTTCTCTTTCTCTTCTTTCTCCAATTCTAATTAACAATTAGGTTGCTTATCAGAGTTGTCACTAAGTCATCCCAGTGATCAAGTGGCAGAGAGAAAAATCTTGGGCATAATAAACTTCCTTTGTTGCTGAGTTTTTGCAGTCAATTTATTTGTGCTGGCTTTGACCTAGTGTTGATATTATTTAGCTAACAGTATCAAAATCTATGAAAATCCTTGTTTTCCAAAACAGAGACAATTACTACTTCCTTGGTTTGGTATAGATATCAAAGGGAATATTGCATGCAAAATTTAAAAAAAAACCTATCTTTTAAGCTATTTTTATTATCATCTCTTATTAAGTGATTAAAACTAAGGCTAGGGTATCAGCAGAGAAGAGGAAAACTAATTAAATGTTTATTCATTAATTCAAATTAATGAGCATTCAAATAATCCATTAACTTTCACAGATTCATGATTGCAAGTTTAATATTACTGACAAATTGTGGGTGTGTGTATGCGTTTGTAGATGTACTGATCATACACTGTTCCTGATAGGAAAAAGATAACCTCTACAATAAAAATTTCTGTAATACGGCATTATGCTTTGAGCCTTGTTTCCTCCGGTGCTATAGTCCATTTTGGTAAATGCACGAAGAAGGCTGAAGGAATGTGCAACAAATCTTATGTGAAAGTAGGGCAGGCTCTTGTCACCTGGAAGTCGGCAGGCTGCATTGCCTAGTGGGTAGGAACATGTGATCGGCATCAAATCGCCACAGCTTCATCATTTACCAGCTGCATGACCCACATGCCGTTTAAACGTTATGAGCTCTGCTTTCTAAGTATCTGTGGAATGAGGATCAAAATAGTATCAATTTCTTAGAGTTGTTATGATGATTAGATGAGTTAATGAGTGCGCAGCACTTAGCACAATCCCTGTCAAACAGTAACTGCTCAGTCCTTGTGGATTGTTACCATACTCAGATTTTTCAGCTTGGTCCTCAATGATGCTGTCGAATGTATGACACTTGCACCCTATTTTCTACCCTCCTAACTTTTCCTTCCTTCTCCAAAGCTCTTATTGTCCCCTCATCTTCCTCTTTCCAACTTTTCTTCTGGAGACAGGTGAAATCTTGATGATACTAGCTGAAAAGCTGGACTCCCTTACCTCACCAGGCCACAAGTGGGAGCTGAATACGAATGATGGGAGCATGAATGACACGTGAGTGGATATGCACAGAGTTCGGGTGTGCCAGTGTAATCTGCGGTGTCAGATATGTCTGTAGAGTCCTTCCATTTGAATGGAAGGGTTGAATGGGTTGAATTTCAACCCCTCCAAGGTTGAATTAAAGGTTGTAAGTGGTGCTCACAGTCGCCTGCTTCAAGCACCTCACAAATATTGCAACTTCTGAGAAGGCTTCTCTGGGTATTGTAGGACTGCCTGGATATTCTGAACAGTCATTGTGAAGCCATCCAGTAGCCATTTTAGGGATATCACACATCCCAACCTTGCTGCCATGTCCAGTATTCTTCAGCCTTTCATACTTTTTTCCCCCCAAAGCATATGCTACCTTCTAACCTACTGTATACTTTGCTGATTTATTTAATTTTTCAAGTTTCAATCGGTCTCCACTAGAATGTAATCTTCATGAAAACACAGATTTATGTCTTATTTCTTCACCAATGTTTTCTACAAACTAGAAGCATGTAATAGGCATATCAAGGTAACTGTGCCTCTAAGAAATTGACCACAAAACCAGTTTATTTTTCACAAGAACTTTACATGTTCTTTGCCTGATCTCATGTAAGAGTGTTATTCATTTATTCACTTACCATTACTCAACACTTCCTGTTGCGTGTGTAATTGATCCCTCCAACTCAACACGCCCCAAACTGAACTTTCCATCTTCCCTGTGACATTTTTTTCACTCGCACTTTCTCAATGTGAGTTTATGTTAAGCTATTCTCCCAGTTGCTTAGATAAAAACTTAAGTCATTTTTTAAAGATTATTTATTTATTTACTTATTTGAGAGAGAGCGTGTGCATGAGCAGGGGGGAAGGGCAGAGGGAGAGGAGAGGGAGAAGCAGACTCCCCACTGAGCAGGGAGCCTGACAGGGGCCTCGACTCCAGGACCCTGAGCTGAAGGCAGCCACTTAACCCACTGAGCCACCCTGGTGGTGTCCCTGAGCCATTTTTGACTCCTTCCCTTTCTCCTACCATGTGTCCCTCCAAAAGTAAATCCTACTGTCTCCACCTTCAAAATATTTCTAGGTTTGAAACATTTACCATCACCTGTACTACTATCACACTGGTGTCCAGCCTCTTCTCTCATCTGAGTTTCTGTAAAATACCACCTACTGGCATCCAGGCTTCTACCCTTACCCTGGACAGACTCAGCTGTGGGATTGATCCATTTTATTCAGAACAAAACTCTAAGCCATTACAAGGATTTACAAGATTTATTTCAGTGCTTGAGTCATCCCCATTAAATTCATCATTCACGTTGACGCCCACTTACATTGGATTCTTTACTGTTCTGTATCCTACTGAGCACACTCCATCACAGGGCTGTTTTGTTGTCTTCTTCACTGTCCTGATAGGCTCTTGTTTCACATATCGCAGGGAATTTCTTCTTATTCGGCAGGGAGATCTTACATGAAACTTGTTTTATGGCTTTTAGACAATACATCCTCTTTATTTGCCAAGTGGAACAGAAATTCCACAGAAATATATATGTTTTTATAGTCTTAAAGGAATAACATGCTTAAATGTTGATTAGGTTAGATACTATTCAGCTCTAAAATTGCACCGGAAAAAGGTATAAATGGTTTCGCCAAAGAAGCTCAAATGATAGAATCTGTATTAACTTGATATTATTAACTAGATCTGTGCTTCTCATATTTGAAATGATGCCTGCCAGCTTCTAAAACCTGTAGGTTGATTTTCTATTTATTTATCAAATAGTGGACAATTGGATACCGAAGGGTAGAAATTACTGTTTCCTACAGTTATTTGTTAGTGAAAATCAGTGGAAGATGATGTTTTGCTGCCAGTGTTGATATGGACAGACTTAAATCTCAGTATTGGTGAGAGCTTTTTGATGGGTAGTACAACATATTTTCAAGGATACTTCCCAGGGCCAATCAGCTTACATTGGACACCCACCCATCCACTTACTAGCTGTGCACCCATGCAAATTAGTTAACCTCCCAATGGCCTCACCTACAAAAAGAGGCTAATAGTAACATCCTTACAGGATTATTAGGAAGATTAGAAGTGGGTTAATAAATACAATTCTCTTACAACAGCACTGGCTCACAGATATGCACTCAGAAAAAGGTATTATTATGTTGCTGCCCGTCTCTTCTCAAGTACTGTTTTTTGTTGAGGAAAAGCATGTCACAGATATATATGAGAGTCTGATGAATTCTTGGTTCCTGTCACAAAAATTGTGCTCAAACATACACACACAAAATTTTTTTATATAATTTCCTTAGGTTTAGAGGAGCCCCTGACATCATTATTGGATCCCCAATTGTCATCAGATTCCTGCTTAAAAAGTCTTGCTTAAGATGATAAATTTTAACCCCACCATGTCAATAATCACATTAACAATGAACAGTAAAATAGAGAGATTTCCATACCAGATAAAAAAAGCAAAGTATAATTATATGTTCTCTAAAGAAAATTCATTTAAATGATCAAGATACAGATCAATTAAATGGAAAAGGATGGGAAGAGTTCTATCCTATGCATAAGAAATGGTTAACTCAGCAGGTCTACATAATGTTTGAACCCTGCATCCTGGGATGAAAAGGCTTATTTTCATGATTGGACTTTGGTTGGCTCCCGGGAACTTAGCTCCTGGATTTTCTGTCTGACACGGGTGTTACTGCAGCTCTAAGCCATTGGGCCATGCTGACTTAGTCTGTTCACATAGTTTATGCTAACAATGTGATTTATGGTAAACATCGACTTTTGCTCTGAGGTTTTGGATCTTGGGGAACTAAGATTGCTCGCATAGGTACTATATGCCTACACAACAGATATCCAATGAAAGCCTGGAAGACTTGTTTTGCATGAGCTTTCCCTGTTGGGATCTCTGCACATGTTGCTAGACCACATTGTTGGAGGAATTAAGGGTATCCTGTGTGAATCCACTGGGAAGGATCACTTGGAAGCTTGGACCTCACCTTAGGTGCCTTTCCCTTCTGCATTCCTTTAGTAATAAATTGTAACCATGATCCCCAAACTTACAAGTCCTGTGGGTTCTTCTAGGGAATCACTGAGGCTGAGAATCATCTTGCGGATCCCTAACACATCATACAAATACTAACCAAAATAAAAGGCTGAATTTTTAAAATAATATCAGGGAAAATAGACCAGAAGAAATGAAAATGTTAGGGGTAACAAGGTCTTTACACAATGAACAAGGAGCAATTCTCCAAGAAGGCATAGCAATCTTAGATGTATACATACCTGCCATCTGAGTTCAAGATAAATAAAGTTAAAACTAATAGATCTAAAGAGAGAAATAGACAAATCTAAAATTACAGTTGGAGACCTCAGTACTCCTCTCCCAGGTGAAAGATACAAAGCAAATAAGTACAAATCTGTCTTATTTCTATGTGATAAATATGAACATGGGAATTTGAAACTGAAAAATTCTTTTAAAAATTGCAGTATCTGGGGGCTCCTGGATGGCTCAGTGGGTTAAGTGTTTGCCTTTGGCTCAAGTCATTGATCTCAGGATCCTGAGATTGGGCCCTGCATTGGGCTCCCTGTCCAGCAGGGAGTCTTTTCTCCCTCTCTCTGCTCATGGTCTCTCTCTGTCTGTGTCTCTCTCAAAATAGATACATAAAATCCTAAAAAAAAAAAAAAAATGCAGTGTCTGTATGCTGAATACTACCAAATGCTGAAGAAATAAGTAAACAGACCTAAATAAACCAAGAGATTTACTATGCTTCTGTGTTCCTGGATTGGAAGACACAATTTTGTTAAAATGTCAATTTACCACAATTTCATTCTATAGATTCATTTCAATCCCAATGGAAATCACAACAGATTGGTTTTTGTTTTGTTTTATTTTCTGGAGTAATCATCAAGCCGATTCTAAAATGTAGATGGAAAAACAATTGGCTAACAACATAGCCAGAATTAGTTTGACAAAGAAAAAAATTTGGAAGACTCAAATGACCCAATATTGGTGGTTTACTAAAAGGTACTCTATTTAAGACACTGTCTCCTTACAGTAAGACATCTGAAAAGTGCATTTCCGTGACTGCTGAAATAGAATTATGCATTTATCTCCATTTCTTCTCAAAACTTCACGGAAAGGATGGTAAATAAATAAAAGGGCAAAACCTGACAAAAACAAAGAGATGAGAGAAAAAATGATTTATGTTAACAACATTTTGGAACTGGAAAGCATTTGATAATTGACCTAGCAAACTAAAGAAAGCAAAAACTTGGGCCAGTATGTGTATAAAGCTCACAAGAAACGAAACACTTATACTTACGGTAATTCAGATATTAAAGGAAGCAAGTAGTTCTGAAGACGGAAGTGCGAGGCAAGTTAAAAATGAAAAGCGATTATAAATGTTTTCAAAGAGCAGTTAAATCCTTTCTTCTTTCTTTCTTTTTCTTTCTTTCTTTCTTTCTTTCTTTCTTTCTTTCTTTCTTTCTTTCTTTCTTCCTTCCTTCCTTCCTTCCTTCCTTCCTTCCTTCCTTCCTTCCTTCCTTCTTTCTCTCTCTCTTTCTTTCTTTCTTTCTTCTTTCTTTCTTTCTTTCTTTCTTTCTTTCTTTCTTTCTTTCTTTCTTTTCTTTCTTTTCTTTCTTTCCTTTCTTCTTTTGTAATCTCTATCCCCATCGTGAGGCTTGAATGCAAGAGATCAAGAGTTACATGCTCCACTGACTGAGCCAGCCAGTCATCCATCCTTTCTTATTCCAAATAGCCATGAGATTCCCCCTCTGGGCCTCTCTGCAAAGGGCTGGAGATCACTTGCTAAAGAACTTGAAACACACAAACCGGCTCTGGACTCGGGGACATTAGGAACACTTCAAGGCTGGAAGTGATACGAGTCTACTTATGAGAGGTGAGAACCACCCTCTGACTTTCTCTTCTCAGGTTTCAGAATTCTAGCAACCATGCTTACCATTTGCCCAATTCCAGCCTGCAGATGAGGAATTTCTTTCAGTTGAAAGTGACAGGTAACAAGATAAAAGACCCCTGAAGAAAAGACAAAGTCTCTCCAAACTACTCTGTAGTGAGGCTCACTGATTTCTAAGCCCAATCTACTTGTCAGTGTCTCACTCTTACATATGAACTGACAGTAAAGAATCATTAGACTTTTGAAAGAAATCTCTAACGTGAAAAAGAGAGAAGAAAAATGACTAAAAATCTGTGGAAATAGAAAATGAACAGAAGACAACTTTAAGAAAATAATAGTTTGAGAGATAAGAGAATACAGTACAATCATGAAACAAAAACATCTATGTATCTATTTATACTCACAGAACAACAACAACAAAAACTCCTTTAAATTTAATTATCAAAAATTCTCAGATAAAAATGGAGGGATGGAAGAAATAAAAATGGGAAAGAAGAAAAAAAAAGATACTGTGGTGTTGGTGAAAGTATAGGCCCATGAATCAATGGAATAGAATACAGGGCTTATAAATGGATTCTCACATATAGTCAATTATTATAGTCAACTGTTTTTTGACAAAAGTGCAAAAGTAATAAAATGGAAAAATGATAGTATATCTAAAAAATGGTATTGAAAAAATAAGTCAACTATTTTCCAAAAGTTGAACTTCAATGTATAACTCATACATGATACAAAAATCAAAACTCAAAATGAATGATATCTAGTAAAAACAAAAATATGAAACTTCTAGGAAAAAATTAAGTGATAATTGATATGCATTCATTAAGGCAAAGATTTTTTTTTAAGATTTTATTTATTTATTCATGAGAGACAAAGAGAGAGAGGCACAGAAACACAGGCAGAGGGAGAAGCAGGCTCCATGCAGGGAGCCCTATGTGGGACTCGATCCCGGGACCCTGGGATCATGCCCTGAGCCGAAGGCAAATGCTCAACCGCTGAGCCACCCAGGTGTCCCATGACAAAGAGTTTTAAAGTACAATACCTGAAGCAGGATTTATTTTAAAAAGTGGTAAGACTTTGTTTAAATACAAAAATATTACTCTGTGAAAATCACTATCAAGAGAATGAAAAGGTAAGATATAGACTGGAAAAATATTTTCAAATGTTATCTCTAACAAAGGATTCCATTCAGGTATATGAAGAACTCTTAAAAATCAATGATAAGAAGATAAACAACCTAACTAAAAAAAAAATAGAGAGAAGTTCTGAACAGAAAATATGCTCAACATAATTTGCCTTCGGGAATTAAAAATTAAAACCACAATGAGCTACCACTGCACACCTGTTAGGATGGCAAAATAAAACAACCAACCAACCACCCAAACATAACCCCGACATTATCAAGTGCTGGCCGGATGCCAAGCAATTGGAACCTGCATTCACTGACCATAGGAATGCAAAATCATAGATCTATTTTGGGGAAAAAAGACAGAATGGAGAGTTTATTATAAAGTTAAATGAAACTAACCATCCAACCCAGTATTGCTACTCCTGGATATTGAGGAAAAATAAAATAAACTCATATGTTGTCAAAAACATTTATATGTGAAGTTATAGCAGCATTATTCATAATCACCCAAAACTGGAAATAACCAAGATGTCCTTCTCTAGGTGAAGGGATAATGAACCACGAAATATCTACCCTACAGATACGTCAGCAATAAAAGGGAATATGCTATCAGTTCGCCTAAACGTAGATCCTGTTAAATACATTTTACTAAATGAAAGAAATGGGAACCAGTAGACCGCATTTTATGATTCCATTGTATGATATCTTGAAATAGGCAAAGTTGCAATGGTGGGGGATAACAGTGGTTGCTGGTGGTTGGTGATGGAAGGATTTACTACAAGCAACAGAACGAAGGAAACTTAGGGTGTGTCAAAAAATAGTTATGAAATGGTTCTGTGTGAATTGGTGGTGATGAACAGAGATTTCTAAATAATTGTCAATCCCCATAGAAGTTTATGCCCCAAATAGTGAATTTTAATGTCTGAAAAACTTTTAAAAAATCAACGAGGACATTGGACAACCCAAAGAGAATAAAAATTATGACTACGACTCTAATTATGTACAGTTAAATGATATGAACACACAGAAGGGGGTAGGAAGGAAAGGAGTGGACCTAGTAATTTTGGAAAACTGTATTTTCACTGGATATTGTAGGGCTATGTGATGACATGACAGAAAGAATAGTTTACAAATACTGAGCTCTGATGGTAAAACTTGCTACTCACAGTGGTGGTGCCAATGATTCCGAAACTACTTTACTGTATAACAAATGAGTAAAAATTTATAGGTAATGAAAACCAAGTTTCACACTGTTGTATAAATGACATAAATAAGAAAAGGAGGAACTCTACATAAACCTATATATAGATATACGTATATGTGTGTGTGCAAATACACAGAAACAGATACAATTTTATAGGTCCTTGTGTATACATGCATGTTTGTGTACACTTGTGTATGCATACACACACATCCCTAGAAACCGCAATATGTATATATGTATAAAATGTCCTAGCTGTGTTCCCTAAGATAGTCTAGAAGCAGTGACAATCCAGGAGCAATGAATACACCTATTGTCCAGATCTTGGTTTCTAAAAATCATTCTCCAATGAAAGAAATGGGCGTCTTGGAGAAATGAATGACTCCAGGACTGGGACAAGCAAATCCCTAGATGTTCTTAGAACTTCTTATAGTATTACCCAGTACGGAAGTGCTTGAAATACAAAAGTATAGAGTCGTGGTAAAGGGATGCAGGAGCAGCCTGAAAGAGCCCCCATTGGCCAAAGGTGAAACAAGTTGAACAACTAAATAGCCATAGTATTGACTTTTCGCAATTATTATTTTTTAAGTTTTCTTCTTTTGATTAAATTAGAGGTATCTAACCAACACTGACCTCCAAATTGCTAAATCCAATGGTCAATTCTCATTCATCCCAACCTGATCAATCGGCGATGTTAATGCAGTTGGGCAGTGGCTCTCCCCAGCACAATTGCTTCTCTTGGCTTCCAGAAGGCTACTCTCCCTACTTTATCCTTCTACCTTTCTGGTTCTCCACCTCAGCCTCATTTAATAGTTGCTCCTCTTCTCCCTCAAGGATTCAAATGGTGAGTTTGCCCTGAGGTCCTCTCTTCAAACTCTTTTCTCTATTTCACTCAATCCGAGGTGATCTGATTCAATCCAGTGACCTTAAAGAGATGTTTATCCGCTGAGACCTGTCCAATGTGTACCTTTTGGCCCAGATCTCTCCCCTGAATGTCAGATTCATATATCTATAGGCCTACCAGGCAATTTCACCTAGGTAACAAATAGGAATCTCAAACTCAGCATGCCAAAAACTAAATTCTGTCCTTCCTTCTGGTCTTGCTCCTCTTTCAGCCTCTTCCTTCCAGGTAAGGCCAACTCAAGATGCTTTAGCAAAAGCCACAGCATCTTCTCACACCATGCATTCCACCTGTTTGTTGCTTGTGCTTTAGCTCACATTCAAATCTTACCAGTTCCTTCCATTTCCATGGCATCAGCCTCACCTGAGCCACATTAGGACTACTGCAAAATTCCTTAATAGGACCCCACTTCCACTTCCACCATTCTCCTGTCACCTTTCCTCCCCTTCCCAAACCTCTATCAGTACAGTCTTGACGTAGCTGACTATGTGATCACAAAATGAACCCAGGCTGTATAAACCTCTCGCCCTGCAATGCCTTCCCATTTCATTCAGAGTGAAAGCCAGCATCCTTAGGAAACAAACAAGGTCTTACGTCATTGGCCCCTCTCTTAACTTCTTTGAGCTGATCCACTTCAATGTCCCAATCTCACTCCCTTCCAGCCACATTGGCTTCTTTGCTGTTCCAGAGCATGCTGGCCTGTTCTGTCAACACGTGCTGCCATAAGTCCTTTGCTCTAGCTTTCCCTCGGTCCGACATACCCTTCAGCATCCAGCCAACTGATAGCTTCTCATTACTTCAAATCTTTGCTCGATTACCACCTTCACAATGGAGCATCCCTGGGCATTCCCCTTAGTGCTGCAACCTGACACTTTCCCTTCTCTTTGCCCTGCTATCCTGCCTACCTTGCTCCTTCCTATAGCTGTTTTGAAAAAGTATCATTTTATATAATAAAATAAATATCTTCAGACTTACTGATATAAATGGGTATTGAATAAATAAATAGATTAGGGAGAAGGAACAGTTTTTCCTTTCAATGTCATTCAACTCAATGAATGAAGAAGGAGTGAAGGAAACAGAAAATCATTAGTAGAGTATTATGGCAGGAATTGATACAGGCAAGATCTCCAGATGAATGATAAAATTATTGGACAAAAGTTTAAGGAGAAACGGGTTGGTGCCTACCCTCTGTTTTAGTCAGAATTATACAGAGAAACAGAACCAGCAGATCCATCTACCTATTTATTTACCCATCTCTCTATCTTAATTTTGAAGAATTGGCTTCTGTGATTACAGAGGCAAAATAAGTCCCATAGTCTGGCATTTGCAAGCGGAGACCCACCAAATGTAGTATATAATTTAGACAGAGTTCAAAGGCCTGAGAACCAGGGGAGCAAATGATAAAAATACCCAGTCAAAAAGCTGGAAAAGATGAGATGATATGTCCCCAGCCCAATCAGTAAGGCAAGAAAAAAGTGAATTCCTCCTTCCTTTACCTTTTGTTCTATTTAGGCCCTCAATAGATTAAGTGATACCCACCCGCATTGGAGAAAGCTCCCTGTTTTACTCAAGCCATCAATCCAAATGGTAATCTCATCCGGAAATACCTTTAAGACACATTCAGAAATAGTGTTAAATCTGGACACACCGTGGCCAATGGAGTTGACACATAAAATTAACCATCGAAGATGTAAATTATCACCCCTCAAATAAGTACAAACTGAAAAAATTAACGTATAATGGAGAAAACAGGTAGATATCACCTTAACAGAGCGATCAAGATTAACATGCCAGTAGTAAGACATCCGGACTCTGTGTATGTCTGCTATGATGTCATGACGTCTCTCAAGGGCACATGAGCTCTGTGGTATGCTTGCCGAAATGTCATGACTTCATTCGCATCACGAGAAAGTGTCAGAGAAATTCAAATTGAGCAACATTTTGCAAAAGTACCTGACCAGTAGTCTTCAAAAGTGTCAAGGATGTGAAAAACAAAGAAATACTTAGGAATTGTCTTGGGTAAGAGAGACATGGCAGCTAATTACAATGGCATTCTGGATGAATTCCGGAACTGGAGAGAGCATTAGATAAAGGCTATGATAGCCAATAGATAGCTAATAGAACTCTTGGAGTTAATAATTGTATGATGATTATGTAAGATGTTAACATTAGGGTCAGGTGAGTGAAGGGTATCTATGGACTCTTTGGAAATTATTTAAAAATGAAAAGAACAAGTTATTCTTGAGTTTTCTGTACTTTTATTTCCCTTCCTTTCTATTACTGTTTTTTCTTATCAGTTTTATGATCCCTGTGAAATTCTAACAGGATAGAAATCAAATCAGCTGATTCTCACCATACTATTTTAAAATTTTGTATTATTATTACATTATGTTTTTAGTGTTGTGTTAGGATTCTAAGGTATTTGATGGATACTTTAGTAGTCATTTTTCTAATCAACATTATGTAAATACTAAAAAGGAGGAAATAGACTGTCACATTTACGCATTTCCTAATGTGGAGTGAAAAGTTCTGTGCCTGACTTCAGTGTGAGTGGGGAGGGGGTTTTCTCTTTACCAACAAGGAATCCTCAGACACCAGGCTATAACTGAACCCAATTCTGACACTATCTACCTGGAGATAATGTCAGATCCCACAGGTTAGGGGCTCAGTCCCACAAAACTGCCCTCCATACACATGCCTCAGAGGCCAGTCCAAGTCCAGTTAATTAACTGTGCTTCTGACTAACAGGTTATAGTCTGAAGTTTCCATCACCCCTTCTTGGGTTTAATTAATTTGCTAGAGTAGCCTACAAAACTCAGAGAAACATTTTACTTGCTAGATCACTGGTTTATTATGAAACAATACAACTCAGGAATCGTCAGATGGAAGAAATGCACAGAGCAATGTATGGGGAGGGGTATGGAGCTTCCATGCTCTCTCTCAGAACGCCACTCTCCCAATCTCCACATGTTCACCGAACCCCTTTCTTTTGGGTTTTTGTGGAGGCCACATTTTATAGTTGATTCAATCATTGGCCGCTGGTGATTGATACTATGTCCAGATCCTCCCTTGAGGTGTGTGTGGGAGATGGGACTGAAAGATCCAACCTTATCATCAAGTTTTTGCCTCCCTTGGCGACTAGCCCCCATCTTTAAGTCAACTACTTGCTTTACCAAAGTCACCTTATTGACGTAACATATGGTGCCTTTATCATTCTCTTCACTTAGGAAATGCCAATGGTTTTAGAAGCTCTGTGCCAGAAATAGGGACAAAGGCCAAATATATGAATCTTAATATAAATCCAATGTCACAGCAATGTAATTAATGAATTCAACTGATAATGCTGAATCTGGATCATGCCTTCAATTAGTTTGCTCATCTGTAAAGTGAGAACATGGAACAGATAAACTCTGTGGTCCTTTCAGTCTTAACTTTCTGTGAAACATGACTTATGAACGCTGTTGGAGGACGTTACATTGATTTATTTTGTCAATAGTTCATTTGGATTTAGGATCTTTCAAACTTAATATGTAATTTTGTAAATTCACAAATTATTCTGAGCTTTGGAGACAGCCTCGTCAGATGGCTGGATCTATTATTCTTAGCTGTCCTATTTATGTTATTGGCCCCATGGGTCCAGACATATTTTGTTTATCATCAAGGATGCCACTACCATTTTCAAGCAATTCTGTTCTCGTGCAGCTACTTCAAGGAGATGTTCTGGAGCTAGCCTGTCTTTGGCTTCCTGTTTTATACACCATCTGGAACCTTCAGCTGATACAGAATTTTAATCCTTACTATTTAAAAACAATTGCCCGTGTAGACTCTTCAACCACCACTGATATCAAGGAAATATCCTTAGCACACATTCTCCTTCCACAAGGAAAAGGGTTACAATAGGTACTTTTAAACAGCCCTGTGTGTTCCTTCATCCCAAACATTCTTCTCAGGGCAATGGATTTCATTTCTGATAGTGATGATAATTGGTTTTTGAACGATTCCTGAGATATTCCAGTTGAAAAGTTCATTTTGAATATGAAAAAGTAATCTATTGGCAGCGACACAAATTGTAAGTGGTTTTCTTCCTAACTTGGCTACAAGGGCCAAGTTGAAGAGTTATAAAAAGAAAGAAAAGAAGCTAATACTATATGTCAGCTCTATAATTAAGAACATCAAATTCACACGTGTGTGGGGCAGAGATTACCGGTTCTCTAACCATTGCCCGAATGTGCTTCAGATACTGCCCCTGACCAGCTGTGTAATGTCGGACAATGGACTTAACGTCTATAGAGCATTGGTGACTAAAGGGGCTCTTGCAAGAATTAGAAATGAGTTCTTTGAGCTCAAAGCCTTTAGCACAATCCCAGCTCATGGGAGACTAGGTTTCAACTATTATTGCTGTAGCTCGGAAGCCTATGCTGAGGCTACTTAATGAGGTGGCGGCAAGCCATTTATTAATGTGCTGTCTTTGAAGTAGTTTCTATCCTACTTTGGGAGAGGCGGTCTCCTGTCACTTTGTCACCTGATTCACAATTTGAATAAGAATTATTTCAATTAATTTAACGAAACTTGACTTGAAATAATTCAAATCATACCTCTACAAGGCAACAATAGACACAAAAGGGACATGGACATGGACTCCTTCTCGCAGCCTCTGTGTGCCTACGCGTGTGGGGTGCTAGGTGTGTGGTGGGCCAAGGAAACATATTGACCTTGGCAGTTAGTAAGATGAGGAGGGATCTGTTTTGTTATCATTTTTTACTCAGACTGTATCCCTCCCAACCTCAAGTACCTAATATCTAGCTGACATGTTGTTTCTCAGAGCTAGAGATACAATAGGAGGGGAGCGCACCCTTTCATTTCTTGGTCCACCCAGGCGCCCATTCCCACCTCACTGTCTCAGGACGGCCCTCCTGCAGGTGTCCTGGGAATACAGTAACTCGTAGGACGCGTGCGGCACTTCGTAGGTACTGGTGACTTCCAGCCAGAGGATGAAATTAGGCATATCATTGTTCAGTTTGCTGGAACTGTGATCACTCTTGCTGTTCAGGTATATCTTCACATCTGAAGTCCTGCTTTTGCGTTAGAGATTTGATTCTGTTTCTGTGGGCTTATTGTTGTGGTAAAAAAACAAACAAACAAACAAACAAAAACAAAAAAACACTCCTGGGCTTAGGAACTTCAGGAATCAATCTCAAGTGTTTGAAATGTTTGCTTAAACATTGGGCTTGCTTCATCAGGCTTTTAGCTGATTGCTACACAGTGCAATGGTTGCTTTACGCACTTCTAGAAGGTACTGTTATAAAACACTCTATGAATTGCTGCTGAAATGTACATTATTATCCAGGGGTCTTATTTCATTTGGTCATATTCTCATTGGAGCAGAATAAGAAGTATTTAAGGCATTTTTCTGCAAATTACCAAGAAAAATGTGAGCTTCCAGGAGAATTTTCTGAAGGAACTCATTATAGGTGTTTGAAATTGCAGTTAAAGTTTTTGTTTCATGGCTTTGCTTAAGTCATAACTTCAAAATCCATTAGCAATCACTTTGAAGCGTTTTTTTTTTTTTTTTTCGTGTGTCTCTGAATAAGAATCAAAGCATGGCAAAATAACCAACCTACAAACCACAGGCATCTCCTAATATTTGTGATAATTACATAGGAGAGAAGAACTCTAAAGTTTAATTAAACAGTCGGATTGGCACCCGCAGTCCTCAAGTATAACGATGAGGAAGGTAATAGATCCAGGGGAACACCATATCCTTGCTGGAAGTCATCAATTCATACATAGGGCTTAAAGTTGATGAGTAATCTCTATCACTGTTTAAAAACTAAAGTAACTTAAATTGAAAACATTTATTTTTTTTAATTGAAAACATTTATATAATCCGCATATGTCTAGTGTATAAGCAAGAATAATGTCATTTAATTTTAGCAAATATTTTCTTCCTCACTAATTATAAGCTCTGTGAAGGCAGGGGTTTTTTTTTGTCTAATGTATCCAATGTTGTCTCTATGTGTCTAGAACGGTTCTTGACACATGATAGGTGCTCAATAAATACCTAGTTCATGAGTGAATGATCCTATGTAAGGTCCACGTAGGTTTATTTCTTGTTATGAGCCCAGGGTTACCATGACATCAGCTCCCAGCAGGTGCTCAATAAATGGTAGCCGCCTTGGAGTCTGCCCGCAGGTATGTGCAGGCGCAGTAGTGTGGCAGTTGCCTGGA
Organism: Canis lupus familiaris; assembly: GCF_011100685.1. NCBI lineage: Eukaryota > Metazoa > Chordata > Mammalia > Carnivora > Canidae > Canis > Canis lupus. The sequence goes on from NC_049233.1 coordinate 71,298,240, forward strand.
CATACCTGGTTAATTCTCACAAACCTTCGCCAGACTTCATAAAGTTCATATTTTTAAAAGAGACGTTTTTCTTTCCAAGGTGATAACACATTCAAAAGATAAAATAAGTTACTGTGACAAGAATAAACCCAGGCTTAGTGAAGAATCAAATAAAATGTTTGCCAGTTCTCAGGCACTCTTTCACCAAGAGATATAGGTTGTTTAAGAAAAATTGTTATATCATAATTTTCATACCAGGCACATAATATTTTGTTTCCTAGTAAAACCTCGTTCTGAGAGATGTGCTGAAAGCCTTTCAGTTTAATCATTGATCAGAGAGTACAAGTTTTACTTTAGAATAGTAAAGGAATAGAGAAAGCAATTAATATTTGGTGTTTATATAAATATGTTGCTTCTAATATGCAATTTTAAATGATCACTTCTTGCCTTCGGGTATCTAGATAGATGAAGTATACCCAATAATCTATATTGAATCCTCAAAAAATGCAACTTTTCTCTGAAACATATTATCAAAGTGTTTAAGTTCGTATCATATACTTATTCTTCTTAGGTCAGATTATGCTTTTTTATTTTTTATTTTTTTGATACCCTAAAACTCTTGCCATGTGAATTCTGCCCCACAGTATCTCTCCATCTATAATTTTTTTTTTATTTTTATGTTTCTGTCCCAGTAGATTCTCTCAGCTCCATTTTTTTCTCTTTATTCCATTTGCTTTTTGCCCCGTCACACTCTGCTTCCCAAGACTATGTTAACAATCCCTGGGATCCCTGGGTGGCGCAGCGGTTAGGCGCCTGCCTTTGGCCCAGGGCGCGATCCTGGAGACCCAGGATCGAATCCCACATTGGGCTCCCGGTGCATGGAGCCTTCTTCTCCCTCTGCCTGTGTCTCTGCCTCTCTCTCTCTGTGTGACTATCATAAATAAATAAAAATTAAAAAAAAAAAAAAAAAAAAAAACAATCCCTGACTTTCTCCAGGTGTGCAAGTGTTCTTCTTCTCACCGGGACCTCAGGCCTCAATGCACCACAGCCCAACCTTCCTCTTTGCTAATATTGTCCACACGGCAACCAGAATGATCTTATAAAAAGTAAATAAGCCACATCTTGTTAGTTCCTGGCTTATACTTTTCCAGTGTAGACCCTTTGCACTGAGAATGCAATCTAACCTCGCCGTGAGGCCAGGAGGATGAGGGACATGTGGCCTCTGCCTCCTTGCCTCTCATTCTCTATGCTCCAGCTTAGACTTTACAATAAGCCCAAGGACACTAATTTTACAGCTAAGCAAATATAAGCCTAGAGAGGTTAAATTTATCCAAGATTACGCAGCTGATCAGTGACAGAACTCAGATCTATTTGACTCCAGAGCATACACTCTTATTCAGTGCAATGAAGCTCACGTTCCTTTGTGGAACCTTCCTTGGTATTTTAATTTGCAAAAAAAAATATTGTACCATCACTAGTGCTTAACATTATGTTATTAATTACAATTGCATCTTTCTCTGACAACTGTGGGCTTCACAAGCCATAACCTAGTACAGTTTTTAGTTTAATGGTTAGCACATGATAGGCAATAGGTTACAATTTTTGAGTAATTAATTATTCTGGGGTATAATTAATATAAAGCAGAAATATTATAGATATGTTATGAATATTTCGATAAAATAAATTTCTCTGAGTGCTGATAATTAATCATAATAGAAAGCTGGGGAATACAAAATGTTTTCTATGTTTTTTCATTTTCTAATAGTCATTTTTATTATTTTACTATGTTCACTCAAAAGAAAAACAAAACAAAATTCTAGAAAATACTCGTTCTGGATGCACAAATAAAATTAAACAATCAATAGCATTCATTTAGTACAGGGCAAGTTAAATGCTATTAGAGACTTCAAGAAATTAAAAGATCAGAGGCTGCCTCTGAAGGTCTTTTGATTTTCTTGTCACTCAAATTGCTCAAGGAAAAATATGAACACATGACAAGGACATAGAAAACCATAATTCTACCAACATATCCACAAAAGCCTGTGGATTCAGGTAAGCAGCAAGAAATTTCTTAGACTTTATTAGAGTCTCAAATGCTTGGACAAAGGTCTCCATGTAATAGTTTTATTTGTCAGCAGAGATTTGATAGAGGAATAAAATGGTCTTGGGAGGGGGACAATATTCTGCACCAGAGAATATTGAAATATTAAAATATTTTAATATTTTAAATTATAATTAGAATGAGAGAATATTCTGATATTTTAATATCAGACTCAAAGAGAAACTCTAAAATATATTCTTAAGTAGGGCTTAATTATTCATTTAAAAGGCAATGATTGTCAGCTAGATGTTGAGGGCAGAGATGGATGGGTGGGCAAGGGCACCTGAGTCAGCAGTACCCACGTGAAAATCTTGACAGTCTCACGACGGAGGAGCAGTGATTGGATTCTATCTAGAAATTAGATGCCCGTGTTTCCCTGTTCATTGTGCTGTTGGACGTCTCTTCCAGTGTTCAGCTTCCCCACCAGTTCTTTGCCTGGGGTTTACTTTACCACAGGCATTTTTAACAAAATCCAAGAGTTCAGTGACATTTCTTCTCCCACCCTCCCCACAACAGGAAGGAGGCAAACATCCCAGAAACGTCCCATCTCTCTTTTTCACAAGGAGGTTTCCAACTTCACTGCGACACAAGAGAATTGGCCTCTGCTCCGGAAAGATTAGCATCCCAGAGCTCTTTTCCTTGTCTCTCGGAGGATACCTTTATGTTTGACGGGGAGCCAAGATCCTGTCTCTATCGAGAGTAAAGGCATTATGGCATATTTACACTGCAAATGTCTCCACAAACGCTGATGTATCGTAATGCAATTTGGATAACACAAACATTTTCCCTTCTCCTAATTGAGTTTTATATATAGGTCATCAGTATACTCAGTTGATGTAAGGTGACCAATAGAGGGTATTTATTTATTTATTTATTTATTTATTTAAAGAGAGGTTTTTTTGTTTTGTTTTTTTTGCTTATTATTATTTTTTTAGACATTTTAGAGAGATTTAGTTACTTATTTATGAGACAGAGAGAGCATGCACACCTGGGCAGATGAGCAGAGGGAGACAGATCGAATCCCAAGCAGATTCCAGCTGAGCGGGGAGCCTGAGGGAGGGCTGGATGTCACAACCCATGAACTCATGACCTGAGCTGAAACCAAGAGTTGGATGCTCAACTGACTGAGCCACCCAGGCGCCTCCGACCAAGAGAATTTATTTGTGGTGACTAACACAGTTGTTTACTGACTATAAATGGGTCAGAGGTTCTGCGGGCTTATCTGAGTCCTCTAATATTTTACCACTTCCAGTGTGTTCCTCTGAGCAGCATCAGCTTCAACCTGCAGCTTGTTAGAGATGCCGGCCCTGACTCCCAGCCATGCAGGTATTTGCATTGAGGTTAAAGGAGAAGATGTCCTGTTGTAGGCAGAGCCTTATGGCTATTTGCAGTAAAAGACCAGTATGTTTCCCTCAGGTCTCACGGCCTCATCCATCGTGGACTGATACTTTTGCAAAATCCCGTAAAAATAAATATCTAGAAAAATTAAATCACAAAACAATGAAAACTATATTTTAAATGCCAAATTTTTCATGTGTAGGTGACCTACATTTAACTTTATGATCTTTTTTTCTTTGTAAATATGTATGAATGGACTATGAAAAAGAAAGATCATATAAGAGAAACTTTAAAACAATGAATGAAATGGATAGCATAACATAATCATATTGAACATAATACCTTTTACGGAGTGTTTCTATGTGCTAACCATTCATTGTGCTCTGTAGTGTCATATGTTATATCATGTGACCCTCATGAGTTTTGGAGAATATGTCCAATTCATTTGCACATTTTATAGATAAGCAGTCTAAGGTTTAGGTTAAACAATTTGTTTGACTTCACAGCTACAAAGGGATGGATCCTGCATTTGAATCCAAGATCTATGTAATTTGAAAGCCTAAAACTTTTGCCTTCCTAAGACCTCAATCTGATCTTTCCAAAGAATAGAGAAATTCAGAGAAAACATGCTGCATTAATTCTAGATATCCCAAGTATTGACAGGAAAGTCAGAAGAATGTTACTACATCGAAACTTTCACTCCACCATCTAGGCTCTTTTCTGTTATTGTCACTGTAATACAACTGATTGCAGGGGACTTGCTAGGCAGAAATTAAACCACTGATTTTGGGGAGGGGGGATAGAGAGAGAGTGTTTGAAATGAGGGTGGCTCATTAACAGAGAGGATAAACACTCAAAGGAATAAAAATCTTATCTTGAACATTTACAATAATATCATCACCAAAGAACTCCCTAGAGTGGAGAAAGATGTAAAAATGGGGCATTTTGAACTTGGCCACAGCAACTCCTTGCAAGATCCATCTATGAAGGCAAGGGAAACAAAGGCAAAAATGAACTATTGGGACTTAATCAAGATAAAAAGCTTCTGCACAGCAAAGGAAACAGTCAACAAAACTACAAGACAACCTACAGATGGGAGAAGATATTTGCAGATGACCTCTCAGATAAAGGGCTAGTGTCCAAGATCTATAAAGAACCTATTAAAGTCAACAGCATAGAAACAAACAATCCAATCGTGAAATGAGCAGGAGACATGAAGAGAAATCTCACAGAGGAAGACATAGACATGGCCAACACGCACATGAGAAAATGCTCCGCGTCACTGGCCATCAGGGAAATACAAATCAAAACCACAAGGAGATACCACCTCACACCAATGAGAATGGGGAACATTAACAAGGCAGGAAACCACACATGTTGGAGAAGATGTAGAAAAAGGGGAACCCTCCTGCACTGTGGGTGGGAATGTGACCTGGTGCAGCCACTCTGGGAAACTGTGTGGAGGTTCCTCAAAGAGATAAAAATAGACCTGCCCTACGACCCAGCAACTGCACTGCTGGGGATTTACCCCAAAGATACAGATGCAGGGAAACGCCGGGACACCTGCACCCCGATGTTTATAGCAGCAATGTCCACAGTAGCCACACTGTGGAAGGAGCCTCAGTGTCCATCGACAGATGATGGATAAAGAAGCTGTGGTCTATGTGGACAGTGGAATATTCCTCAGCCCTCAGGAAGGACGAGAACCCATCATGGGCTTCGATGTGGATGGAACTAGAGAGTATGATGCTGAGTGAGGTAAGTCAGTTGGAGAAGGACAATCATCACATGGTCTCACTCATACGGGGAATATAAGAAATAGTGAGAAGGATTATAGGGGAAGGAGGGGAGCTGAGTGGGGAAGATCAGTGAGGGTGACAAACCATGAGAGACTCCTGACTCTGAGAAACAGACAAGGGGTGGTGGAAGGGTAAGAGGGCGGGCGGATGGGGTGACTGGGTGATGGGCACTGAAGGGGGGCACTTGATGGGATGAGCACTGGGTGTTATGCTATATGTTGGCAACTTGAACTCCAATAAAAAATTTAAAAAGAGGACATTTTGGGAATTAATACATGATTTCGGAGGGGAGTTATTTGAGTAAATATGAATGCTTTCAGCAAAAAGAAAAAAAATGGCACAAAAATGAGCAGATCCCACCTCTAACACTTCTTTCTGACTTCACATAGGGTTGAGATGGACTTCTGACACCCTTAAAGCAAGAATGAGGTTTCCTTCTTTTATTTATTCTAACATCGCTTGCGGGGAGTTTCTTTCTAGTGAGGCTTATGGGGGAGGCTGTGCCGTGGCCGCTCTCCTCTCAGTGGCTCAATCCCAAGCGCTGAGCTGCTGTGCACTGTACCTCTTGGCAACAGCACATGCAGCCTGCGATGTGACTGTGCTTCTGGTCACCTAAGACAATTGTCGTCTACGATGCCAGGGATAGCTGCACCGAGCTGTGCCATTACCTGTGGCTCATTTTATTTTCCTCCCATCATCCTTTCCTCTACTGGAGGGGAAATACTACACAACCTTCAGTAGATTAGATTTAGTGACCTATCTGCTTTGCAAATGATATATTAAAAATAAATAGAATGTGTAGAGACCAACATTTCATTTGAGCAATAAGCTAACAGGCTGTCACTACTATAATAGTGCTCCTACCATTTATTAATTGAAAACCAAGTTGGTTTACATTTCCAAAATGCTGCAATTACTTGGACAATTACATCACACTGACAAGATTTTCCCAGGTGTTATTTAGACTTTGACAATTAAGTCTGAAATGCAACATATTAATCTCCAGAGCCCTCAGCCCTCAGTTTTTTTCCCTACTTTATCTTCATGATTACTTTAAAGATGGTCTGGCTAAGGGAATATTGCACAACTCTGACCAGTAGATATTTACAAAATATAAATGAGGTGCTTGGGGGGTGGGGGGTACAGGGCGCCCATGGAAGGACCCAGGGGGTGGGGGGGACAGAGCACCCATGGGGGACCCGGGGGTGGAGGGTGGACAGGGCACTCATGGAGGGACCTGGGGGTGGAGGGGGATGGGGTGCCCATGGCAGGACCCAGGGGTGGAGGGGACAGGGTGCCCATGGAGGGACCCGGGAGTGGAGGGGGGACAGGGCACTCATGGAGGGACCTGGGGGTGGAGGGGACAGGGCACTCATGGAGGGACCCGGGGGTGGAGGGGGGACAGGGCACTCATGGAGGGACAGGGCACTCATGGCAGGACCCAGGGGTGGAGGGGGAGACAGGGTGCCCATGGCAGGACCCGGGGGTGGAGGGGGGACATAAATAAATAAATGAATAAATAAATAAATAAATAAATAAATAAATAAATAAATAAATAAATAAAGTGCTTAATCTTATAATCTAGTGCTAGAATTTTTGTGAATGGATATTTCCAAAATATGAATGCAGTGCTGAAAGTTTTGAACTTTCTGGGTCAGAGAAATCTGTACGTTTGTTGGTGTTGATTAGCCCCAAATGTGGAGGTTATGTGTTAAAGACCTCCAAAATTACCAAAGTTGTAACTGAAAAGTAACTTAGAGATAATTTGGTTTCAAACTCCTCAGTTTTCAGGTTTGAAAACAGATGCAGAGAGACGAAATGGCCAATGAAGTAGCAAGTCCAATATTCTTTCTTTTCTTGTTGGATTTGCAATATTCCACTCGACAACAACAGCATAGAATATACAGTTAAAACCATAGTGCACTCAATAAGGAAACTTGGTTGTAGTTTCTGGGAATATAGGGTGTCCAGGATTTTCTTTGTTTCTTCTCTCTTTTCTCTTTTGTCTAAAAAAAAAAAAAATTGTTTTTCCAATACCATCAGACTGGGCTGTTTCTTTAAACAATTGCATCACCATTTTGAGGTTTTCCTTAAAAAATGTTTAATCCCATTTTAATAGATGAAGAAGTAGGAACTTTTGTCGATATTTCAGGGCCAAATAGAACATAAATAATGGAACAAAATCTTAAATCTTCATCTTACAACTCCAGATCCCTGATAGAAGCTCCTTACATTTCCTTGGTGCAAATATTCACTTATATCTGAAAAACAAGACCAAAACCAACTGCTGGGGCTTAATAGGGTGAAAGTGCTTTTGTCCTGGGAGCACCGGAGTTGTCTGGTTTTATTCCTAGTACATGGACTAGAAAGCCAATACATACCTAATGATGGTGAGATAGTGAGTCATGGCACTGTGCTTCTGGAGCAAAACGGAATTATAGAGCTGGAATCCCAGCCATCAAGTATTTTATTATGTGGTCACAAGTGTCACTGCCTGTGAGGAACAGTGAAATCACTCTGCTTTAAGCCCTTTTGGCAAGAGGGCATGTGCAAAACACCTTTTCAATGTAAAAGGATATTTCTACTAACCACATGCATATTCATATTATGTTTATATAAATCTATTTCTGAAGGAAGAATCTTAATGATAATTTAAGTGAATGAATTAATTAAAATTTAATATGATACTTTTTTTTTTTACTTGAAAGGAGTTTAGAAGCTATTCTAAAATCATCAAATCTATAAATTCACATTTATAGAATCCACTAAGATGCATTCTGGCTATATAATAATTTCATATTTTGGAATGAGAAACATCAACTATAATTGGTATAGCACACTGACTTAAAACTTTATAAATCTCATCCTTGGACCTGCTTGCCAGAGAAGCACATGCATTTAATCTTTATTAGAGACTGGAATTGGCTTTCAAAACCAACTTTCTTATAGTTCATCTCCTTTCTTAAAGTGAGTTTTTTTAGAGGTATCATAGGGCTAGACTTGTATAAAATAGAAGTTACTATATTTTCTCATAGTTGTGTGGGTCTTTATAGATTGCAAAATGTCATAAACTTTACTTCATGCCAATCTTACAACCAGCATCTGGGTTTTTATTTTTAAATTTTTTAATTTAGTTCTTTGGTAAAGATTTTATTTATTTTTTTAAAAAATTTTTAAAGTAATCTCTGCACCCAACACGGGCCTCGAAATCACAACCCTAAGGTTTAGTCACATGCTTTACCAACTGAACCAGCCAGGTGCCCCAGTGTATTTATTTTTTTATCTAGTTATATTTTATTTTATTTTATTTTATTATTTTATTTTATTTTATTTTATTTTATTTATTTTATTTTATTTTATTTTATTTAATTTAAGAAAGAAAGCTGAGGGAGAGGCAGAGGGACAGAGAGGATCCTCAAGCAGCCTCCTCGCTAAGCATGAAGCCTGATATGCGGCTCGGTCCCAGGACCCCAAGATCATAACCTGAGCTGAAATCAGGAGCTGGCAGCTTAACAAACTAACCCACTCAGGTACCCCTTGCCCCAGAGTATTTATTTATTTTTATTCAAATTTGGAGTTTCAAATAAATAAATGAAAAGAAAACACAGATAAATAACAAATCTCTACCACCACCACAAAGGCTACACTCTGAGAACATTTCTGGCCAGTATTCAGTTGGAAAGCCTAAAAGAGAACAATTGAAACCTAAACCAAATACTGTCTTCCCCCTTTTGAGCCAACGTCCTGGACACCTTGGTGTCTGTGATACCGCATTTATGGTATTCCTTGGGCCAGAAACACCCAGTTCTGTTTATGTCATTTTAATTCTCTCTGAGCTTTGGTTTCCTCATCTGTACAGCGAAGTTAAGGCTTTCAGTGCTTTAAATGAAACAACATACCTGTGGCACATGGTACAAATGTGAGTATAATGCTCAGTATAATGTATCATTTTTAATAAGTTGAAAACTACTAATATTGTTTATGTTTGCAAGCTTAATGAGAGGTGCAGTACAACGTAATGGGGAGATTCGCCCCAAAAGTTAGAGTTTCTGAAATGCTGTCCAAGAGGAACTTTACAAGCTGAGTCACATGAGTAAATCTTGCAGCCTCCTTAGAGGACAGATTTTAGGATAAATAAACAAGGTTAGCTATATCTATTTTATCTTGTCTTATCCCTGGCAAAGGTAAAATCAGTTAAGGCAAATGAAAATAATTTATTGCTATTGCATATAAACGTTTATGCTAATTTACATGTTTTTTTTTTTTTTTTTTTTTTTTTTAGTTTCTTGGAACTAATTTAAAAAAAACTCCCAAACACTTCTTTTTTTTTTTTTTTTAAGAGGCTATCAATATTATAAGTATGAATATTTAGAAGGTGGCATTGGCAAAAGTTTTCCAAAGCAAAAAGTATAAAAAAATCAAAGTTAGGAAAATTGCTTGCCCATATGTCATCCCTCCAGAAATAAATTATTTAAATCATAGAGGAAAAAAAAATAAATCATAGAGGAAAATATCTCATCAAATTCACATATTAGTACAACTTTATTGTGGAAGTTTTTCTAGTAAGTTTAGGGGCAATAAACCTAAATAAAGACATAAATTATATAAAAACAATAGAACCTATAACATTGACCAATAATCTATTATTTATTACATTAGATTAAGTATGCTTACCTTAGTCTATTTTAGTATTATTATTTTCCACTTGATTTTATTTTATCCCTTATTATTTTTAATCGGTGAGTCTTAAGCACATGTTGGAAGATTATAGGGATAATGAAGTTAATGTAAAGTACAGATAATTTTTCTTTATTAACCTCTAAAGAATCTGTTAGCACCCAGTACTCATACTATCACTTGGAAAATATTTTCTCTTTAAATATATATAAAAGCAGATCAGTAATTACTAAGCTTATATTATAACACTTTCAAGTTTCTGTCTCTACTATTTATCAGAAAGTTATATTTCCTTCGTTTAAAAAAATGTGATCTACTGATGTTACATTAGTATGTAATTTAAGAACCCTGTGAGAAAGAGTGGAAAGCTATTGTATTAAAAGTGTGGTCTTCCTGGATTATACGTTCTTTGGAGATAGAGTCTGTTCTTATTCATCATTATAATTCAAATGTCCAACCTAAAACCTGCTTGTATACACAGTGGTGGGTTGAAAGTTGTTAGATTCAACTATCCCATTGCATTACCACCATGTGAAATGATGTCCCCTATGAGCAAGTCTAGGGCTTTCCAGGTGCTTAATTTAATGATTTAAATAGGCAAGCTTGCTTTTTCCTTAAAAAATTAAAACCCTCAGTTTATTATTGTCACTTGTATTCAAGATACACTCAAAAGTAGAGTTTATCGCTTAAAGACTTAGGAGGCTTTCATAGCCTTGTCCTGTGTCAGTCAGTGATCTCAGATACAAGTGGTAGAAGAATTCGGAAGGTAGTTTTTTTGTTTGTTTGTTTGTTTTTTAAGTATTCAAGAGTGTGAAAGAGTTTTCCAATTAGGAAAGCCAGATGTCAGGCCGAGGTGTCCTACAGCCAGAAATGATACTCACACCGCACTGGCCGGGCCTCCTTGGGCAGGTACAGATATGGGGGCCAGCAGGGTGGACGCCCAGAGACCTGGATGCCCTGGAACCCGGTGCCTCCAACAGCCACCGCCTTCCTCACGTGACCTGACCCAGTTTCTGCTCCGTCACTTTGCCGTGTCTGAGTTAAAGTCTCAAGTAGGTGGGTCTGATTGGAGAGCCTAGGTCACATACCAGCACCTTGGGTGCACAGCAGGGTCTGGCTTCAGTCTCAATGGGGCTGACACAGGAAGCTGAAAATGTTTCCCAAACAAGAAGGGATTTCAACAGAGCTGTGGTGTAGCAAACATTACATATTTCTACTCCCCTCTCTGCCCTCCCTCTTTCCGCACACTCTTGCTCTCTCTGTTTTAGTCATAATCGACTTTTTTAAGTCATCTGTAACAGAAGGATTTCTGTATATGCTGTATTCAACTCTTCCATCAAAGGACGCAGTCATACTTGTCTTACTTTCCTCATAGGCCTCAAGAGAATATGAAATAAGATACCTGCAGACTTGGAGAAGCAAAATGTTCATGTAAACATAAGGTGTCTTTATGAATAGAATTATCCATTAATACCTTTGCGGAAGCACTAGGCCATCTTACATCGTCGTCATCATAGTCTCATGAAGACCATTCCTTACTAGATAGATCGTGTCGTCTGCCAAAGGAGGGGGGAAAGCCAGCTAACATCCTTGTTATAAATAAGCAAGAATGTACTATTTGTTGATTTAAAAAGAGTTTTTTGACAAGATCTAAACAAGCTTTAACTATGAGACTAGTAGTTATAGATATTAAAAATTTTTCATTAATTAGTTTTATTTTTTATCTATTTATTTTTTTAAGATTTTATTTATTTATTCATGAGAGACATACAGAGAGAGGCAGAGACATAGGCAGAGGGAGAAGCAGGCTCCACGCAGAGAGCCCAACATGGGACTCGATCCCCAGACACTGGGGTCACGCCCTGGGCCAAAGTCTGGGCTAAACTGCTGAGCCACCTGGGCTTCCCTCATTGATTAGTTTTAAAGGCATTTAGTGCATAATTATCAAGACTATGAGCTCAGGATTGACCAGACCTAAATTCTTGGGCCCTTAGTTATTAGTTTTGTGACCTGGAGAGTCACGTAAACTCCGTAAGTCCCAGTGTCACCTTTTTGAAAATTCATCCTGTGTGGAACTATTAGAATTAAGAGAGATAGTATGTGTAATTTATATACCACAGTATCTGGTGTATATTATGGGATAAAAGTGCATCTTATTTTAAGTATTACATTATTTTATGTGTTAGAGAAGAGGGGTTGAAATCACAACACTTCATTTCTTCTCTCTTTTGTGAGACGTGCGTGTGTGTGTGTGTGTGTGTGTGTTTCTTTTGAAAGATGCCTGATGTACTGAATCAAGAAGGAAATCAATTGTTACCACTCTTGATTCATCTTTCCGGAAGGAAGTCTTCTCTTCTATCTATTGCAGCAAAATGGAAGACAAATCTCAAGGTAATATTTTTGCCTAACTTCACTTTTTAAATAGTCCTAATGCTTTCATACAAAACTCGCCACTAAGCTGAAAGCTCTGCATAGCATTTGCCTTTTTCTCTTATGAAAATCTCATATATGTTGACTGTAAAAATATACTCAGTGAATATAAGTGTCTTTCATTTTGGTTTTTAGCCAGGGCTAAGCACCCTACATTGATGAATTCATCCACCAATTTTTAAATATCAGTTTTGCCATAATATGATCGAATATACTGTATAACTACCAGTCTCTTTTTTCATGACCTTAAAAAACTGCTTAATGGGTGTTAAGGTTAGGATTCAGCACAGAAATATTACAGACATGAGGACCATACCCACACTTAGGCCATTTGCATTGTGCTATAAAAGATAGTTTATAATAGAAATTTCATTTTCACTAAATACACATCAACAAGACTCATTTTTATGACATTAACCTTTTTAAGTTATTAAAATTGAATTTGTTTTTGGCCACTAATGAACATTTATTTTCAGTGAACTTTGGGGTGATGAGAATATGATGTAATGTCTTAGACTTTTCAAGAAAAATTAGGGGAGAGATTAGAAAATAACATGGAGAATTCTAGATGAAAAAACATTTTGAGAAGAAAAAGACCTGATGTCTATTATCAAAAATCAAAATATTCTTTCTGAAATGATTATTCTAATCATCTTTTGTAAAATATTTGCAATAGAAAGGGTATGCCTCATAATATGCTTTTAAAAAATTTTCCTGTCTGAGGGCACCTGGGTGGCTCAGTGGTTAAGCGACTGCCTTCAGCTCAGGTTGTGATCCGGAGTCCTGGGATCGAGTCCCACATCAGTCCCACATTAGAGTCTGCTTTTCCCTCTCCTTCTGCTCCCCGCCCTCTGGCTTGTGTGCTCTCTCTCTCACTCTATCTCAAAAAAATAAGTAAAATCTTAATTTTTTTTCCTGTCTGAATATATATATATATATATATATACTCCATCCTACTTTACCTAAGACAATGTCTATCTTGGGATATTGATTTAGAAAGTTCTAAGGAGAATACAAAGGAAAAAACCAGATAATTTTCAGCTTTTGGCATTCAAAAGCTCCATCCTACTTTACCTAAGACAATGTCTATCTTGGGATATTGATTTAGAAAGTTCTAAGGAGAATACAAAGGAAAAAACCAGATAATTTTCAGCTTTTGGCATTCAAAATAGGATTACATAATAGTCCGCAGTCTTGCAAGCCAGGCTGTTATCATGAGAAAGATCTGGAGATTTCACATCAAAGATTCCTTTTCCCTGTGATAGAGTAGTAAATATGTACTTAGAAAATTAAGTTATTTTTCCCTGGCCTCCTGCCCTCATCAGATGGTAAGATACACCATGTACGAAGAACCAAATGAAGCAGGCTGTATTCCGGCTCCAGAGAAGGGAAGAGAGAAAAAGAGAGCCACAAAGAAAGGGGAAGAAAAGAAAGAGAATCATGTGTCTTGATTTTTCTAGTCCTCGGCAATTAAAGAAGTGGTTCAAAGTGGTTCTCAACGCCTGCCGTGGGGAGTAAAATGAGTCCAAGACAGAAAATAGGAAAATAGGCTAAATTGAGTACAAATCACCATTAATTAAGATGACAGTACTAAAAATAATAGCTAATATTTATTGAGCACTTATTAAGGGCCAGACATGATTGTAAACCCTTTAGGCTTTTCTCACTTAACCTTACAACTCATTGAGGTCTTACCTCCATTTTATAAATAATGAATCTGAAACACTGAGAGGTTAAGTGTTTTGCCCAAGGTGTTGGAAAGACAACTTCTTCTAGATATAAATAGTAACAGAAGAGATCCTAATAGACTCTGATGGATAAAGACTCAGTGAAAACTTCCTTGAAAAGAGTGACTCAGCCTGGGGCCAAAGGCAGATAAAGGGTTCATCTTCCTCATATGAGTCTATCAGCCACTAAGTAGCTGCAACAAGGCTGAAAGACAAAAAGGTCTGGAAAAAAGGTGAAAAAGGCAACAGAATTATATTTAGAGAAAACACTTGGGCGGCGGTTACTGATACAGGTACTCTCTGAAAGCAGATGGATCAGAAGCCGACTAATTTTTGCAGGGATGAGTACTGTTAGGGACAAAATGAAAGCCTGATTTTAAAATGCCTGAGACTGATGGTTGAAACTTAAAACAGACCTCGATCAAGCTGTTTTGCAGCCTCTTCCCAGCAACAGGTAAGGGGAACGTTTCACAGCGCACTGCTGGAGGACACGGGTGAACTACACCCCACACGGAGCAGAGTCGTGGTCAACTCAAGAAGGGCCCGCACCGCAGAATAGAGGAATTCAGAATTTCTGTGTATCCATGAGTCACCTGGGGCTCTTGCTCTCTCCCTTTCCAGAAGGGGATGAGTGGTCTCTGCTGTTTTTGACTCCCAGATGGGTGGAACCACGGAGCCACATCCACACCACATAGCCAGAGACCCCTGCCTTAGAGCTGGAATATTAGAGCTGGAATATTAATTGGACCTTTGACTCGCTGGGGACAAATACTTGCTAATGAGAAGCTCTGTGTTCAACAAACTGATTTCATTTTCTTCCTGGGTACACAGCCAAACGGCATTTTCCAGCTCTCTTGTAGTTAGATTTGGACCATGCAACTGAGCTCAGGCCATTGGAGCCTGGATGGAATTATTGCATTATCATTTTTAGGCCTTACCCATACAAATACCTTCCACGTAATTTGCTACCTTCCACCTTCGCCGACCTCAGTGGATTGTGACGTGAGGAGGCAACACTTTTGGTGTGTCAAGTCACCGAGACTTGGGAGTTACTTATTATATTACACAGTTCCAATAAGTATGAAATAAATATAATCTAAATATTGCCTGGCTCAAGACCTGGCCCTTCATAATTCCTAAAACTGTTACTTATTTAACATCAAGTACTTTACAAATTCTAAGATTAAAGTATCAGAACGACATCCAAAATGAATGGACATGAAGGGGATGGGAGTGAGTTATCAGGCGTACCCAAAACAAAACAAGACAAAGCAAAAAAACGTTTTTCTGATTGTTTAAGGGGTGATGCAGGGTAAAGCCAGAATGTGTCTATGTTCCCAGAAGTCACAACTTAAAGCAATGGGTCAAAATCACAGGAGCTATGCTTTGATTTAACTAAGAAGAGGTTTTACAAGGACTAGAAGAGCCTTTCTTCCTTGTGGCAGCCTGCTCAATCTAAACAATTATATTCTAGCATAGACCTCTCTCAATGATTTATATAGTCTTTTTAAAAATTACGTAAATTCTCAGACGTTGGTATGAGACTACATCTTAATAAACATTAAGAGAAAAAAACCCTACCAGACATATGAAGTAATATATTAAGTGTGTTTCAAAAGATAGAACTTGAAAAACCTTTTAATGAAATTATAACTGATAAAAGAATAAATTATAAGTGGATTTTTTTTTAGAAAGGAACTCCATTGCTCATTATTAAAAATGTCAAAATACAAAATCTATCCCCCCAAATTAAGGCTCATACCTAGCCATATACTTCACTATTAATCAGAATGCTCTGTCTTCAGGTGTTCTACTTACTCCAGGAAGCTGCATGATCTACTATCATCCCCACAAATTATTATTGTAATAGAAAGTTCTTATTCAAATTTTATTCTCTTTAACTGTTTTGTCTTTGTATCCTCTTGGAATGACAGAAGAACTTTGCAAATTGAACTTAAAATGCATGAATTTAAGTTTCTTAAATACAAAAATCCTCAAAACTGTGATTTACTGACTATTGCCTGGCAACATTCTCTAAATATCTGATACCCTACATCACCTGCACCATTAACATTTAGGTAATGAAACATAGACTTCCCCACTTATAAATAAATTTTGGTGACATACTATGTAAGAGAACTAATCCTTTATTGACAACTGAATTCACGCATTTCTGAGCTACTTCTAAAATTTCCCAGAATCCCTTCACTTACATTTATGGTAACGCATGGTCCATTTAAATTAAATTTACTTACAGATAAAGGAAGGGTTCCCAACTATTTATATGAACACATGAAAATATAATTTCAATTCCTAAGGGTAGAAGAGGTCACACACACAAAAAAGTAGGCCAACAACAGGGATGTGTCTAAGACACAGGATACGAATTTCCGCTAAAGTAAAGGATTCCCAAGACAGGTCTTAGAAATGTCATAATGAAATCGTTTTTATTGTAACAGATTTGTCATGATATAGCATAATCTTTGAAATGTGGGGCACGTATCTCTAAGTGTTGATACCTAAAAGATTGAATGTGGTATTTGGCACCATTTTTTCAGCTTTAGGAAATGGTAAAGGTGGTAAAAAGAATTTAACATGTTCTAAAGAGAAACATTAAAACAGGACACAGTAATAACTACCCAAGTTATAAAGCATCTGAACTCCAACAACTATTAATTTCACTAAGAAACAAGGAACGACTGAAGAAAATAAATTAAATTGCAGCCAACTAATGCAAGTGGCAAACAGGTAATTTGTCCTATAGACTTTTGCAGAACATTTGTGAAAACCCTCTGCAGCATTAGCTAACATTATTACATTGTATTGAATATTGATTATGCTAGAGCAAAAATACTAGCTAAGAAATATGGATGTAATATTCTGAGATGAAAATAAGGCCATACATTACTAAGCAATCTGTTTATATTGCTGATTTAATGACCTCCATCATTATTTATGCTCTTCTTCTGGAGGCAATGCATTCTCTTCTGAACCTTGAGCCTCCTTCACTATAAAGTTGGATATTATCTTTGTGGCTGATTGTGAAAAATAATTCCAAATCCTACTTATATGAAATAGGCTTTGAAGAACCAGAAAAAAAAATTAGTCTGAAGTCTTTATGCTCTCGTTTCTTGTCCATTTTCACTAGTATTGGGTGCTGGGGAATAAAACAAATTATTGCAGCAAAGCAGCCAGAGACAACACAGGCAACTTTAATATGTCTCTATTGTGTGCAGATTACCAAGAAGTGATTTCATTTAGACAAGTTCACGCTAATTAAAGCGCACGTTATGACTCTAAGTTTATGCAGGGAATTAGCTTATTTCTTGACTGATATCATTTTATATTAGTATAGCCCGAGAAATTAACTATAAAGATATGAGGAATATAAAAGTATTCGGTAAGTGACTGATTAAATATTAGCAAATGAAAATTGATAGATTTTCTGAAAACAAAAATCTTAGGGAAAACAATGGGAAAAATGTTCTATGTATAACAGCAGAAAAAAGTTCAAAAATGGTCAGAAATAAATTTATAAAGAAAGATAAGAGTGCAGTTTATAAAAAGGATTGAGTGTGCCATGACAATGTTATTTAAATCAGGGAAGGAAGGTATGTCACACTGCACATGTTACAATAACTGGCTAGACCATTTCAAGGTGGGGCAAATATCCACTGACAGTTTTTTTAAACACCAAAATAAATAGATAGATCAACAACTAATGTTAAATATAAAGAAAACATAGAAGTAATGAAAATAATGGGTGAATTCTGTTTAAATGGTGGTGAAGCAGTAAAGATTATTTTAAGGAGACTCTAAAAAAGCCATAAAATAAAGATTGTTACATTTGATTTCTAACTAATCATTTTTCCAAGAGGAAAAACATAACAAACAAGGCCCAGAGACAAACACCAAACATGAAAATTATAGTTTCAAAATATATTACTGAGGCTCGATCTCCGTATTTTGTCAGAAATTCTTACATCCGGTAAGAAAGGAATTTACAGCTCAAGATAAAAATGGATAAAATTCATACAGAAGCATTTGGTGGCTTTTAATTTATTATTTACCTACTTTTATCAATAAGTAATATAGTCACAGGAATCAAAATCCACGTGATACACAATGAACATTGAAAAGTCATTCCTGTGCTTGTGCCTATGTCCACCCCGGCCCTCACGTCCTAGAGGAGACAACTTGTATTAGTCTTTAAAATGTGTCTATTCAGGGTTTAGTCACGCAGACATAAGAAGATGCAAATATATAAGTTTATTTCTCCTCATTTTACACAAAACATACCATATCATATCCATTTTTCTGTAGTACACTTTTTTTGATACAAACGTAGAGTTTTTCCTTCTTTTTTTTTTTTTTTTCACATACATAGAAATCATTCTCATCCCTTAGGGAGCTCCACATATTCCACTACATGGATCTACTTTGCTTACTTAACAACTCCCATAAAGATGGGCCTTTGGCTTGTTTTCAATAATTTGCTATTATGAAGAGGAACGCTATGAAGAATGACGTACATAGGTCATTTTCCACGTTTCTTGGTATATCCGAAAGATAAATTTCCCGACGTGGAGTTCCTGAGTCAAAGAGTAAATGTAATCGCAATTTTGAAAGATACTGTCAAGTTTCTCTATTAGCAGTTGAACTAGTTCACACTCCCGCCAACGAGGTATGAGTGTGTCTTTTCTCAAAGCTCTGCAAACAGCGTCAAACGTTTAACTAGTTCACCCTGTGGATAGATTACATGTACAGGCGTCTATCTACCTATCGATCTTAGGCTACTTCTTTTTTTTCCCCTTAGGCTAATTCTTAATACGGATGAGAATGAATATCTTTTCCTATGATTCAGTATCATTTTTCTTGTTTGTGCTTGTGTGTGTGTGCGCGCGCATGTGAGTACATTTTATATTTGTTTCGTTTGTTTGCATTTGTTTTTTCCTTGGACTTGTAGCTAATTCAGTTTCTATATAGTTAAAGGATTCAACTTTTCTTCTATGGCTCCTGGGGATTTTTTTTTTCATAGCTCCGGATGCACAGGTAGGAAGGGCCTGCCAATTGTAAAACCGTAATATAATTCCATTCTCTTCTCTTCAACCACTTGAAGGTTTCATTTTTTAAAAAATATTTTATTTGCTTATTCATGAGAGACACAGAAAGAGAGGCAGAGACACAGGCAGAGGGAGAAGCAGGCTCCCTGTGGGGCTCCCGATGCCCAGGGTCACGACCTGAGACACCCAGGTGCCCCTAAGGTTTCATTTTTTAAAACATTTAAGGTATTGACAATTTTGTAGTTTATACCCGTGGTTGGGTATGAGCTATTAATCCAATTCCAATTGTCTTCCAAATGGCCACCCCTTTGTCTAACACAATTGAGTATTTCACAATCATGAGCTTTCATAACTACAGCCACTGACTTGTGGTCCAAGAGGCTTTCAATTACAAATCGATGCACAACCTTGATTACATGTTTAGAAAGTATGTTAAAACATGAACAATATATTTTTAGGTAAAAAATTTGTTAATAGATGACATTGCTGATTGTGAGGGACGATAGATACTTTCATGCCCAGCTCGTGGAGGGTAAAGTGTGCAACCTTGTTGGTCAGCAATTTGGTATCCATCAAACAACTTACGTGCACAGGATCTGGATGCAGCGATTCTAACTGTAGCATCAATATAATCCCACGTGTACATGCAAGACAACATGCTGTACGATTCACAAGAGAGTCATCAACTCTGTTCCGACACATTCACTCAATGCCATGTCAGTAGCTGCGGGAACGTGAATGAGGCTCTAGGAGTAACAGTATAAAATTATTTCTAAGAAATAGTAAATGATAAATACTCAAAAAGTAGAGTATTTACATATATTATGTAAACAAAATATATGTTTATAAGTAAGCATACTCTTAAATATATAAAGCATATTGTATTATGAGCATAAATATGATTAACCTTGTGTGTATCCATTTACATATTCACTCATATATATATTTATCTATGTTGCTTATATCTATGTTATTTAGAGAGACATATATATATATATTCCCATAAACATGAAGACCGTGAAAGGCAGCAAACACACTAGGTCTGATGCTTGCCTCTGAGGGTTGTAGGCTTAGGCTCTGCTTAGGACGGAGGTGTATTTATTTATTTTAAAAATAAACTTTTGATTTGAAAATAGTTTTAGATTTACTGAAGAATTGCAAAGATAGGGCTGGAAACTCCCATATATCTCACAATCTGTTTCCTCTGTTAACACCTTACAAGTAGTATGGCATAATGGTCAAGATCAATGAACCAACATCGATACGAGATGACTAACTAAAATTTGCAATTCCAAATTCCTTTCGTTTTTCTCGAAGGTTCTTTGTTGTGATGGTGGTGGTGGTTCCGAGAGCCCATCCAGGATAACACACTGCATTTACCTGCCGTGCCCGGGAGGCTCCTCTTGGCTGTGGCAGTTCTTTCCTCTACTCCACCTTACCAGCCCCGAGGCATGTGGTCCAACGTGTGGTGGGACACCCATTTATTGAGCTTGTCTCACAGTTTCCTTGCAGGTAGACCAGGAGTTGAGGTTTTTCAGAGGAGAATCCTGCTGCCATCACATCCCGTCCCCGGAGGGGTGCGTGTTGCCAGAGTGGCTGCCTCTGGTGATATTAACCTGTCACTTGGCACAGGTAGTGTCTGTCCTGTTTCTTCCCTGTAAGTGTGTTGCCCGCACTCTCACGAGAGGCCTTTGGAAGGAAGTCACCCCGTCAGTCTGCATTTAGTCTGCTCCACTTCTAGGGGGTGGAGTGTTCACGTAAATGAGTTGGAATGCTGTGCGCAGGATTCATTTATTGTTATCTGTATGGACTCATAGATATTTACCTTGAAATATGGGTTATAATTTAATCTCAATGTTTTTAGTGCCCACACTGTTTCAGCTTTGACCTTTGAGAAGTCTTTCAGTCAGCTCCTGAGCCACATGAACGTACCATGGCCAAAAAAAAAAAAAAAAGAAAGAAAAAAGAAAAGAAAGAAGAAAAATTTTTTGAGCTCTTTCTTACTTTCTGGCTATGAAAGGTGCTGTAGGCTCATCTTGGGTATTTTCTACTGCAGGCCCAGAATCAGTTATTTATCCAAGGACTCCTTAATCCTTTTTTTGGAGAATGGTATTAAAAATCGGTTTCAGGGATCCCTGGGTGGTGCAGCAGTTTGGCGCCTGCCTTTGGCCCAGGGCGCGATCCTGGAGACCCGGGATCAAATCCCACTTCTGGCTCCCGGTGCATGGAGCCTGCTTCTCCTTCTGCCTGTGTCTTTGCCTCTCTCTCTCTCTCTCTCTCTGTGTGACTATCATAAATAAATAAAAATTAAAAAAAATTAAAAAAATAAAAATAAAAATAAATCGGTTTCAGAGTTAAGTGCTCCTTATCACTGGGATGGTTCTGGGGTTAGAACCTCTTAGTAGATAGGACAGAGAAATGTATGTGTAGACACTAATCTGTGTACATGTAGCTCAAGTATTTCCACGTATAAGCATCTGAATCTATGTTAAGCCAAACACGAATTCTTAAAAACGTCTCTAACTGTAATTCATTATAACATGGATCATTCCAGTTGCCTCCCCTTGCTTATCTCCGACTTCCCACTTCAACAGTGAGACATCTTGTCACTGCCATCCACCGCCCCGTTTCCTTATCTATTCAACTTGAATATGCACGTATAGCTGTGTCAGTATAATTAACCTGTAGCCTCACGGCAAACAACTTTGCCAACTAGAGTTTCGTCTTACACACTGTTCTTTTTGCCTTTAATCTTATGGACTTCACTTATTTCCAAAGTAAATAAGTAAACACCCTCTTCTCCTCTCACCCTTTCACCATTATGTTGGCTGCTCTGTGACTTTTGAAGTTCCATATAAAAATCTAGGGCTATCTTGTCAATCTCCACAAAATAACTTATCGGAACTTTAGTAAGCAATGTATATTTTTTTTTTTTTCCAAAAGGTTTTGTTTTGGGAGTGCCTGGGTGGCTTAGTTGGTTAAGTGTCTGACTCTTGATTTTGGCTCAGGCCATGATCTCAGGGTCTGAGAACTCTGTGTCCAGCTCCCCCCACTCAGTCTGAGTCTGCTTTCTGCTTGAGATTCTCCCTCTCTCTCAACCCCTCCCCTGTTCAATTCCTTGCTCTCGCTCTCTCTCTGTCAAAAAAAAAAAAATATATATATATATATATTTTTTTTTAAGCAAGTTCTACATCCCACATGAGGCTTGAACTGATAATCCCAAGATCAAGAGTTGCATGCTCTACTGACTGAGCCAGCGGGATGCCCCAACATACTTCTAATTATATATAATTTCGCAATTTTCTATTTTATTTTTTCACCCTGATAATATATTCTTCTAAATCAACTAACAACAACAACAACAAAATCTAGTTCGAATTTCACCCTGATAATATATTCTTCTAAATCAACTAAAAACAACAACAACAAAATCTAGTTCGAAGAGCTCGCCTTTGTACCGTTCTCAGTTCTACAAAGTCTGATTGCGTGGTATTTAATTAGATAAAAGTTCCCATCTCAACTTGAGAGAAACCCCTTAGATATAAGACAAACAAAACAAAACAAAACAAAACAAAAAAACAAAACCTCTGTCAAATAATAATGATGAAATAGCCAAATGTAATTGAAATTCTAAATTAATATTTACTCATTTGTGTATAATACAATGTACATAGGATAAGCAGTAGAGAAGAATAAAATTCATGATCTCTAACCTGTTTAGCCTGATAGTCTAGAGTGGGAATTATAAAGACACCGTACACGGCAACCCAAACTCCATGAGCACAGGAATCTCAGCTAACTTTTCCACCCCTTAATACTCAGGATCTACTTGTTTCTGGAATATGAGTTTCCTGGAATGTAGTATCAAAAGTTACAGGTTTTCCCTTGAAGATACTTTCCCTCTAACAAAGGCACAGCTGTTTATATTCCATTTTCAATTACTTTAAGAGAATAGAATTTCAACATGATTTTTTAATGTATATAATCACTTCATACATTTTAATCATAATTTTTCAAACCAATCAGTCAGAACATGACTGATTTTTATCCCATAGGATGGCATAAACAGTGCAGAAGACGAATAAGGTTATTGACTGCAAAAGGGAGATGATTTCTGATCTGTAGGGTGCTAGAAACTTCATGATGTGAACATCAGAAGGAGGTCTTAGGTGTATAAAGTATGGAAAACTGTAGAAAACTCCTGTGACATATGTGAAGAGAAAGGTGACTTTCATAGTGATATGTGGACAATTGTTACTTTTTTATTTTCACATCCAAATACCATCCTGAATTTAAAAGGCATTCATCATTGGTTAAGATGTGGTCAGAGGCAGAAATTCCCATTGTTGGAAGCCCAAGGCACTGAATGTTTTCTCTTAGATAACTCCTGTAAGATCGGACACAGTCATATAATGCAAGTTTCTGTGCTTCTCTACAAAGGCTTTGAATCCTAAGACAAAGAGTCCAAGACAGAAGCCATTGGAAACCTTAGCCATGGAGGTGAGAGCTGTGGTGATGGCCCAGTGGTGAGAACAGTGGACCCGGCGGAGTCTGACATGGGTGTTATCAAAATGACGTGAAATAGAATATCCTTGGGCATAACTCTGGATAAGTTCTCTACTGACCAACCTTCTTGGGCCTACCCATCGTGTAAGCTTGGGTCCCTAGCCTTCCTTTCAAGTCTGTGAACCTTGAAATACAATTTCAACCCCTTATTTTCTGCTTCAGTTACTCAGTTGATGGCCGTTGCTTGCAACCAAGACCCCCGACTGAAACAAAACACAACATACAAATACTGCCAAGGGAAGACAAGGAAATCACTTAAAAAATTATTTCTGAGGATGTATACCAAGGCTTACCAGAAAAATCTCTCTATTGACAAAGCCAATATCTACCAAAAAACTGTCAAAGCACTCAGTTGATTGCTCCACCATCTGAAGTATATCTTGTTAAATGGCTTCTGTTTTGGAACATGAAATTAGAGAAGTAAAGTGTGACAATAAGATTGGCTTTAGGGAGAAGACATAATGTGGGGCCACCGTAGAGGAAGCTTGACAACTGACAGGAAAGATACTTTACAGAAATATCAACATAGAACTTCAGTAGCAGGAACGGAGAATCATACAGAGCTTATACTGCTTTTGGAAAAGTTTCAAAGTGCTGCGAAAGGAGAAACAGAAAAAAAAACAAAAAACAAAAAACAGTCTATGGTTTTCTGAAATTAAAATTCTAAGGAAATGGGAATCCTTACGTGGTCAAGAACAGACACAGCTGAATGAGCTCTCGTAAACAGAAGGCAATTTTTTCTTTAAATTATAATTTCCTTGAATTAAAATTTCTTCAAATTCTCTTTCTTAATTGTGTGACTGTGTGGAGTCTCTGCCTCTGCGGCCTCTGCCCTCTGTTTCTGCCTCCCCCTCCGTCCTTATCTGCACGCTTCCCTTCACTGGCCTCGCTCTTCCCTGCACACCTCCTCTCTCTAGTCATGACATCTCCCCATCTTCAGTCCCTGTCGGACCCCCAGGTTCCTGTGCTCACCGTTTCTTGCTCCTTGTCCCCATCACCTTGTTTCAGTGGCACGTCCTGTTCCACGGGAAGGCCCAGCGTGGGTCTCTAAGTCAGCCCTGCTGGACCCAGCCTTCAGCGGGGAGCAGACCCGGCCACCTGGACTGCTGCACTTCTGTGGCCTCTGCACTTCGTGGCCACACTTCTGGGCGGTCAGGTCGCAGCTTGTGTTCCCACTGAGTAAAGATTCAAGAAAATACAAGTGAGCACCCGTATCAGCTCACACGTGTGCACTCCTATTAAAACAGCCTTTTCTGGCCCCACATTCGGTGGTTCACCTGACCCAGGTCTCCAACATCCGCTGCTCCACTGAAGTCGCTGTTCCTCTATGAAGGTGTGTGAGATTTTTCCCAGTGTACTTGGGAATGACATCTACCAACAAAGCATGCGACATAAATCCATTGCCTCTGGCATCTAGGAGGCTTGAGGAATCCATCTGGCGACTGTTCCACGTAGAAAAACAAGTGGCCAATGACAATTAGTCCTTTTTCACCCACCGGAATGTAAAACTCAATATGCCCAAGGAATTTAAGTGCAGGTGTAGAAGGCAGGGAGGGTATAAGATAGGATAAATTCTATTTTATGTGATTTATTACCTTTACTGAATTTTTAAAAAATATATTCTTTGGAGTGTCTTTTAATTTTTTTTTTCTCTCTCTCTTTTTGCTTGGATTGGTTTTCCTCTATTTTATGGGTGGGGTATGTTCTTTAAAAGCTTTAAAGCAATACAAATAATTTCTTCCTGTTTGTGATTTATTGTTCTCATTTGCTCGGTGATACATTTTGATGAACTGAAACTTTTATTTTCATGCAGTCATAGGTATTAATCCTGTCCTTTGTGGTTTGCAAATTTCATTTCTTGCTTAAGAAATGCTTCCATACGCAAGGATGGCTTCATGTATTATAAATGTCTTACAATTTTTTTGACATTTATGAATCCAATCCATATGGAATGGGTTTCTCTCTGCCATGTAGGTGTTCCTGTCCATTTTTCCACACAAAACTTTCATCTTACTATCATTAAAAAGTCTCTTATTTTTCTATTGATCTGTAATATTAACTAGGTTATAAATAAATTTGGCTTATCAGTATAGTCTACTTCTAGCTTCCATGGTATCTTTCTTTCATCTGTTCTTTTATACTTCAACTCACAGTACCTTGTCTGATTCAGTTGAGTTTTATAATAATTTTTGATGTCTGGTAAAGGAAATTGAACTACTTTAAGATGGGCTTGGAAATTATTAGACTATATTCATTCTTGTTAACCATAGAAAAAAACATTTATAAAGTTCCATAAAATATAAAAACTACCGAGGGCCAAAGAGTAAATAGTTTAGTCATTGCAGGCCATAAGACCTTTAACTACTCAACTCACTTATTGTAGTGTGAAAGTAGTTACAGGCAATACATAAGGAAATGAATGGTCTGTGTTCTGGAAAAAAAAAAAAAAAAAGGAAGAAATTAAAAGAAAAGAAATAAGAAAAAAAAAAAGAAAGAAAGAAAAGCAAGCAAGCAAACTTAATTTACAAAAGCAGGTAGAAGCCTGGATTTGGCCCGAGGGTTATAGTCGGCTGACCCTGCCTTACCACAGAGGCTTGGATCCTTAAACAATATATTACTTAGTGTTGCCTTTTTTTCATTTCCACTTTATATCAATGTAATCTTAATATACTTATTTTTCTGAGATTTATATCCCTCAATGTTGTTTTTTCAGATTCATCATGTTAACGTGTATACCTTTAGTCAATTCAATCTCTTTGATGTAATATTTTATTTAAATGCTTACATTTTTCTAATGGGTGAGCTCCATTTTCCCTGCATGAATTCTCCAAATGTTGATTACTCAGTAAGTTTTCTTTTCCGTTTCTATCTACCTAACTGACCTTCGAAATGCAAAAAACTGATCCAACGTTGTTTCACGGCCAGTGTTCCAAAGACATGAAATATAGTCTCAGATAATTATTTTCACCCTATTAACAGTGCTTTATGGCATGTAAAAAATGCTAAAATCTTGGCAAATTTCCCATATTAGGTTACTCTATTTCAGTCCCCATTTCCTTAAAGTGACGATGAGAAATCTTTGGTCGTAACTAGGGCATTTCTCCTACAGTTGGAGGTACCTGGAGGTTTCATTTTCAATGTAGTCTTCAATATATCAAAATGGAACACAAAGTTTTTCATAAGTGTTGACTACACTCAGAAGTTTTAGGGGATCCTAGTATCCTGGCTGGGATTCTTTTGAATAAAACAGAAACATATGGATGACATTTTCAACAATTAGATGTCTTATATGAAGAAACATATGGGAGGAATTATGCCCTGGAAATCTGGGGGAGGGGGACAGAAACGGGCCCTTTCACCTTGTTTAAAGTACCAGGTGCTGCTTTGGAAGACACACTCAGAAGAAAGGATGTTTTCCCTCTGCCACAGGGGAAGGAGGCCACCAAATCCTTTTTATCCCCTTGTACAGACAGTTTTGCCCCCGAATGAGTCCCTGGGAACATCTCCATGTTACAGGCTGAGTTGCCACAGTAAGGTAATCATTTGCATCAGGTTTTATTCCATCCCCTGAAACCTGATTCAGATTACAGTTGACCACTTCCTCTTTCCTTTGATTAATTATTTGGGACTGTTTGAGACTACAGGTCCTGCTCTAGCCCTTGCCTGGTCCTCCATAGGAGATATTTGCTTTAGTCTTACGTGTTTTCACATTAATCTTGGTAAAAGCTGTCAAAATGTTTTCTGTTTTTTGTACGCATTTGACCAGTATCTCAATATAAATGTCTCCTTTTATTTATTTATTTATTTATTTTTTTGGTAGAGTATGTACCACAGTGATTCAAAAGTAACAGTTAAGAGAAAAAATTATAAAGTTGTGTCTGGAGCCATATAGTTCATGTGCGTGGGCAGCAGTCCGCGTAACTTCACATGGAATCCTTCTGTATTTGTCATATGAGGTACCAGGTAATCTTCTCATTTCCGTTTGCTTAACTTAATTTCAGCTTATTTAATTTCACCTCCATCCAACCTAAATCTTGAATGGTAATATTGTGCTACTTACAAGTTGTCTTTATACAAAGATGACACGTGCATTGCGTAATCGGTTCATTGATCCACTCCAGGTTTTAGGGAACATATTTGTTTAACTATCATGAAACATTCTCTTGTGACAGACAAGCCTAAATTAAAAATAGATTAGAGGACACCTTTACTGAAATTTCTTCTTGGATTTTGTTTGCCTTCCTTTACTGCCTTTCCCTGAGCCCTGTGTTTTTCACCAGCACTCTATTTTCTGCCTTGTTGATTATATT
Source organism: Canis lupus familiaris (assembly GCF_011100685.1). Classification (NCBI taxonomy): domain Eukaryota; kingdom Metazoa; phylum Chordata; class Mammalia; order Carnivora; family Canidae; genus Canis; species Canis lupus. The sequence goes on from NC_049233.1 coordinate 71,326,230, forward strand.
AGTATATTCCAGTTACGGTGTACAGAATTCTGATTGGGAATTGCTTACGTGTATATCTTTACTTTTCAGTAAACTCTACTTTTTTTTAAAATATTTTTTTTTATTTATTCATGAGAGACATAGAGAGAGGCAGACACACAGGCAGAGGGAGAAGGTGGTTCCATGCGGGGAGCCTGACGTGGGACTCGATCCCGGGACCCCTGGGTCACACCCTGGGCCCAGGACAGATGCTCAATCACTGAGCCCCCCAGGCGTCCCCAACAAACTCTACTTTTCTCCTTTACCGATAATACATTTCTGATTTAACAGTGCCAACAAGTAGAAATTACTTGACTTCTCATCTTGATGAAGTTGGAAAGCGTTTTCAGTTGCCAAGTAGAAGCAGAATTCCTATCTACACTAAATTGAAGCTTGAGGTTTCTTTCTGTTACTTGACCCTCTGTCATCGTATGTGAGATCAGGCCTTTTCAATTTACTCAGAATGGCTGACTAGGCTAAACAGCGAGCATCCTTGGGCATCCCCAGGGGATTTGTGCCGTCCGATGCAGGATCCTTCTGCTGAAAAGTCACTAAATGAATTGAGTCTGGAAATGATCTGTTGCGACGTTGGACACACTTCTCTTTTAGGCAACAACAAAATATATTTTGGGGGATCCTGTATCATGTTATCTTTAAAAAAAAAGGCTTCTAGAAAACATTGCTCTTTAGACACGGAGTCTGTAAAGTATTAACTTCTTTAGTTTTTTAAATCAACTATATAGTCTATGTTTTTGAATTTTCAAAATTCAATTAAATATTTGGGATCCATGTTTTCCTTGATTTAGAATTGTTGCTTAGGGAAGTGAGGATAAGATGAACAAACACAAATTAACCATGAGCCTTAAATTAATACTTTTTTGGAATCCTGAGGCCCAGAAAAATGGATTATGTGAAAATCATCTTTTCACACCTGAAAGTAACTAAACTTAGAAAAGATGGCTGATGTATGCAGACTGCCAAGATTGGATAGAAAGGAAGTTTGCAAATCCTCCCCCCACTCCAGCCCACTTTCCATATTTCTCCACCCTGCTCTATTCAGCAGGAGGCTCATACCTACAGGTCACTTCACCCGGGTTCCCTTGCTTTCTGCCTTCCCTCTGGTGTCAGCTGACAGGAGGCACTGGCCAGGCATCCCAGGAAGAGAGAAAAATAGTGTTTTCCTTCTTCCCCTCTTGCTCTAGGCTAAATTTTCTGGTGATTAGTGGATCTCTCTACACTTACCGGAGCTAGAAGAATGAGGGAACAAGGTTAAATGCTGAATGGAGAAGGGATGGACAGAGGAAGAGAGGACGTCTTAGTGGTGGCATGGCCAAAGGGGATTTGGGGCAAAACAAAATATTTAATTAGGCCTGGCTGCTGGCCTTTATGACACTCTTGTATGAATTACTGAAGTGTCCTCTTCCAAGAAGATGATTATCAAGAGAGCAGGTCTCAGAAGATATGGTATTAAAAAGGCTCTTTTCTGGTCTTGACTGAAGCAGCCTCTCACAGGGACTTGTTTTGATGAGTGGAACATGACCTAGATTTTGATGCCCATTCAGCATCTCAATGGGGAGCCTTTGTGTGGTGCACCTCCTACACAACCACCCCCTGTTGCTCTGTGTCTAGTGGGTTTTTTTTACTAAATTGATTGCTGTGCAGCATGAAATTTGTACACTCTCCACACCATTTCCTCTATGAAGTGTTTCACAAACACTATATTGTTCAGAAATAGGTAAGTGTGAGTCTGTTTTTCTCCTTTAGGAGCTCAAAGAGGAGAAAAAGGTGACAGCCGACCCCTGGATCAAATGATACATAGTTATATGAAGAAGTCTATGAGTAGCTGGGTATCAGAATATGAAATACAAATTCTCATAATGATGGATGTGAACCGAAGCATCAAAGTTCTGGAACATCTTTAACACCGTAGACAGAGTTGCTAGACACATTCTCGTATGATTATGCGGGTTGATTCTCATACCACCTCTGATCTTAAAAGCTGTGACTGAGGAGACAGTGTCAACTGGTAGAGACAAGGCCACCTAGGCTCACTTTGGAAGGAACTGGAGGTCAGACTTCTGCTTTAGAAGAGAGGCGATCATGGCCACCTCTACTCCACAGTCAAAGTAAAATCCCTCTCCTCCCTCCCTCCCTCCCTCCCTTTCTTACTCTCTATCCTGATTCTTGCTTGTATGAATTCTTCAAATTACATAATCTCAAAGTCTCCACAGCCCCAATGCCCTAGAAATGCCTTTAATTTCTTGCAAACGTGTACAGAATCTTCCTTAGGCCCCATTTGCTACCCCCGCTCTTTTTCTGAAAATGCCCACGTTCAAATTTTCTTTCCTTATCGCATCCCATCCTGTGATATCCTGACTACACCTAAACTAATTTCCATGTTTCTACCTTGCCTTTTCAATCTTCTGCTCTAAACCAAGATATAGCCATTCATAAAAGTGGCACAGGTGTCAAGGACCATGCCAAATGACCTAGTTTGATGTTCAGAAGCCAGCGGTCTCATATAAGCCCCCGCGGTGAGTCTGATTCCGTAGCACACACCCCGGTGATCACACGGCAGTGCTGTACTATGTCCCATGGGTCATTCTCAGATAAATCATCTGAAATCCCAGATACTGGGCAAAATGGCATGAGTGCTTATCACCCTGTAAGCTGATGAAGCCCGAGTTTTAAAGCATTCCACAATCCGGCTTCAGCTCATAGGTAGGGAAATCATCTTACACTTACACTGTGCTTCCCTCAAACAATAGGCTTGCCATCACTCAAATAATCTCCAGAAAACCCCCATCTATTTCTTCTTATACTCCCTTCCTTTCTTTCTTATCCAAGAAATATAAATACCACTCATTCAAAATGTAGTGTGGGGGGATCATGTTCTGTCTTACTTCTATCTAGCAAGCCCCAACCTAAGGTAAAGCCATGCTTGATATAGTTTAACACTTTGTAGAAGGTGGTATAGGTTAAAATAAAAAAAAAAAAAAGAAACTAAAAGCTGCATTTTAACTCTGGGTTGCCACCGAATGCTGAACAAGTCATTTAATTTCTCACTTGTGTTCCTCTACGCTACACACAGATGGGTAACATGTACCCTGTCTACGTCACAGAACAATTGGGAAGATTGGAGTCAATGTCTTTTTTAATGCCAAGAATCCAAATGCCTGGGTTCTAATCCCAGCTCTATCACCTCGAAGGTCTGATCTCGGGGAAACACCTTAACTTTTTTGAGATTCGTTTTCATCAACTGTAAAATGTGGATCATAATAACTCCTATGTTAAAGGATCACGTTGAAGAGTACATGGGATGACCCATGAAAAGCACAGCGAACAGTGCCCATCACCTAAGCAGTGCTTAATAAATGATATTTATTATTGTATTGATATATAGGTTATATAAATTACATATATCATTGTAATGAGGGTTTGATGATTCTTTTCAATCCTCTTTGACATTTGGCATAGGAAATACAGACTGAACAAACATTTTTTAAAAGAAAAAAATGTTGAACCTATGAGTCAATGATAGGATAATTCGTTTAGTCGTGATGTGTGGCTGAGTGAGTAATAGATCTGGCCTAAACTGGAGGCAAAGGTAATTACTATGTACTGTGGAAAAAGAAGATTGAAAAGACAGAGCAAGTCCAGATATGAAGAATTATGGAAACTACACAGCGTTCGAATCTGATACAGAAGACAAGGGGAAATCCTCATGGCTAGTTGAACTGGAAAGCAAGACAGATAAAGAAATGGCTCAGAAAGTATATTTTTACAGCAAGATATTGCATAGATTGGAAACAGGAAGGCCTGCATACAGGCAACGAACTTTCATAGTTAGTATTGCCTATTTGCTTATGTAGCTCACAAAAATAACTAATGGATTTCATTGTCAGAATGGTTGCATATAATTATAATTAAGCTAATTATTTCTATTTTACACCGTTTTGGTGAGTTGTGTATATAAAAGAAGTATAAATTCTACGTTAAGGATTTGTATATTGTATATGCTTTAATATAGTCCTTTCTTCCTGGATCATCATAAAATTTATAGTGTGATACATTAAAAGTTCTTTATAGTACATTTCAGTAATTAGAAAATATGAATCAGTTGGTTATTACTCTTGAGTACAACAATAAAAACAATTGCTTCATAACAAAGTGCTCAGAATACTACTTGATGGCATTATAAGAAAATGTGAGAAGGATAAGGATTTATTCACCTATGGTCAAACACAGGTCACCCAGACTTATCTATGCTGAAAATAAAATTAATTATTTTTAATAAGTTTAAAATATACATTTAAATTCTTTGAACTCATTAATTATCCTTTATTCTAATAACACATATGCAATGGGCTGAGTGGTACCATCATTTCCAGAAAAATGTAATAGACTCTTTATTTTTTTTTATTTTTTTATTTTTTTATTTTTTTTAATAGACTCTTGAACTTAGAATTTTGGAGGTATGCCTGGGTGGCTCAGCGGTTGAGCAGGCTGCATGTGGGGAACCTGATGTGGGACTCGATCCCAGGACCCTGGGGTCATGCTCTGAGCCAAAGGCACATGCTCAACCACTGAGCCACCCAAGTGTCCCCACAAATACTCATACATTATTTGTGTAATTATTCTGCAGCTTTAATTTTAAAATGGTTTAGGTCAAAATTTCTTGGTTAGGGAATGCATTACTTCTATCCATTTAAGATGATGCTGTATTCAGAAATGAGATAAATAAAAAAATTGGTAAAAATTGCTACCCATAGCAAGTCCCCTGCCCTTGACTGTATCCTTAAGCTCCTTCTGATTTCTCTAGTATTTAGCTCATCATATAGTTCTGTTTAAGATCTGTGCATCTGGGCAGCCTGGGTGTCTCAGCGGCTTAGCACCGCCTTCAGCCCAGAGCCTGATACTGGACCCCCGGGATCGAGTTCCACGTCGGGCTCCCTGCAAGGAGCCTGCTTCTCCCTCTGTCTGGGCCTCTCTCTCTCTCTCTCTCTTTCTCTCTCTGTATATCTCTCAAGAATAAATAAATAAAATCTTAAAAAAAAAGATCTGTGCATCTCTTCAAATTTCCTGCTCTGTATATGTGCCTTAGCCAGATTCTGAATAGAAAAGAATTGGAAAAATGGCAATAAAACATTAATTATTAACAATGGCTTAACCAAGGCTTCCCTTCCACCCTTGGCTTATGCACCCTTGGCTTAAACTCCGGAACAGAAGTCCCCGGAGTTTAGGACTGGTGTGCTCTAATCCAGCAGGTCCTCTTACATGCAATGACGAGGAGAGAATATATGGGTGAGTCTGGACCCCCTAAAATTGTATGTAAAATCTTGTCTTTGTGCTTATATTATTATTTTCAGGAACAACCTTCATCCAACCAACTATTTGTGATCCAAAATAAGGTGAAGAATCACAGTTTGGCAGAAAGAGTACAAAACTGAAGGACACAGCTCTCCATACATCCAGATTTCTTTAAAAATGCTTTTTTTTTCCTCCAAGAGCTCCTGCACTCTTTTCCTTCTGTTCCATATTATCTCTGTTTATTTAACATAATGAATGTTTTTAATTATAGCATAAAAGCTCTTGGGTGAACCTCTGTTATTTATCTAAATTAAGCCAAGCAATTTCTATTTCCTTCTGAGGCCTTTTAATGAATGGCTAGATGTTGGACCCTCTCTGGCCCCTTGGTGCCCTGCTGACCTGTGGGAGATCATTGAATTTTTCATCGTGCTCTTGGGCTCCTCCATGTATGGAATGAAGTTTGCACCACATCAATTCAGAGTTTCTTGCTTTCTTAATGTCTATTTTTGTGAACACATTACTTCCTATTATTTTTTTATTCCCACTCCCAATTAAGGTGGCTAAGAAAGTATCCAGTTAATGCACTTATAGAGATAATTAGAAAATAATTATTTAGAAATCTGGAGTCATTTTCTCTCTCCAATTCACTCCTTGGAAGAATACTTAACATATTATACATTTGCCCTAGGAAGAATAGTAATTAGTATGTCATTCAGTTCACCTCCAAAGTATTTTAAGACAACTTCTTATATCGCACAAAGCCCACAAATGAAGGACTACAAAGCTCAACAAGACTCAGTTCATGACTTGAAGAAACAGGCTGTGTAGACAGGGAAACTGACTTGAAAGGAAATAATGATGATGCTGTGTCATAACTAATGGTCCATTCTTAGCTCTTCCTGATTCTTACTTTTTCCTCAGTGGTGGTTGTTCTTTTGTCTATTCAGAGCTAATCTTTTTAGGGTTGAGTTTTTTCTTCTCTTTATTTACAGCGGAAGGACCCCTGGAAAAAAATTATAACAGATCATCTCTTATTTCTGCTCATGACTTACTGGACTTGAGTTGGCCAATGACTCAAGCTGAACCAAGTAGATTTTCCCTTACAAGTTCGTTAGAACTGTAAGATGCAGAGATGGCCGTGAATGCTGTGTATGGCCAACCTAGGACACGTAAACTTGAAAGCAGTCATTCATCTTCCTTTGACCCAAGAACTAGAGAAAGCCAGACTCAGAGATAGACTAGAATGGGTACACAACAGAGGAGCGCTGAGAAGGAAGTACTGATGGAGTTTTAGTTCTACTGTTTAACTCCACTCTTCTAAAGGCAAGTAAAATTCTGCACCAGATCACCAGATTTCCATCACATACTACCTCTGTCCTTGTTACCACAGGTGAGACACTTAAAATTTTATGCCTTAGTTTCCTCATTTGTAAAAAGGAAATGATAGTAATAGTATACCACTCCATAATAATACTATTTCTGTGATAATTATAGTGTATTACCCCAACAGCAATGCGGTGAGGTTTTTGCAAAGAGTAACTGAGCTGATACATGTTATGTGTTTAGAGCAGGTCTTGGCACATAATAAGCAATTGATAAATGTGAGCCGAAATTACTATTATTCTTGCCCTTGGATTTCATGGGATAGCTTTCGATAATTATGATAAACTCCCTCTTTCACTTCCTTGAGGTAGTTTCTGTTACAAAAAGCTCGAAACATCGCCCTCTCTATAAAGATTTAACTTGAAGTGGTGTTTTGACTTCATTCGGCATGGTGGGGGAGAGCCTAGACTGATGGAAAAAAATTAACCTTGGCAAAATATTTCTCTGAGCTCCACCTTTCTCTTTGTTAAATGCAAACCTTAATAACTATTGTGTAATGTTGTTTGAGGATTAAATGACTTACAGTGTCTATTGCCTGCCATATTGTGAATAAAAGCATCAATTAATATATTATACTTATTATTTTCAGTAGATTTGTTATAATTTGTTCTATATTTATTATTTGGTGAACTCATTTTATTCCTGATTTGCCTGAATTTTGAGTTATTTCACTTAAAATTGTTTGGATCTCTTTAGCAAGTAATTTTAGGTATTAAAAGTAAGTACTATAATAAAAGAATTAAGTAATTTTATCATTATGGGTATTAACTGTCTAATTTTTTTGCCAATTTTCTAAGAATGACAGTTAAAGTAGGACTTAATATTAACTGTTGAATCATTTCCTTATAGTCTCTACTCTTAATACACTTCTATTTCAATGTATTAGATAAGTTAGTAATTGTTCTTAAAAATCTAAAATTTCAAATGTCTTCTACAAGAGAATTAAGGTATTATGGTAATCAAACAGTCATTTAAAATATAGTTTCCATTTTCTCAACATTTATTAGAATACTCTTTTCATTTCATTTCTATTTGCTATACTATTTTCATCTTTCCTGCAACATGTTTACATTCAGGAGTGCATTGTTTTATTAGATACTAAATCATCATCTGAATTAACATATATATTAAAATACAATTTCACAATTTAGTAATCAAATAATTTTTATAGTTTTTATGTACTATTAATCTAAGAGACCCAATTGTAACCATAAGCAGAAATCAATGAGGCCAAGAACTTGTGCATATAGTCCAAAAAGGAGATATTTATAATTTTCAAGCATAAGATGCTTATAAGCATAAAATGGCAATAAATAAAACTCTTTGATAGTAAGAAATGGGTGGCTCAGTAGGTTAAGCTTCTGATGTCAGCTCAGGTCATGATCTCAGGGTCCTAGGATCGAGCCCCGCATGGGTCTCTGCACTCAGAGCAGAGTCAGCTTGTCCCTCTCCCTCTTCCCTCTCCCTCTGCCCTTTCCCCTCTCGCTGTCCCTCTCTCTGTCAAATCAATAATTAAAATCTTGAAAAAATAAAAAATACATATACTAATAAAAGGCCTCTTTGTAAATGAGGCATTCAAAAACCAAATAACGAAGTATCATGAATGTGTTGAAATAAAGATAGACCATAAGAAAGCCTATGGATCGCAATTAAAACTGTACTCAAAGTAAAAAAGATAATTTAAATTTATTTATTATTTAAAAAGAAAGATAAAAGTCAATAAATTCCCATATTAATAAGTTAGAAAAATAATTCATAATAAAATGAAGAGGACATTCAAAAAGAAGCCCAAGGTGCCTGGGTAGCCCGGTCTATTAAGCATCTGACTCTTTGATTTGGCTCAAGACCTGATCTCATGGATCATGAGATTGAGCCCCACGTCAGGCTCTGCACTTAGTGGGAGTCTGCCTGGATATTCTCTCCCTCTCCCCCTTCCCCTACTCCTCTTCCTCTCTCTGTCTCAGATAAATAAATAAAACATTTAGAAGAAAAAGAAGCCCAAAATAAATTAACTTAAAAACAAAATACAGTAAAAGAGTTTAAAAATACAATGCCTACACTTTTAACAGTCTGACATATCGGCAAGAGAATTATTTCCAGTAGTGTTTCTAAAAAATTAAAACCTTTTTTTTTAAATGAAATAGAGGGAGTTCAGGAGATAGAGACAAAGATATCAGTAACTAAGAATGAGAAGGTAAATATAGTCATAGTCATGGAAGAGATTAAAGTTAATGTAAGAAGTTATCAGGTACAACAATCCTTTCTCTGAAAGAAAAAAAAAAGAAAATCTGTACATACTGAATAATTTGTTAGCAAGATATTAACCATCCTTAGAAATAAAATAATAAAATATCTGGGCAGACTAGTTATGGGATCTGTTGGTAAGTCCTGAGAGACTTGATATCGAAAACTATCTTTTGGAAAAACGTATTTAATCTGCGCAAAAATGAAAAAGATGCAATTCTCACCAACTTATTTTAAGCTAACACTTTAATGCCAAGAACTGACAAAGGTAGCAAAAAAAAAAAAATTAGTATTGCCCTATAGACCAACATCATTTATTAATATGGATAAACACGTATAAATAAATATTAATTGATGGATCCAGGAGAGCGTTCAATGAATAATTCACCACAGCAAAAAAAATGCTTATTACAGGAATGTAAGGGTGGTTCGATAGTTCAGGATATTAACATAATTGATTAGACATTACTCTAACCTGGAAGGCGCTGTGTGATCTGGCCCCCCCCTATCACCCTGCCCACTGCTCTACCACGTCTCTCTCACACAGTGTGAGCTAATCACGTTTAACGTTTTTCAGCTCATGAAATATGTACGTAGTCTTCTCCTCAACTTGAGTCTTTGCCCTAGCAAGTTTCTCTGCCTGCTTTGAATACCCATTAGCGATGAGGTTCACAAAAAGGCCACTTTACCATTTGCATAACAGTAACAGACAAATGTGCAATATTCATTCAACATTTTCGATTACACCCATTTTAATTCCATATACGCACACATGTATATTCATACACATACACATAGAACACATTGCGTATGTGTTCTATTTATGTAACTGCATATTATCATTTATATTCCCTGTGCTTATATATTTGTAAATTTCTATTCCATTGGATTATTTCACTATTGTGCCCTTAGAGACTAGAAAAGTGTCTGCAACACAATATGGGCTCGATAAATATTTATTAATTGAATGAAGAATTACATCAATATTAGTGGCGCAAAAGCATATAAATCAACAAACGATCAAGAAGAGTTTGATACAATTCAGCAGCTATTCCTCATAAAATGTATTAAGTAAAATAGAAGGAAATTGTATGAAGAATATAAAGACTACCAACACCCAACAGCAAATAACATGTCGGTGTTGAAATTCATATGATAATTGGGAAATACAAGTCACACTCAGCAAAATCAGTGAAATTTTTTTTGAAGACTTAGGTAGTACCATGAGGCAAGAATAGAATAAATTCAAGACAAATAGAAAAAAAAATACAAAATTTCCCTTGGATTGTAGATGATATAGAACTCATTACTAGAAAATTACAGATAATTTATTAAAACCTTATAAAAATGAATAAGACTATTTGGAAAATTGGCTATATACCAGATTACTATATAAAAATCAATGGCTTTCTCCGTATTTGCAAAGATTAGTTAGAAATAGGAAGAGAAGATCAATACCTCATTGACAATAGTAACCAACATTATAAAATACTAACAAAGTTCTAAAAAGCTATTGAACTACAAAACATTATTGAAGAACAAAAGAAATGTGAATAAGTAGATCTACCCTCAGTGAAGGAAGATTTGATTTCAGAAAATCAAGTAGAGATGGTTTCATCAACTTTATTGAAGTATAATTTGTATGTACAGGAAATGTAAACGATTTAATGGTGTAGCTGGTAGGTTCTGACAAATGTATACAGCAGTGTGATCTCCACGTATTTCAACATTTCCATCACTTCACAAAGAAACCTTCTACGCCTTGCGTGTCACTCCCCCATCCCCCATACGCCCCTCCCTGCCCCCCAAGAAATGGCTGTTCTACTTACTGTGTAGATTTCCCTACCTTGGACTTTCACGTGGATAGAATCAGAGCACGTGGTTTCACCCGATTAGCTTCTTGCACTTTGTTCGACGTTTCTAAGGTTTATCCAGGTTGTAGCAGGAATCAGCACTCCACTCCTGCTCGTGCCCCAGTAATACTCCGTGTATGGCGATAGCACACGTCGTTTATTCATTGATCCCTTGCTAAACGTTTGGGTTGCTCTTACTTTTTGGCTGCTACAGGTTATGTTGGTACGTGCGTTGGTTTATAAGTTTATTTGCATAAACATGCTCTCATTTGGGAGTCGAATCACCAGTGGTCTGATAATTCTGTTTCAAAACATTTGAGGAACTGCCACCCTGGTTTCCAAAGCATTTGCACCATTCTCAATTCCCACAAGTGGGGTACGAGGGTTCGAATGTCTCCACATCCTCCCCAGGACTGTTACCTGATTTTGTGATTCTGTCCATCCTAACTCGTATGAAGAGGTATCTCCTTGTGGTCTTGGTCTGCATGCGCCTTACCAGGTTGGGCATCTTTTCACGTGCTTATGGACCATTTGGCTGTCTGTCCTCCCCGGACGGTGCCCATCCCAGTCTTTTTTGGGTTATTTGGCTTCTTAAGTTGTGAGAGTTCTTTATACATTCCACATAAGAACGTGTTTTCAGATAAATGGTTTGGAAACGTTTCCTTCCATCCTGTGGTTATACCTGCACCCACCTCTGTGTGCCTGACGCCCAGCAAACCACAACCACTGAGACCGCAGCCATGTGCCAAGGAGAGGGTTTATTCAACAGGCAGCCAAAGTGGGAGGCCGGACAAGGCGCCAGTCCCCCAAAGGTGAGAGGACAAGATGTGTACAATCACGGGGGATAGGGTTTCACACATATTGATGAGAAGGTGGGGAAGCCTGAACACTCATGAGAAAGAGGGAACATTCACCTTTAGCAAGCATCTGGGTGACAGGTATCTCGCGTCCACTTTGTGGGGGACACTTGGCATCAGAAATGTGCAAGATTCAGCCTCTGACACTGGGGCGTTTGGACAGGGAGAAGGAACGGTGGGCACACGCTGGGGGCCGTGTGGGCTGGACGGAGTCCTGGGCTCACCGCCTCAGGTGAGGGGCGCAGGCCTTGCATAAGTGTAGGCCGCAGCCCTGTCGCTTGACCTGAGTCCAGGCCTCTGCAGAGACTGCCCGTGGGGTTGTTAGCGGGTCTGAAAGGACACAATCGCTGACTGGGGAGGCACAGGAAACAGGCTTTACATCCTCTGCTAGTCTCAACCTCACTGACACCGTGGGGCACAGTTGCATGGCGTCTTTTCACGTTCTTGTTGGTGTCCTTCGACGCACAAAGTTTTACATTTTGATTAAATCGATGTATTTTTTTTTTCCTTTCCTGCTTTTAGTACCGTATTTAAAAATCTCTTGCCAAATCAGAGATCGTGAAGATTCGTCTGTTTTCTTCCAAGACTTCTCTAGTTTCAGCTCTTACATCTTGGGTCTTTGATCCGTTCTGAGTTCATCTTTGTGTGCTGCCCAAGGCCAATGTCCAACTCGACTCTTTTGCCCATGGATTTCCAGTTATCCTGTTGGTTGAAAAGACTGTCCTTTCTCCGTCCAACGGTTTGCGCCCACTTACCAAAATTCAGCTGGCCCTAGATGTATGGGTTTATCTCTGAACTCTCGATGCTTTTCTTTTGATCCACAGTCTTGTTTCGTTTGTGGCTTTATTGAGGATTAATTGACAAAGTCACGACACATTTAAAACGTGATTCTTTAACATACGTACACCTCATGAAAGAATTTCTCCTAACTAAGGAGCACATCTCGCATCACGTTTCTATCTCTAGCTCTAGCTCTGTATGTTGGCGACATGCAAGTTCTAATTGCTTAGCAAACCTCAAGTTTACAGTTGCGTGTTATCAACCATAGTCCCTGTTTTATGCATGAGACCTCAGGCTCTGGAACACCTCGTCGTTACTCCGATTACCCAGATGCTTATACTACTTGAAATACTGTCTCCTCTATGGGCTCATTCATCCCACTCACAGCAGTGATACTTATAATCCGTATGATTTGGGAGGCCTTTGCACCTACATGAGAACTTGCAATAGTAGAACTTACCACAACTAACATCGAGTGATTACACGGGTGTCCCCCTCCATATCATATGTTTGAAGAACCTACATATGTCATCCAAAAATAAGAAAGGAAGGCATCGAACCCCCTAAAACTGGTTTCAAGCCAATGTCATAACCATTATGTCTTCCTCAGTTAGGAGATGTTAGTAAACATTACATGACTTTGTCGAAGTCAAATTACAGGTGAAACCCCTCTATATCTCTATGGCGTACCCTTTTCAACTCGGACTTCGGGACGCAACCTCCCCTATTATAGAGGAGTTACTTCTTTCCCATGACCATACACTAATAATTGTATTTCTAATCAGCTCTTTAGTTCTCTACATTATTTCACTAGTACTTACTACATCTTAAGGTAACTTACTACAACTACGTCTTGTAGTTGAACGTTTGTACCTTTGCCAACCTCTCCCTGTCCTCACCTCCCCAACGCCACTCCCACCCAGGCCCCGGCAATCACTTTCTACTCTCAGTTGCTGAGCTTGATTTTTTTTTTTTTTTTTAAGAATCCATCATATAGATGATATCATTCAGCGTTTGACTTAATAGCAGGAGTTCCTTCTTTCTCACGGCTGAGTCACATTCTTTTGTGTGTGTGTGTGTGTAAATGTACACACAGGGTCCATGTGATGATCTCCCATCTTCATCTCCTCTGAGTGTATGCCTAGAAGTGAGGCTGTGGGGTCATGCGGTAGTCCCGTTGTTTCTTCCCTTTCATTTAAGCTCCAATTGCTGACATACAGCCCGACAGTGGTTTCAGGTGCCCCAGAGAGGGACCCCGCGCTTCCCTAGTGAGCCGGCGCCCATCCCAACCAGTGCTCTCCTCAACCCCCACCACCTGTTTCACCCACCTTCCCACCTGGCTGGTAACCGCTGGTTTTTCCTCTGCGGTTGAGTCTGTTTCTTGGTTTTCTCTCTCTCTCTCTCTCTTTATTCGTTTTTTCTCTTTGCTCATTTGTTCTGTTTCTTAAATTCCACATACAAGTGAAACCATATGGTATTTGCCTTCCTCTCACTTATTTCACTCAAGCATTATATGCTTTGGGTCCATCCGTGTTGCTGCAAATGGCAAGACTCCATTCTTTGCTATGGCTGAGAATATTCCAGTGTGTGTGTGTGTACAATAGTTCTATTTTTTATTTTTTTGAGGGCCCTCCATACTGGTTTCTACAGTGGCTGCACCAATTTATATCTCCACCAACAGTGCATGAGGGTTTCCTTTCATCCACATCCTCACCAACATTTGCTATTTCTTGTCTTTCTGATAATAGCCCCTCGAACAGTGGTGAGATGATATCCCATTTTGATATTTATTTGCACTTTCTTGATGGTTAAGTGATGTTGAGCACCTTTTCATGGACCTGTTGGTCATCTGTATGTCTTCTGTGGAGAAATGTCTGTTCGGTTGCTCTGCTTTTTTTTTTTTTTTTTTTTTTTTGAATCAGTTTAGTTCCTCTCCTTTTCTAAAACTCAGATGATGATGATTACTAATTGCTCTTGAGTCGTGTGAGCTTTCTCTATATTGAGGATGTTCACTCCTTACCAGATACATGATTTGCTAATATTTTCTCCCATTTCATACTGCCTTTCATTTTGTTACCGTTTTCTCTGGCTATACAGAAACTTTATAGTTTGAGGTAGTCCCATTTGTTTTTGTTGTTGTTGTTGTTGTTGTTGTTGTTGTTTTTTTTTTGCTTTTGTTGCCATTGCTTTTAAGTGTCATATTCTAAAATATTAGTTCTTCATTCCATTTATTGGGGTTTACTTTTACTTTACATTTTCTTGCATTGTAAGATGGAAATTTAATTTTTTCTAAATAGTTTCCATTTCTTTTTTTTCCCTTCCTATCTTCTCTTTTTCCCTTCCTGTCTTGTCCTCCATTTTCTTCCCTCTCCTCTCCTCCACCTCTCCTCCTCCTCTCCTCCCTTCTCTCCTCCTTGCCCTCCCTTCTCCTCCCCTCCCTGTTCTTCCCTCTCCTCTCTCCTCTCCTCCTCTACCCTTCCCTGCCCTCCCCACTTGTCTCTTCTTCCCTCTCTTCTCCTTTCCTTCTTCCCTAATACAGATTTTTAAAGCTCCAGGCACTGCTTTAGCTGCATACCCAGAAATTTTGATTTTTTATGGTCTTTCATCTACAAATATTTTATACTTGTCTGTGTCTTTTTTAAAATCATATATCCCTTGGGTTTTAATCACTTTCCAAATATTTCAGGGTATATGATTTTATTATTGTTATTGATTTCTAATTTATTTCTGTTGAGATTAGAGAATATGGCCTGTAATATTTCAATTTTGTATCGATTAAAATTATTTTATGGCCCAGCATTTAATCCGTCTTGGGGAATATATTATGTTTACTTGAAAAGAATATGGATTCTGTGGATGTTGAACACAATCTTTTTAAAATTTTAATTAAAGGGTGATGGGTGATAGAGCTTTTCAGATCTTTTGTATGTTGACTTTTTTTTTTCTCTAATTTTTTTTGTCAGTTACTGAGTTGGGGATGATATCTTACTCCTTTCCAGTCCATCGTCTATAACAGAATACCATAAACCTGGTGGCTTATAAGCAATAGAAATTTATTTCTCACATTCTGGAGTTTGAGAAGTCCAAGATCAAGGCACCAGAAGATTTAGTATCTAGTTAGCCCCCACCTCACGGTTCACGGTGTCCGTCTTGCTATGTCCTCACACCATGGAAAGGGTCGGAGTGCTCCCCAGGGTCTCTTATTAGGGTACTCATGCCATTCATGGAGCTATGCTCTCTTCTGACCTAATCACCTCCTAAAGGCCATATGACCAAACCATCACATTGAGAATTTGGTTTCAACATATGAAATTTAGGGGGACATAAGCATTCAGGCTACAGCCAGTGACAGTTGCTTTACTATCACTGTGGAAATTTATATTATTTCTATCTGCTTTAACTTTATCTTCATGAAATTTGAAAATTTATTGTTATGTGCATACATATTTTAGGTTGATATGTTTCTCAGAAATTGCACCTTTTATCACTAAGAAGTTACTCTCTTTATATTTTGTCTTGTAATATACTTTCTTTAATATTAATGTAGCCATACATGCATTCTTTTGCTTTCAGTTGCATGAGTAAAGATTTTTCATTCAAGAACAAACTGATGGTTACCAGGGGGGACGGGGATGGGTTGAAATGGGTGATGGAGATTAAGAGCACTCTTACCATGAGGAGCACTGAATAATGTATAGAATTGTCGAATCGCTATATTGTACACCTGAAACTGATAAAACACTGCATGTTAACAATACTGGAATTAAATTAAAAACTGAATTAACTACTTAATGTATGTATGTTATTTCTGAAATGTTTCTCTGGTAGACAACATAGAGTTTATTCCAAATGATTACCTTTGCCTTTTAATTTCCACCATTCTGCTGCTTGCTTCTCTGAAACAGTTTTTATCGTACTCTCATTATGCGGAGCTTTTCCACCGTATTAAACTTTTACAGACTTCTTTCGTTTTGAGTATTCCATTCCTTTGTCATCTGGCTTCTATTGTTTCTAACTAGAAATCACGGTAATTATTTTTTTTAATCCTTGTTCACTATAAACAATACGCCTCTTTTTCTCTGGCTATTTTGAATATTGTTTCAGTATTATTTCTTTATTTTTTCAGCTGTTTAACTATAATGTGATGGCCCTAGGAATTGTTTACTTTGAATTTATCTTGCTTTCAGTTTGCTGAGCGCTGTGGATCTATACATTAATATTTATCTTCAATTTTTTAAGTAATTTTGGCCTTTGTTCTTTCAGATATTTTTCTTTGTTTTTGCTCTACTTCTGGAATAACTATTAACATATGTATTAAACCTGGGAAGATCTCCTCAGTTGATAGAACAAAGAAATATAAATGTGCATGTCCACCTCTGCATATACTTACAGCTACAGGCACCTCTCTCTCTCTTTTTTTTTTTTTTTCAGGCACCTCTCAATGCAATAATCTGTATCTAAAACTGAACATGAGTTCTTACAGAGCAGGAGTTCTTACCCTAATATATTAACATCTGGATCATTTAGCCTCTTCTTCTTGCTTACTGCTGAATTCTTATGTCATAAGTCGAGAAATCTGGCTCTCTCCATCTGCCACCCTTTTATTTAATCATTCATTTCCGGTATCCATGGATAGCAGTACCAAAATCCTTAACCTATGCTCCTGTGGAGAACAATATTATCGACCATAGTATGGCACTTACATGTGGTTATTTTGCTTTGGTCTTACAGACCTCACTCGCTTTCAGTTACTTCTTCGGTGCCTTTCTTTCCCACTCTCTTTTAAGGCTATTTCATATATTTGTAATATAGTTAGATTCTTTTGTCAAGTCGGCATTCCTTCCTGGAGCCATCTAACCTCCTTAATATAAAATACATATATTTTTTAATCTGCATACATTAAGGTTCATTCTTCGTGCTATAAAGTTCTACAGGCTTTGCAAGTTCCCATAATAGGTTCATGTAACAGTATTACGGCATCACGGGGAAGAGATTCAGTATTGTAAAAATTCCCTGTGCTTTATATATTCAACTCTGTATGCCGCCCTCACCCCATAGTGCATCCCTGCCAACCGATGATCTGTTTACCATCCTAATAGTTTTGCCTTTTCCAGAATGTACATAGATGGATTCATATAGTATATATACACGTCAGACTGGCTTCTTCTACTTAAGAATATGCATTTAATGTTCTCACATGTCTTTTCATGCCTTGATAGTTCATTTCTTTTTATTACTAAATAAACTTTCATTTTTTGAATGTACCATAGCTTTTTTTTCCCCATTCACCTATTGAAGGGTATCATTTTTTTTCGCTTCCAGGTTTTGGAAATTATGAAGGAAGTTGTGGTAATCATTCATGTGCAGGTTTTTGAGCAAATAGAATTTTCAAATCAATTGGGTAAATACCTAGCAGTGTAATTATTGAGTCAAGTGGTAAGATGATGTTTAACTTTTTAAGAAATGGGCAGCCTGGGTGGCTCAGTGGTTTAGCGCCGCCTTTGGCCCAGGGCCTGATCCTGGAGTCCTGGGATCGAGTCCAGCATCGGGCTCCCCGCATGGAGCCTGCTTCTCCCTCTGCCTGTGTCTCTGCCTCTCTCTCTCTCTCCCTCTCTCTCTCTCTCTCCCTCCGTGTGTCTCATGAAGAATAAATAAAATATTAAAAAAAAAAGAAACTGCTGAAATATCTTCAATGATTGTATCATTTTGAAGTTCTACCAGCCAAGAATAAGATTTCTGGTTGTTCTATATCATCACCAGCATTTGATATTGTCAAAAAAAATTTTTTTTTATTTTAGCCATTTTATAGTTGGGCAATAACATCTTGTTTTTGTTCTAATTTGCAATTCCTAAATCACTAATGATTTTAAGTATATTTTTATACTTAAAACTTATACTTTAGCTTGTGTTTGCTATCTGTATGTCTTCTTTGGTGAAGTGTCTCTTCAAATATTTTTGACCATATTTTAATTGGGTTTTTGTTTTTATACTGTTGAGATTTAAGAGTTTTTTTTTTACATATTTTAGATATAATTCCTTTATCATATAGGTTTTGCAAATATTTCTCCCACTCTGTGGATTGTCCTCACCACCTTAAGACTGTCTTTCATAGAGCTGATGTCCATCTTATCAATATTGTCTTTCATGAGTCATGTTTTTGATGATATATCTAAAACACTATTACCAAAAGGTCACCTAGATTTTGTTCCTCTTTTTATAGAAGTTTTGTAGTTTTTCACTCTACATTTGGGTCTGTGGTAGATGTTGAGGTAGTATTTGTGAAAGATATAGGGTCTGTGTACAGATTAATTTTTTTAGTATATACATCCAACTGTGCTAATATCAATTGTTGATAACACTCTTTTTCCCCTCCAGTACATTTCTTTTGCTACTTTGTCAAAGATCAGTTATACACAACTCTGTGATTGTATTTTGGGTATCTCTATTGTGTTCCATCAGTTTATGTGTCTATTCTTTTGGTAATACCATGCTGTCTTGATTACTGAAGCTTTATGTTAGGTCTTGAATTCAAATAGTGTCAGTCTTTAAGTCACATTCTTCAGTATTGTGTTGGTAATATGGATATTTTGTCTTTTCACATACAATTTAGAATATACTCATTGATGTAACAACTTGTGAGATTTTGGTTGATATTGCATTAACTCTTTAGAGCAAGTTGGGAAGTTTTTAAATAAATAGTTTTGTGTCTTCCAATTTATAAAAATGGAATCCCTCTCCATGTATTTAGATCTTACTTGATTACTTTCATCAGAGTTGTTTTGTTTTCCACATGCAGATTTGGTATATATGATGATAGACATATACTTAAATATATTTCCTTTTTTTAGTGCTATTGCAAGTGAAGTGATTTATTTTTTGTTTTGTTTTGGTTTTGTTTTCCAAATTCCAATTGCCCATTCCTGGCATGTAGGAAAACAACTAACTTTTGTACTTTTGTATTTTATTATATCTTGTATATTTACTATATACTATACATGTGACCTTGCTGCAATTGCTTTCTAGTTCCAGAAAAGTGTTTGGTCAATTCTTGACCTGACAATCATGTCGTCTGCAAATAAAGTTAGTTTTATTTTTTTCTATATCTGTATAATCTGTATTTCCCTTTCTTGTCTATTGCTTTGGATATTGCAAATTGCTATTTCTGCTTCTATTGATATACGGTATGGTTTTTATTCTTTAGCTTGCTGCTATGATGGATTGATTTAATGGCTTTTAAATCAAATTTAATTGATTTGTAGACCTGGAATAAATCCCACTTTTTATACATTTTTGGATCAGTTTGCTTTTTTTTTTTTTTTTTTGCAAATATTTGCACCTATATTTGTGAGAGCCCTTGGCCTATAATTTTCTTTTCTTGTAATATCTATGAATTTTTTGCATTAGTGTAAAATGGCCTTGTGGAATGAATTACGAAGTGTTCCCTCAGCTTTATTTACTTAGATTGTAGAGAATTGGTATCATATCCTCTTTAAATTCTAGGTAGAGTCATTATTGAAACCATCTGGGTCTGAAGCTTTTTTTTTTAAGATTACAAATTTTTGGTTTAATTTTTAAATAAATATAGACCTAATCAGATTAGGTGAATGTTGATAGTTTGTGTATGTCCAGGAATTGATGCATTTCACCCAGATTATTAAATTTATTAGCATAGATTGTTTATAGTATTCTTTTATTATCCTTTTGAGGCCCATGAGATCACAGTGATGACTCTTCTTTCATTTTTAATATTAGTAATTTTTAAAAAATTCTCTCTCTCTTTCTCTTTTTTATCCTGGCTAGAGGCTTATGGAGAATACACTGGGAGTATTTCAACATGTCTAATTTTCCCTCCTTGCCAGAATCATGAGGGTTTTTTTTTTTTGGCTCTTCACCATGGACCTGGTGGTGTTCCTGAAATTAAGACGCAGCACAATGGGGGACACTGTAAAGGCTGTAGACCCCAGGCATTTCTGTCTTGTGTTAGTCAATACTCAGCCTCCAGCAATTCATCAAAGTTACCATTTTGATCTCATGTAAGTTTGTATGTCTATCAAATGATCTTGAGGAAAGAAATTATGGTATACAACTAACCCTTTAACAACATGGGAATTATGTTTGCTGACCACCTTCACAGTAAAAAATCATGTATAACTTAACTCCCCTAAAACATAATTACTAATAGCCTACTGTTGACTGGAAGCCTTACTGGTAACATAAACAGTTAAATAACGCATATTTTGTATGTTACATGTATTATATATCGTATTCTTTCAATATAGTAAACTGGAGAAATCAAATGTTATTAAGAAAATCATAAGGATGAAAAAATAAGTTTACAGTACTATACTGTGTTTATTGAAAAAAATCATTTATAAGTGGAACTGCACAGTTCAAACCCATGTTGTTGAAAGGTCAACTGTATATGCATTATTAAGATGAATGAATCTGATCTTTTGTGTATCTAAATGAGGAATAATTATGATCTAATCATTAGTGAAAATGCCAGATATGGAATAATAAACCAAGTATAATGCCATTAGAAATTTAAAAATGTACACACACACACACATATTCCAACACAGGTAGAGAAATTTGTTGAATGATATAACCCAAATGAATAGATACTTTTGTACTAACGTGTGTGAACTCTGACCCAGTAGGGCAATATTTCTTAATGAATTGGAAAACTCCATGCTTTAGTAATATATACAGAATTTATTTTGAATTTGTGCCATTTTAACAGTGAAAGTGAGTGATACTTATCAATAGTTGAGCTCAAAACATGTGCATAAACGAGAGCTGTCCTGGGAAAATCCCAAGATGTATGATCACCACCTATTAGGTCATGGGAATGAAGTTTGGTTACAAGCATTAGTCTGTATCCAGTTCTTTCCTAATATTGGTACCATGGTAGCTTCTCATAAATTTCCAAAAAGGAAATTCTATCTATGAATATGATTTTAAGTCACTTTTCATCATTTTAATATTAACGTGAGATGTAATTCTTTAGTTAATTGTTGGTTTTGATTACTTTTACCATTACTCTTTTTGCTCTTTGCTTTATGCTCACTGAAAATGTCACCATTTTAAATCATACAGTATGGTCAAAATGCTAAGATTAATAGGTCTTTGGGTAAATGTAGATGGTAAAGAAAAAAGGTACGGAGTCATTTTAGACACATGTGCTTAAAATGTTCCTTTCCAAATGCATTTCTCTGTACATAAAAGAAATCAGCATACTTTCAGCACCATAGGAAAGAGCTTCTGATTCCACATGCTTTTAGACGAGTAAAAGCACTGTCTCCAGCATCTGGAAAACAATGTTCAAAATAATAGAACTTAAAATACTTGGCCAATTTAATCCTTGATCGATCACATTGTAGCTAGCAAGTGATTATCAGATAAGGAGTACCTATGAATAAAAAATTATATATTCATGTCATTAAGAATATACTACAGTTTAATATATGGATGTGGGTATGATAGCTAAGTACTGGGACCTATAATAAGTGTTAGATGTCGGGATCAGATTGAGTATGTGGGTCTCAAGAAAGATAATTTTCGTCAGTTGAATATGGTTTTGAAGAGTTGATAATGGTGACCTAGGGAAGAGGAGTAAAGTATGCATTACTAGATGTGAAAATTTGCTTTGTTTGTGAGAAAGGGAACAGTAGTCAATGATGACATCTATCAGTTGTTACTTTCTCTGTATGACTCAGGGAACCTACCGAACACTTTAGAAACACATCTGATTTAATTCTTGTAATAATCTTGCAAGTTATGAGTTATTCCCATTCTACAGAAGCTTTCATTAAATGATTTGCTTGAGTTCACATAGGCAGCTTTGTGGGAGCATCATCAAGATTGAAACTCAGAACAATTAGGCTCAATAATCTGGTAGCACATGGGCAAATGAAGCTGTGCAGTAGAGCAAAATAATTATAGAATTTACTCACTTTGCTTTCTGATTCTCAGATGCTGTTTCATTCATTACATGCATTTTTTTTTAAGTTCAATGGTTGTGTTTTTTCCTCAAACATTTTTCCTTTCTTATTTTCATTTCAAAAAGAAATAAAAGCCAGGCATACTTTTGGATCAGGATCTCACATACCTCTAGTAGCTACTATGTCAGGTCATGTAAATGACAGTGTATTAAGTTTGTTCTGTGTGTTTATGAAATAGTACATGGATTAACTTGAGAGTTACACATCCATTGCTTAAGTAATTTCTATTTGTACTACAACATTTAGAAGTATTGGTAATATTTGAAGGAAGTGTTTAAGAAAATCAATCAACCAAGCGTTACAATAATGAATGCCTGAGTAACATGAGCATTAATCATAAATACAGTGGTGTCTCTATGGAGGATGGAGAGTAGAGATTTGAGCTAGATTACAAAAAAGGAATAACATTACTTTAAACCCTTGTCTAATAAAATAATCCAAAGGCAAATCAGAACAATCTAAAATAAAACTACATGATATTAAATAATTATTTTCATATTCAGCACTTTCCTTTATTCATTCAATGTGAGCAACCATCAACTGAGAAAATGATATAAGATAAATTATAAAGTGTTTTTAGAAAATATGTGGCCTTCATGGTAAACTCCTCACTGTCTTTAAAATTTGAGCCTGCCAAAGCAAAATAAATATGCTGAGTAAGACTAAACCTGAGCACAGATTGAATGTATTAGTCTCCTCATTTTGATACATAAAGTAAAATAAATAAATATAGATTTCATATACTCAAACCAGAGCCAAATGTGACTGTTGTCACTTTGCAAATCTGGCATTTTTTTTTCTTTTAGTGTCAGTGTCATTTTCTAATCTTATTCCTCCCATTTGAAAATGATGCAAATAGAGGCATCCAATTATCCTAGAAGTGGCATAGAAAAATATCTTAAAAAATTTAAACTATCTGTGCATACAAATGCAGTAATGTAATAACAATGACAGCCATAATGATTGATAGAAATTTATATGGCCAGGGACAAGATATGTAATGATGCATAGTTATGAAATGCTATAAATGTTTTTTCTGAGTTCTGTGGTTTGCTCAAAAGCATTGTGCAAGCATATAGAGAGTTTGTTAGGGAAAGAGAAACATAGTGACAATAATAATACAATAAATCAGAAGTTTAACTTTTGAAAAGAAAAGGATAAAATGCTTCAATTGATTTTTAAAACTTTGATGTTGTTTTCATGAATTTTCAGAATATATAATTTTTCTTAGATGTTAAGTAGATGAATTTGAAAGGAACTGGAGTTAACTGATTCTTATATTTCCTTCTCAGAAAAAGTATGATAAATTATACATAAAATAATGGGAGAAGTAAAAAATATGCACAGATTATAATAAATCCAGTGTTTCATATGTACATATGTATGTGTACATTTGTGGTAGTGTGTATATAGTTCTATATAAATTTATACGCACATTTACAAATTTAAATTTATAAATTCACTATGCTACATTTTTGTTCTTATTATTTTGGAAAAGTCATTGTAGTTTAATTTCTGCCTTATATTTTATAATTCCTCCACAAAAGAGTATTCCACTTATATCTTTTTTTATGTATCTGATGCCATCCATCTTAATCTTTAAGTTCTCCTTCTTACTCCAACCAACCCTTTACATTCAAGAAGCAGCACCAGAATCTATGCCTATGTTCTCATGTTCATGATTCTAAGAAAAATAATTAATTGCTTAGTCATTCCTATGTAATTATTTATGATATTAGCTATTTCCACAACTTATTCTTTAAAATGACAAATAGGTTCTATTCTCCTCTCTAAGCTTTTCTCACATCTTTAATATTTTTACATTTTCAAGACTGGAATAAGAATTGGAATTTCAAATATTTCTGCCATTTTTTTTCCTTCCCTGTTCTCTCATCACTCCCCAAGTATATTTCCCTGATTTCTCTTTTACTAACTTTTCCTCTTAGGAAGTAGAAACCATATCGTCTTCATTATAGATCATAACATAATAAAGCCAATTGAAAAGAGGCATAACAATTCAAGCATTCATGATAAGGGGCAGAGAAATATAACGAAAAGAGTACAAATTTTAAAGTCCAAGAAAGAAAGCTTACCTTCACCATCCACCAACTGATTTTCAGCAAGTAACTCAAACTTTGTGACTTTTGCTTTCTCACTGTGAGAAAGCAAATAATAATGCGCACTTCAAAAGATCACTGGGTGAATTCTGTGCAAAGCATAGCTGCTTGATAAATGAGAGTTAATATTATTATGTAATAAATATGGACTTTAAACATATATTGTTTATTAAAGTTAATGAAATCTCATTTATAATATGGTACATTAAAGTTCTTAAATTAATTTCGTGAGGTGACATTCACTTCGTCTCCCTGGGCTGCTGTAACAAAATACCTTGTAGCTTAAAAAACAACAGAGATTTATTTTTCACGACACTGGAAGCTAAGTCCAAGGTCGAGGTAGTGTCATGTTTGCCTTGTGGTTCATAGAGGGCAGTCTCCTCACTGAATCCTCACGTGGTGGGGGGATGAGCTAGCTCTCTCTCTGCTGTCTCGTTTAGATATAAGGACACACATCCAAATCACAAGGGCTCTATGGATTTATCTCTATGAATTTATTTATTCTGCATATTTCATATAAATGTAGTTGTGCAGTGCTATTTCTCTGAATTAGCATAATGCTTCCCAGTTTTGTCTACACTATGGCATACACCAGTACTTCATTGCTTTTTATGAGTGAAATATATATATATATGGATTATATATATTGATCTGAGGATGGGCATTTAGGCTATTGCTACATTTTAAAATATTGAAGTATGGTGTTGATTCTCTAACAGTTCAAGTTTCATGGAAAAGACTGATATCTGGGTCTCTATTTCCATCTCTTTCTCCCCGATGTTCACTAATGGAAATATATGCCAGCAAATGAGCCAGATTTCTACCCCAAAGTCAAGCAATAGTCAACTAGTGATTTTCAGTGGTGGTTTCAGGGTTCTTCTCCTTTGAGAATTTATTCTCTTAAGTACTTGGGCATTTTCGAAAAGTACTATCTTGTCTCTCCTGATGACCTACACCTTTGCTATTCTTATATGTAGCCACACTATATTTCCTTTCACTAGCATATCTCCCTTTTCAAGAAATACTGCCCTAGATAGTGATGATTATTGATTAAATCGTGAGTCTCAACCATGGAGGACACCACAAAGCAGCTGGAGAATCACCCTTAAACCTGTAACTTTATAATACATCTTTTATTTTTGTTTTGTTTTGTTTTATTGTTTATAATACATCTTTTAAAACATAGGAATCTTTCACCTTTGCAGAAATAAATGTATTAATTTATCTACTGGAAATTTAGTGGGGTTTCAAAAAGTATTTCAGCTTGAATGAGATGAGAACGTAGTGTCATTGTATATGTGTGCATGTGTTTGTGTGTTTTTAACAATATATCATCTTGAAGCCAGTATGAAACTACTGTTATCAGCATTTGATATTTACTTGTTGCATAGAAGTTGAATTATAATAAAATTAAAATTAAAGAGAAATGTTGTGAAAGTGGTAACTCATATTTTTGGGGGAAAAAGGAGTAGTTTTTATTAGATTCTGAGCATAATAGTGAGGCACATTATCCGATCCTCTTGTTAATCACACCTGGTGTATTTTGAGCTTGTATGATGACACCAACATGAACATTGTCACTGAAACTTAACAAATTTTGAACTTTATTCTTACCCCACAATTTTTTTAAAGATTTGAATCATTTGCAATAGAAAAGTATATACTTTTATCTCAAAATGGTTTTGTCAAAGGTTTTTTTTTTCAATTTTTCTTCTTTTATAATGTGAAAATCACTTCAAAATATTTTGAAGATATACCATCCAAGTAAATGATTTAGAACACTGAGGCAGCACGTATAGTTTTACCATTTACAAACTTCAATATCTTTTTTAAAAGCCATGCTTTTTTCTTAGCAATTAAGCTGTCTTAGAAAAATATTTTATTGTACCAAACACATTTGAAGATAATTGAAATAGTGTGTTAGTCAAATGGAAAAAATAAAGTTTAACAAAAGGCAAATTTTCTCATTTTATATGTCAAATTGTTTTCAATATCAAATTTTATTAGGAACTTAAAAGAGTCCTTAACCACTTATCATATTTTCTATAGACTTTAGTATCATTCATATACAAATGAATGTTGAAAAGAGACACTCATTTATTTTTCTATTAATGTAATAGCCCCAATAATATTAGAATTTACCAAGGGAGGTGTCTCCTAGTAGGAGATACATGAACAAGTGCCTCTCCTTAACATGCATTCTCTTTCTTTTTGCAAGAACTTTTCCAAACTTTCATCTCTCCTCAAATTTCTGAGAGAGAGAAGCCCCTGTTTCACAGATAAGCGGGAGGCCACCAGAAGGCCAAATGCTTAATAGTACCTGTATTAAACATGCACGTCTACTCTATTAACTTTCACCCAACATTTTCCTCTCCTGCTGATAAAATAGAAGCATCCCTTTCCCACCTGTGCTTTACAGCCTGAGCCCTCACACCTTCTCTCTCTTCTCTGTCATTCATGTATTTAGCTTCTTTGTTTATTTTCAATAATTTTTAAATATAACAAGCATTTCCTGTTCAAGCATTCTAAAAGATATCAAGAAAAAGATTAGTAATGTAATGAATACAACAGTCCTTCCAGCTGATGCTTAATCTCACTCTACCTTTTCAAAGTCAACTATTTTAAAGAGAGGCTTGTATCTATTATCTCCATGTTGTCACCTACCACTGACTCCTCAACCTTTGTAGTTCTTTTTTTTTTTTTTTTTTTTTTTTTTTTACATTTCTCATTTCATCTTATGGTGACCTGTGACTACAATATCATTTGATCTAATGAACAGTTTTCATTAAGTTTATGCTAACTTTCAAAAACATTTGATATTGTTGACCTTGGCCTTTAGGCCTTTATTTGTAAACACTCTATTACCTTATCTTACTTGATATAAAATATCATCTTAATGTTTCTTCTGTTTTATGTTCACCTTCTTCCTCTCATCTGTAGACTCATCTTCTAGCATGCTGCTAACATTGAAGTTCTGCAAGTCTTTTTTTTTTTCTTTCTATTTCCTCTCTTTTCAATCCATATATTATGCCAAGGTAATTGCATTCATACCAGTGGCTTAAATTTTCACCTTCATGAAGGAAGACTTACAACTTTTTATATGCAAACTACACCTCTCCTCCAAGTATCAGACCCACATATGCAATTGCCCATATGACAGTTCTATATATCTCCAGAATAATCTAAGTCAAAACTTTTCAAATTGAACTTTACGATATTTCCCCTTTGGTCCTGAGAACTATCCCCCATCCAGGGGCCTTTCTCAATACCTCTCCCTCCTTTTTCATCCATGTGTATTATACATAATCCTATTGGTTTTACCTCCTAAGTAGCTCTTGAGTGAACTCACCTCTCTGCCTCTCCATTTCCATAACTATAAATGAAAATGGGGTTTATAGTTTTTTTTTTTTTTTTGGGGGGGGGGTTATAGTTTAAATGTAGTTTATATTCTAAAGTACAATAATTTCACATATAAAAAACAGCAATAGCCCCCTAACTTTACTCACTGGGTCATCTCATGCCACCCTCACTGGCATCTCCAGAGTGATTTTTCCAAAACATAAGGCTGGTCATCTCACTATATGCTTAAAAGAATTATATAATCAAATAAAGAACCAAATCCTTGATATATCTTAACTTTGTAAGCCACTTCCTATATCTCTAGCCTTATTTTACAACATGCTTTTCATAAGACTGGCTTATATCTAATTTTCGAGATATGCCTATATTCCACTATGACACAAGCTGTGACCTATGATACTTCTCTTAACCTTTGCTTTTACCTCGTTGTTTCCAGTATTTTCTGGATCAAAGTTCCAGCAGATATCTTCAAGGAGGGTTCCCTATTCTTACTGACTAGCTCAATTTTTCTTCATTGCAAGCTTATAAAACACTTAGTAATTTGCTTCTTATATTTAAAGTTTCAAAAGTAATATTTGATTTTTACATTAATGTCTATTTTACTAGACAATAAACTCCATGAAAGCAGGTTCTGTGTCTCTTTGTACTCATCATGGAAGCCTCAGTATTTAGTACAGTACCTAGCACCTTAGTAGGCACTAAAGAAATATTTCTTGGATGATAAAATAAATGAATGAATGTTGGATATTATACGTAGGAAGATAGAAATTCTGATACTGAGAAAAAAATCTATTATAACTGTTAAACTGCCAGAAATTTAAGTTAAAATTAAGGACAATAACCAATTCTGGAAGGTTGATAAGTCTATCACTATTTGATTTTGCTAAATCCCAATCTAAAGGAATAATATCATTTAGACATAACATGTTAGAAAAGTTGTATGTGATGAAGACAAAGTGTAAGGACTTCTAAGATAGACAGTGAAGAGGATTAATAAGTTAGAAGGATTGATACATGTGTGTAGAATAATAACAATCAGCTCAGCAGTGAATTTGAAATCACATTCTGTATAAGCTACATATGACAGAGCTTGTTTTCTACGTTATAAGTCTCCACTTTTTCTATTTTAATCATGATACATTTCATCAAATTAGATTGTTCTTTTCCAAGCAAAGTAATTACATTTTAAAAGCAAGGCTCAAAGATGGTTTAAAGGGAATATGATAACCATCTATAATTACTGGAAGCACACAAACACCAATTGAAAATAGAAGGTGTTGGATGGAATAATTAGTTCTAGAGTTAATATAATGAAATCAGGCTTAAGAAAATTTCAGTCAAGCATAAAATTCCTTTCCAAATATTGGTTTTCCTAATATGAGTTAATGCTTATAGTATCTACTTTGCAGCAATTTAAAGAAATAGCCAGACTAAAATTGTATTGAGGATAGGACCTAAAACTCAAAATATAAATAAAATATAAATAAAGTAACTATTGGAAATATGGTGGTCTTCACAGTCTTTTAGTTTCAAGTATGAGTTTCCCTATAATTTTCAAACTTTGAGTCATTATAAATATTCACTGTATTTTAAGTTAAATTTGATTCCATCTTTTAAACTTTTTTTTACATTTGAAAATTAGAAGTATCCAATGACACAAACAAAAATTACTTGTTAGAGCAAAAACAACAACAAACAACATCAGCAATAACAAAACCCTGTTTTCAGTGGAAGAGGTCTGTGATCTTAGACGCTGGCAAGAAAGTCTCAATATTATTTGAATATTTTATATGGGAATTTTATATTTACCAATATTTGAATATTCTTGACTTTTGTGTACGTATGTTATTTGTCTCTCTGTCAAGTTCAGTTCAAAGTCCTACCCTTTTCTGTGTGTGACGACAGAAATAGAGTCACTCTGAAAGATATAGATGAACAAGTATTCCAAGGGGAAAAATTAATTTCCTTGCCTTCCTGGACACTAGACCATATTTCCTAGAGTTGTAGCTAAGTGCAGACATATGACTGAGCTCAAAGCGGTAGAATGTGAAAGAGGAGGATATATGCAACTTTCATCTGACATATTAAGAGGCAATCAGAGCGCTTTCCTTTTAATCCCAGGTGAAAATGATTAATCACTCAAATGGCCTTGGAAGTCCTCCGCGAACACGGCGGAGCCACCCTCTTCTGGCCTCTTTGGATCGGAGCTGGCCAGTGACATTGAATACTTCCTAACACAGAGGAACGTTTGGATTGAGGAATGACCTGGGGTTTGTGCAAAGCAGTTTAACATTCTATTCCAATTAATACATATGTAAGCAAGAAAAAAATTTTGAAAATCTTATGCATTGTGTATAAATAGTTATAATCTAAACAAAACAAAAATACTCCCAAAGCATAGTTGTGTTTTGGGCTTGAGTTGAATACCAGCAGGTTATGGAAAGATCATGAGATTTCTGGGTGGTCTATGGTTTTGCTGACATTTCTGAACTTCACACCAGTAATGGTGTCCTCCTTTGTTGCCTTTTGGAATTAAACGCTGGAAAATGAAATAAAGATGTCGCTGGAAATTTCAAGTCTCTACTTGGAGCTGGGCTCTTGGGGCAAGTACTTGCAGATTGCCTAAGAATGACATCAGATGGATTTTGTGGTAAGAACTCCCTAATCTTGTGTCAATATAAATTAATTCTTCTACAACAGCACTGGTTTTATGATCAGTAATAGAACCCTTTTTGTGAGAGAACCTATTAAAACAGTATTTTAAGTCCATGTCCCACCCAGGGTTGTTAAATTTGCTGACCTTAGTAACTTCATCAGAGGTTTACTGTTTCCATTTAACTCACATTTTACCTTGAAGGAGAGAGACGTTAAATGTTCTTTTGTCTGTGTTGAATGCTTCCTTGGTGCCATTTTGTGGTATTTGCAGGCCTTCCTGACATTATCAAATGGATTGACATTTTAAATATTTGCAGTGCTCAGTGGGTACTAATTCAGCAAAGGTGAACCACAAGCTTCTTTCGCTGTGGCACAGCAAGTGATGTGTGTCTGTTTAATCACAGCAGCTGAAATGAGATCAAAAGCCACTGTGTTGTTAAAGTCCTAAATCTGCTGTCACAGCAGACACACCTGGAGGGGTCCTTGAAGGAAAAAGCTAAGTAGTGAAGAACCTACTTAGGCCACCAGCTTATCTGACTGAACCCATTAACCCAGCTCAGCAGGAGACTTTCCCTTAGCATGTAACATTTCCATATTTTTTAGTAAATTCTTTATAGGTGCAGCTCAGTCATTTGTGGGCCTCAATAATTCTTGATTTTCTTTATACTCTAAATTGAAATTTTATTTTCTATGTTTTGTCTGAGTTGAGAATCCGAAAGATGAAAAATATATTCTACATGGTCACTGTCAAAAAATTTGGGGACTTTATCCAAAAGGGAATATAGAAAGTAAAAGATTATACTCCAGTACTAACTTATTGGCTGCTGAGATTTCGCACCACATGTATTATTTATAGATTCGACAATGACCAATGGTAAACCATCAGTGAATGGAATGACTTTTAAAACCTTTATCCTAAATCTTTTTTTTTTTCTACAAAGCATGAACTTTATATATAACCCCCAGTACTATTAAATAGTCCATTAAATAACCATTAGTATTTTAGGCCAACTTAAATATCTTTAGCCTTCAGCTTTCCGCAAGTAAGCATTTGCATGAAGATTTTCAGACAAAATCTCATGACTTAATCTCAGCCGCTCATATACCTCTAGAAACTCATCATTGCTACCTCCTGCCCCAGTCTTCCTGAAGAGGTTTGGAGCATTGTACCAAATCCATATACAAGCATGTCGAATGTATTCATATAGAAAATTTTAAAAGCTAGGTCCCTGTACTTCAACTTACTGTGTATCTGTCCTATATTTATGAGATCATTAGAACATAAAGCATAAAAAATTGGTTAAATATTAACTGGAAAAATCAGCATATATTGCAGTTTAGCTGTAGAAGTCTTATTAGTATGACAATAGAAGAGTCAGACAATTTGGCAGACAATTCAATGATTTGTTCTACAATTTGTTCTACTTACTTCTCATCCTGGTACATACAATTCTTGGGTGTCAGGCAAGCCACTTAAATTCCTTCTAATATCTTTTCTTTGTAGTTAAGGAAAAGAATTAACAGAAGAGCAGACAATAAAATAAAACAAAATCCATGGAAATTCAGAGAAAGGAAAAATAAGTAATTGGCTTGGCAGTGTTTACATCTATCCATCTTCTCCAGGGCCCTGAAAGGAAACTGCTTTCGCGTCAGGTCCTCCTCCTCATTTCCCCACTAGGTTTCTATAAGACAACGACCCTACGACTTTCATAAACAGATTCAAAGAATGTATGTGAGAGCACAGGGCCAGCTGGGTAGGAGGAGAAGGAGAAATATTAAAGGCAAGAGATTATCTTCTATATTCCAGAAGCTGAAGGAAAATATTTAGCTGCACAAGCTATAGTAAAAGAGATACTTATTGAACATGATGATGGGCCTGGCACCATTCTGGATGTGTGGGTGAAGGAAAGGAGGATCTATAGCCTCATGGAGCTTTCAGTCGAGCGGTAGAAACAAGAGGGAGACTGGTGATAGACATAACAAGTAAGTAAACCATGCAGTGTGTCGGAAGGTAAAAGCTTCATGACAAAAGAATAAGACGGATGGAGAGCGTGCTCATGGTCGGTAAGAATTGGTTCTATTGAGCAGGTGAGATTTGTACAGAGACTTGATTACAATTGTTGACTGGAGAATTTTTTTTTTTTTAAGAGAGAGGAGATAGTGTGTTAGGGAACAGATGGAAGCACATCCACGGAAGTACCATCTATTAACTACCCAGTCTCAGGCTAGGGCACTCTTCATCTCACTTTCCCCGTATCCCCAACTTCTCTAAAGCTTAGGGTCACCCTCTAGCCCCACCCCTGGCCCAGGATCCCCCTAGGACACTGCTTCCCTGACAGGTCTGTCAAATAGGGGCTTCTTCTCTTCCATACCCTTGAAATCTTTTGTTCTAGTGATGACAAGGCATGTTCCTGACTTCACATTTTCTCTTCTAGAACTTTGTCTTTCTTGACATTCCTAGTTTCAAATCTCCTGTCATCAGATCTTACAGCTATAGAATTCTTACATCTATTAAACTTGGATCAGGATGCCTGGGTGGCTCAGTGGTTGAGCGTCTGCCTTCGGCACAGGGTGTGATCCCAGGGTCCTGGGTCGGGCTCCCCGCAGGGAGTCTGCTTCTCCCTCTGCCTGGGTCTCTGCCTCTCTCTCGGAATCTCTCATGAATAAATAAAATCTAAAAAAAAAAAAAAAAGTGGATCAACTTTTTAATATTTTATTTTTAGTCTTATTTCTAGTCTCTTTGATAGTCTTTGTATCCTATGACTTTCATATCTATATGATTGGCCCACATTGCTCAAATTCTTGACCTATTTATTCCTGAGACTTTATGTATCACTGTAACTCAGCCATTCACTCAAAATCTTGAGATTACCAATAACTAACTCCTTTATAATCTTAATTTTAAGAATTTCACTCACTCTCTGACCTCTATTTACTCTCCAGTTTCCTCCATTACTATCCTGACATTAACAACCCTTTTCTCCTGGATAAGCTTACAATTTATTGTTCCCACCACGTTATAGTCTCTTCCTCTTCACAAGTTATGTCTTTATTTTCCTTCATATTCAGCTTAAATTTCATGTACTATCATTATAATCACCCTGTAACTCTCAACTTCTTTTAATTTTCTTATTTTGTTGTATTTAGTAGCCCATAAATAAATAAATAAATAAATAAATAAATAAATAAACAAACAAACAACCTCCAGATCATTTTAACCCTGTACCTTCGTATACTTATATTGATGGGGTTGAGTACAACAGGAGAAATCATATAATCTGGCTGACTCATCTCACGTTCAGTTAATTGCCACTGCTCTCACCTGGGGTAGTTAGGGCCATCAAGTAACGTCACACATTTCCCTAGTATATTCATTTTTGTGTTAGATAACCACTCCATACCTACTCTTTTTTCCTTAGCTTCTAGTACCTCCTCCCCATTCTCTGTTTTAGCTAATAACCTTGCCTTTTATATAACTGAGGAAAGAGAAAAAGTGAAAAAAAATAGCAATAAAATAAGAATATCCCCAACCTGCCACCTAATTTATCTGCTTCCTATTTCAGCAAAATTTGCCAAAAGTATTGTCTATATCTCATGGTTTCCAAATTATCTCCTCGCCCTTTTTTCTTGTCTACTTCATATAGGTTTTTACTAATATTAATTCACTGAATCTCCTGGCAGAGTCAACAATGATCTCAATTTTGCTAAATCAAGTAGTCAATTCTGATTCCTCTTACCTGGCTAAACATTTTTCTATCCTTAAATAATACCTCACATGTCTTTCATCATACTACACTCTCTTGTTCCTACCACAAGTTCTTACTTACAAGCTCTATCAAATTTTCACAGGGTAGGTAATCCAAACGTACATACGTTGTTTTAAACATAAGAGGAAGAGATAAATTTCCCTAGTGTAGTTTTGGAAACTGGCCTTGCTTTGGTATTAGAACTGGATAAGGGCAGCCCGGGTGGCTTCGCGGTTTAGTGCTGCCTTCAGCCCGGGGCCTGATCCTGGAGACCCGGGATCAAGTCCCACGTCTGGCTCCCTGCATGGAGCCTGCGTCTCCCTCTGCCTGTGTCTCTGCCTCTCTCTCTTTCTCTCTCTCTCTCTCAAATAAAATAAATAAATAAATAAAAAGAATTGGATAAAAGCTATACCAGTAAAATTATGGGCCAATTTAATTTAATCTAAGACAAATAGACCTGAACATGCTAAAGAAAGTAATAGCAAACTGAATCCAAATGCATATGTATAGGTAGCCAAGTAAAATCTATCACAGATATTTGAGAATGTTTTTTCTTGAAAGACATGTGACCCATTTTCTAGGTATCAACACCAGAAAATCTCTCCTAAATACTAGGACACTTCTAGGGGGTCTATTACTCTGTGCAGAGTTTAGCAACAACGAAAATATGCAAATAAACCAGGTTTTCTTGGAGATTGGTGGCACATAAATAAATCATACTATATTTACGTAAATTGGTACTAAAACATCCTTTTTATCTGGAATGAATCAGAATAGAAGTTATCAAAGTGAGAAATCTCACAGCCTTATGGATGTTTGCATACATGATTGTCCATTTCCTTGTTTTTACAGTTTTATACATTTGTTAATAATCTTTTATGTAGTTAATATTGAACTAGAATGATATAGAAAAACACTGTTGAGTAGAGAAGGCAAATTTGTAAAAAGACAAAAATGTGGTTAATAGAAGTCATTAAATAGTAGTCACTGCTGAGGTTAAAGATGTCACTTGGAAGAAGGACATGAGAGCTTTTTGAAATGTTGAAAATGTTTTTTAATCTTACTCTGAATGTTGGCATATAGGTGTGTGTGTATGTGAGAGAGAGAGAGAGATTGAGAGGGGGAATACTAAAGTGCTTCATGTTTCTGGATGAGAGGAAGGAGTATGGACCATTCTCAACGAAGACATAAGGAAAGAGAAGTTAGCTCAGTCATATCACATCATTTACCACTACTGATTCCTTCACTATCTTTGTGGAAGTTCTGTACCTCCAAAAGGCCTACATTGGTATGGTTTCTTGGAAAATCTCTCCCTATTGGCTACTTAGTAATCTTTTTTTTTTTTTTCTTTTTTTCTTATATGACCTCCTAAATGCATGTCTTTGCTTTGTTGTAGATTTCTGTTTCCAATCACTAGGCATGTTTCTCTGGTTCCTCTACTGGTTCCTCATAACACTGAGAATCTAATTAATACAACATATTTGGAATGAATAGATGAGTTTTCTAACCTGCAAACCTGCACTTTCTAGAACTGTAAGAAGGATATACAGGTTGATCAATGCCAAGGGGCAGTGAATACCTCTTTTATATTCCTGCTAATGGTTAGGCATGTTCCTTTAAGCTCTTCAGAGAGGGGTAATTTGGCATCTCCTGAGCCAGATCATCTGTAGATCTAAGGGTTAGAATATTTTTTATGTTAATAGAAAAACTGTAATTGCAGGTTCCACATCATACTATTTATATTTTTAATGTATCTGGCATATATGGAATCCAACACATTCAGTTGTACAAATATTTACTAAGTGACTGCTGTTTCAACAAGAAAAAGTTCATTGAATGCTAGATATATATTTTTCTCTACATAATAAAATATCTAAATAAAATAAATGGATGGAAAAATAAGCCAAAAGAGACTGGAAAAAATCTGAACACTAACAAAACTACAAAGATAACATTGAGTTAAATAATAATTGCACATGATGAAATGAGTCATTCTCTGCTTGAGCAAAGGCAAGGCCATTTGCAGCATAATGCAAAGCAAGTCTGTTATTCCTCAGGGAGGACACAGCACTTGATCTACTTTTTCCATGATATATTACCTTTCAGAGGTTTTCTTTCACTAAGTAATCACTTGCAGGACAGAAAGAATGTCTTATGCAAGAAGAGAAGGAGGAAAATAGTAAAAGCACATTCTAGAGAAAAATAGAAACCCCGAAATTCAAGTTTATCAGACTTGAGGAATTCATTAACGGGGAAAAGGATCAATAAAATGAAAGACTTAGTTGAGGAACAGAAAAGAGATTACAAGAAACAAAAAAATGTCCTTGCTAGTTCTGAAATATTCTAAGACCATCGCAGAGTATATTGATCAGATTGCATTTTTCCTCTTGCTATACTATTCTTAAATTACAAGATACAACAAATCTTCAGTGGAAAAAATGAAAGGGATTTATAAACAAATGCTTTAGGCATTGTAATTATGCTCTAAGTACCGGATGCCCAGTCATTTATACAGTCTGAAATTAACAGTAAAAATGATGCTATGACTACATTCTATGCCAAATAGAAAATAATAAACACTATTATTTTCCCTAGATCTCCATTTCCTCTGATTTCTATCTGGTTCAAAAAATGATGTAGTATCAAGTCCAAGATGTAACCATAAATAAAAGTTCCCTGTAGACCATGGGAAAATGGAACTACGTCTTTTCATCCATTGTATTTCTTTAGAACGCAAAGTTAACTTGAATATGACGACAATATCTGACACTTGATGGTTGTTCCTATTTTGTAAAATGGTAAAGGAAGAATAAAATACCTAGATTTGGCCACTAGTGCTCATTTTCCTGTACCTTTTTATGTAATAAAAGTCTCTACAGATATTACATATTATCTCACAGATTCTAACTATTATATAGATGGTAAGTCAGGATAGTGATAGAACATTACAGGAATATTTTATGTTGGACATAATTTACCTATATTGGAATTGTACTATTGGGGCCCGTAATAACTGAGATACTTTTTTTTTCTTTTTAAAGACTTTATTTATTTATTCATGAGAGACACACAGAGAGAGAGGCAGAGACACAGGCAGAGGGAGAAGCAGGCTCCATGCAGGGAGCCTGACGTGGGACTCGATCCCAGGGCCTCCAGGATCAGGGCCTGGGCTGAAGGCAGCGCTAAATCACCGAGCCTCCCAGGGATCCATACTCTTCTGAGCTGAGATTCATCAACTGAAGTTCATTCTGTTCTCTGGACCCTAATCAGCAGTTTCTGTCTTTACCAACATGCACATTAAACTAAGCATATCACCTTGGAATCGAGCATATTCCTTCCATGTCTACTGTAAATATAGTCTATGGACTGGGACACGGGCACAAGAAAGTTTGTTTGGCTTTGATTTCCTGAGATAAGATTTGTACTTTCCTTTGAATTGCCAATAGTGAAAAGCGGCTGTCTTATAATTAATATATGCATCTTGGTTAATAAGATTAATTTATCTTTTTCATACCTCTTCAAAGTTTTAATGATCAATGATACTATAATGAGGTTAAACTAAAGACATCATTTCCATTTTTCTTGCTCATACAGATGTCTACTCCCCGGAGAAACTTCTCAGTAGCCAATGGACAGTGACTAAGAGATTTTCAGAAGTCGCTGCTTTTCTTTAATATAGCAACAATATTTCATTTCCTAATATTTGAAATCACTTCTTTTCAGAAAACTCTACAGAACTTTTCTTTGGTGGGTCTGGAAAAGAAAAGTACACAGATTTTTTTTCATCTTCTACTCGATCGTCTATGATAGTTTTAAAGGAATCTGCCAATTAATGACTACCAAAATTTTTACATTACAGCAGATCATTCATGCTTGTTTAAATTAAGTATAAAAGACTTATACTTAAGTCCAGCTATACTTATACTTATAACGTCCAGCTTTGGGGAAGCTGGAATATATTTTTGACTTGTCACTTGGGAGCCAAATAAATCACTCTATCTCCATGGAGAAGTACAAGACGTGGAGCAAACAAACGTCATGGAGGAAATAGGAACACAATTCTTTTGGTAAAACCAGAGGATGGGGGGATACATTTTCAGATTCGGCCTCCTGCCCTCAGGTGTCTCAATATGTAATAAAGACCCAGGGGATCACTGAAAAGGTAGCAGTTTACCTGATGTGAAGGAGTCTGTGGATGCTACACCAAAAATAGCACGGCTTACCTAAGCCTTGATGGATAAAATGAAAACTTCCCAGAGTCAAAAGGAAGAGAAGGCCATGTCAAAGAGAAAAGCAATTTCCAACATGCAGAAACTTGAAAGGCTATTCATTGCCTTACTGGTCAATGGATAAGAAAATGAATGAATAAAAATGAAGTCATAAGATAACAAAATAAGTATTACTCCGTGTTTTATACTTTATGTAATTATACATGTTATGCATTACTTAAAAACCCCTTGAAGAAAAGATACAGACGGGATGAAAGAGTTGAGGAGTATTATCAAAATTTAACATCAGTAGTATTGGATAAAAGGAAACAAATGAAAACCAAGAGTTTCATTTAGAAAGGTAGTACCATAAACATATCGGTACCTGCCTGTCCACTGATGATTGAATCAATGCGGCTGTACACGAAAGGTTTTAAAGTTAGGTTCACTGTGTTCATCTCATGGAATTTGTTATCTGAGAAATGTTAATCACTGTTATAAATCATTTCAGTAAAAATGCATATACATATATGTACACGGGAATCTTGCATATTATTATTATTACATGAAAGTATGTTTTGAATGAATATATCTAAAATATTATGTTTTTTAGCATGATTCCAGAATCTTTATTTCAGCCTGTCAAAGCACCTATTGTAGTAATGTTCCATAGAAATATTTATAATGAAGAAAAGAACTTTTATTTAAAAAATACAAGATACTAAAAAAAATTAAAAAAAAACAAAACCAAAAACAAACAAACAAACAAACGAAAAAAAAACAAGATACTTAACATAAACTAAGTATTGGTGATACTAGAGATTGTATAAAATTCAGAATCATTAGATATTCCTGCCCAGAATTTATATTATAAAAAGGATGGGCTACAATTGCACAAGACAAAAAGACAGGCATCAAAAAATGAAAAATATCTCATTGAAAATTAACCTATTCAAATTGCTCATGGAGATTTGAATGTTTTTCATGCGAGGTGAAACACGACTTATTTTTCACTGACTCTTGCATCCACTTTTATTGTCATTCATACGGTCTTCTCTACTCTTCTAATAATTTTTGGGCTTCCCAGGAATTTTATGTCCTATATTCATAACCAAAACCTGTCATTTTTTTCATCAAATTTACATTTTTTCTTTGACTTTTATATTCCGTTTAGTGTTGCAATGCTCTTTATAATGAGTGCCATGTTAATGTTACTGCTTATTTTTAATAAATAGAGCAATTTTTATTAAAAGATGTTTCTTTTTGTTTATTCTTTTCCTATCCCAGACCTCATGTCCTCTGCAGACTCAGACAGAAGCGCACAGGGAGGTGGGCCTGGAGATCATTTTGATGTCATTCTGTGCCTAGAATCACTCTGTCATTCATGAAACTAATTCTTACCTGACTCGGGGCTCCATGAGGACAATTTCCAAGGGGGTCCCTGTCACTCATGCCTATGCCTGCAGGAGAGAGCACTCGGCTGTTCACAGATGTGCCCCACACCACAAATCATAACAAAGGACAGGGACCAAGGTGAAAACTCAATATTAGCTTGATTATTACTAGGTACAATATGTATATTGCGTTAGATGCCTTTGCTTTTTCAATTAATCTCATCCTTCACCACGTGAATAGTTTTGTTCAATGTCTCAAGAAAACAAATTGTGGAAGAGCAACTAGAGCCCAGATTTATTTGTTTCTAAAACCCATGTTCTTTCAGTTATAACAAATTGCTTCCTGATACTCAAATCTTGGAACTGTAGGCCCCTATTGAAAATATTTAAATTCAAATCAATTATATATTGCAAAGTGAGCTTTTTTAAGCAACAATGAAATATAATTACTATGTTTTTTGACTGTTTGTTTTGTTTTACTTTTAACGGAATTAGGTAACTGACTCTCTGAGCTAAAACCTGATTTAAAGATGGATTTGGACCAGGTGTGGCACGGCATGTACTAGCTGCTTTCTATTAGGATAAAATGAATGTTAAATTCATTTACTGACTGAAATAAAGGGATTAGGACATGAACGGTCAAAAATAGAAAGTGCCTTTTCTTGATTATTTGTTTACCACATCTAATTTGGAATTCACTAAGATTTATCACACTGAGTCAATACAACATGGATGTATGGGTGGGAAAACAAATATAAAATGTCTTTATTTTTTTCTAAGATTGTCCCTAATCATGCTCTGGAAAATCATCCTTTCCGAACTTTTAATGGCATCTCAGAGAGATCCTTAACTTTCTGATCACTTTCAGATTAAAACATAAAATCGTTCAGTCCTGCCCCATGTGGGTTCTCCTCTCTTATCTTTCTCTGAGAGCTCCCCTTCACATCATGCTTCCCTCTGGCTCCGGGGGCCCACCCTCGGAAGGTACGCATGTCTGGTTCTACCCTTCCTAATGTTGAGATGGAGAGAGGGCATTGGAGTGAGCATCATGGCTGTGTTGTCACCTGCTGCCTATTGGTAGTGGAAAGACATGGCTGATCTCACTCCAGCCAGGGCTGGCTTCTAGTAGTTTCTGCGAGTGTGATAGGTAGGTGCCTAGGTGGCATGCCTGCTTTCTTGGAAACAGTGTTTACCACAGCCTCCAACGTCCCAGGGGGCTTCCCAAGGTGGGTTTAAGCCTGGTCAATCTCAGTCCCTGGCAGTAGACCATGTTCTCAGCACTGATTTTAAGTGTTCTCATTCTCCTTCCTTGGTAGCCACTTAGGTAATCTTTTATGTTCTTTCTCTTTTAGGTTTCTTCAGATAGAGCCACAGAAACCATTACTCTGCTTTTCAGCTTCCCAAGAATCATTGAAAGCTTGAGAAGTGATGGGATTCCTGTTCAAGGAGTGGAACCCTGTAATCCTTGCT
This sequence comes from Canis lupus familiaris, assembly GCF_011100685.1. Lineage (NCBI taxonomy): Eukaryota > Metazoa > Chordata > Mammalia > Carnivora > Canidae > Canis > Canis lupus. The sequence goes on from NC_049233.1 coordinate 71,367,629, forward strand.
TGTCTTCCTCATGTGGGCTTCTTTAACAAACTTCTTTAACAAACTTCAGAATTTTGCAGGCAAGTGACAAGCACTGATGACTGTGTCTATGTACCAGAACTAAATTGCAGGGAATTAGTCTCGCTTTCTTGGGGGTGACCACCCCACGCTGTACTCTGCTGTCAGCTCCAGAGTAAGGTCACTTGGTTCCTCAGCATGAAGCATCCAGGCAGGGCAAGAGGCTCCTGTGTCCCTTCCTTCTGTCCCCATTCCTAGGGCCTCTTCTCACGACATGGTGGGGGTGGGTGCTCAAAGTACATTAAGTATCCCCAGTGCCCATGTGGAAAGAGAAAAGACCCCTGAGTGTCCAGCAGCTCTAAGAGTAATTGAAATGGTCTTTCCTTTCCTGAATTGTCTGCTTACAGACATAAAGAGTGATTCTGGATAAGGGAGTCTGGAGGGGGTAATCGCTGGGTTAGCAAAGCCAATTATGTGAACCTCTTCAAAAAACCTGAAAGTTATCTAGCCCTAATTGTTTTCTCCTTCTTCAAAATGTCAAAATCATTAAGCTCCGTTGCCTTCATTGTTGGGTTCTGGTTATAAATACCTGTGCAACAGAAAATGTATATTCTCATTTTTACCTCATTTTATCACCTTACATTAGCATTACTTGGAGATCTAACAACAAGCAGGACAGAAGTCTCTGTAGTCATTTAACTCACTCCCTTTGCTCTATCTAAAACTCTGCAAGCAACATTTAAACTTTCATTTTTCAAATACAACTTTCTGTAGATCTTTCTGACCATCAACACTAAAAATTAAGTTTTAAGGTGTTCTCTGAGTAATTTTTCCAATCTTTTCTGTGTTCCTAATCATAGCTCAGGTTACATTGGTCTTTGTTAATTTATTTTCATTTTGCTGAAAGGACTGTCCTCCCCATTAGTAACTATTATGTGGTAGGGTTGTTGTTGCACAACTGAACAAAAAGTTTGGCTTCTCAAAGATGGTATGCAGAAAAGTCAATCCATAGATGTTGGCACTTTGGGGCAGAGAGAAAAGCAGAACAGATGGGTCTTTCAAAGAAGTCTCGTTCATGTTATTAGAACTTTGTATGCAGCAGGTAAAAGGCATGTTTCTTTATATAATACAATACTTATAAATAAGCAGTCTTCTATTTGCTTTCTAATAAAAATAATTTTATGTTAAAAAATGTAAAATTTTCAAAGAAATCTATGAATATCAGGGAAGTGTCTGCCCCTCCTCCTGTTCCAACTGCCTTTTTGCAGGCCCTCGCCCTATCAAATTCTAGAATAATTACCACTAGCATTTAGGTTTTTCATAGCATAAAATTAATCTTTATAATGATCTCCAACAGGAACAAATGAAGTTCCAAATATATCTGTTACAGACACACACTTTGTAGATGGTGCTAACATACAAAGGAAAGTGGTTCTTTATCCGGTTTAAATGCAAATTATATATAATATATATATATATGCCTATGCCCAATATATATATATATATTTATATATTATATATTATATTATATATTATTATAATATGCTATATAATATATACATTATATATACATAATATATATTATGTATATATTATATATGTATGTATATATGTATATTATATATATATTTATACTCTTTCTTATATATATAGTTTCTTTACCTACAGAGAAAGACAGAGATTTCATCACTGTGATCTTAGAGGTTACCCTTGGGCCAAAATCTCGAAGGATTTAGCCAGCTAGAACAGGTCAACACATGACCCAGTAAATGTGGTAGCCCCCACTAGCCAGTTCGACAAGAAATAAGGACACCTCAGCTATAGACTACTTCATCTAGACTTTAATAAAAGAGATAAGAGACATGAAATCTGATTGTGTTAATTCCTCCCTCCTTTTATCGAACACCCCTCCTCTGCTTTGCTCCTTCTATCCCTCAGATCCTGACGTAGTTATTAGAGTTACAATACTAGACAACATTGACTTCATTCGTCTAGCACTTAATCTCTATTATGTAGAGGTTAAAAGTCAAAAAACGATCATCCATATCAGTGATTTTGGCAGAAGATAGCTGCTGAACCGTGTAGGGCTGTGTAAGGGAGGAGAATGAGTTTCCAGCTATTTCACAAGTCACACACTATTGTGGAATCACATTACAATCCTTCACAGCTAAAGGAAACACTGGATCACACAGGATTTACATCTGCAGAAGTATTAGATCTGAAGAAAACATAAATTATCTCATGTCAGTTATTTTCGTTTAAATAGAAGATTTAAAAATTTACCGTGATCAGAGTTGCCTATTGATCAATAGGAAATAATAAAAAAATTTACAATTATTTGTTGGCATTTAACAATTTTTATGAAATTTGCCCCTAGGTTTAGAAAAACAGTCATTTTTAAATTTTTAGGCTTATAAATAGATGAATCTTTTTAAAGGTTACATAAAACCAATTTTTAGGAAGCAAAATGTAGTTAAAATTCCAGATAAAAGATGCCTATTTTTAAGATATCCCTTGAAATTCTTTTGTGATGTGAGTAAATCTGTTTTATTATGCAAATAATCTTTCATTTATCTTCTTACACCTTTCAGTTTCTCTTAAAGCAACATGTTTATGGTTTAACAACTGATTTTTTAAAAACACATCAACTCATACATATTTTCAGTCTCTTTTTAACTCTTTTCCATAAAAAAAAAATACAGGCAATATGATAATACAATAATGCCAACTGCTTTTTTTCCCCTTTCATGTATCATTGCTTTTCTTTCCTAACGGCTTGAGTGCTCTTTCCAAGAGTGAAAGGTTCTATTTTGGTAGCCTTGAGAACCTCTGATAATCATCTCTAGCCATATTGTAATGGAACATTTCACTCCGACAAACAAAGGAGAAGTTTGAGGGAAATGGGGGAAAGTCTCCCTGACAACAACGATATTTACCCATGTGCAAAGATGATAGACAGAGTCACTTTGGCATCTTGACAATTCAGACACTGCACTCCGCAGTTTTGCCTTCCTGGCTGCTTTTTCCCAAGTCCATATATAAAACAAGAATGAAAATCATTCAAGTGGTAAATTACTCTCCCTGGAAAGAAGCCTTCAGTTTGACCAGTATACAAATGAGGTTTGAGAACGGAGATGTGGAATATTTTTTGTAAGGATTTTTATTTTTGTATGTTTAATCGACAGAGACTGATTCCTGTGTTTGTAGGTCATATTTTTTTTTCAACACCTTGCAGCTCAGGAATTCCTGCGATGTTAGCTTAGTAGAAACTTTCAAGGGAAGTTTTGTATTTTCCATAAAAAAGCTTCCACATTGGCTTTAGAAAACTTAACTATCATTTTAATTTTTTCAGCAGAGAGCACTGAGGTCTCTCCATATGGTTTTTATGGGAAAGAGAGCCATCAAGCATGACTAATGAATATGCCCTAAGCTGGTTATGAACAATAGAATCTATTTCAGCTAGCTAGTTAAAGAATTAAATATTAGCATTTAATGATTTTAAACACTGGCACTTAAGTTGATTTTTTCAATTTTATTTTTTAAAAATGTTTATTTATTTATTTTAGAGAGAGAGAGAGAGAGTGTGAGCACACAGTGTGGGCAGGGGCAGAGGGTGAGAATCTTCATCCACACTCCCTGCTGAGCGCAGAGGCACAGGCAGGGCTCCATATCAGGTCCCATGAGATCATGACCTGAGCTGAAACCCAGAGTCCCATGCTTAACCAGTTGAACCACCCAGGAGCCCCAGTTCACACCTAAATTGAAAAATTTTGATAAAAAAATCAGGAAAGCAAAAATAAATTTTAAATTATATGATAATCTCAATTTCTAATGATGGCTACAATGTATTATTTATGTATTTACATACACATACAATTATATATATTATTGATATTCTTTTCTTATAGAACTGGATCCATATAAAAATCTTTAAAATTATGTTTTTAATGTATTGACTTTTTCTGTCATTAAACGTATAAAGTCATCTTAATATACACATAAAGTTCTTAATTTTATTTTATTTTTTCGTATTTAGTTTTGGTGTCATATTCAACGATACTCTGGAAAAATCCTTGACCTTATCTATAAAATTTTTCAAAATAAAGCATAAAATTTGGGAATCTCAAAGAAAACTGCACCAGATGAATCCTATAGGCAAGGAACGTTTTATTCAATAGTATTGCTTCACTATAGGAGTAAAGACACTAGTGGTAGAGGAGAGATACTCAACTCAACTCTAGTGAAACAAAAGGCAACGGAATTTATTTATTTTTAATTTCTTATTAAAGTGTAGTTGGCATACACTGTTACAATAGTTTCAGATGCACAGCACAGAGACTTGACTATTCCATACATCACTCAAAGTTCAGTAATGTGTAGTTTTGATCTGTCACCACACCACATTATTATAATATTATTGACTAGATCCCCAATGCTGTACTTTTTAACTCTGTGACTTATTTATTTTGTCACTAGAAGTTTGTACCTCTTAATCCCCTTCACCTATTTCACTCATCTCCCTACCCTTCTCCCATCTGGCAACCACCAGTTTGTTCTCCATATGTAAGAGTCTGTGTTGTTTTGCATGTTTGTGTCTTTATTAGTTTTGTTTTTTAGATTCTACATGTAAGTGAAGTATATGGTATTTGTCTTTATTTGTCTAACTTATTTCACTTAGCACAATGCCTTCTAGGTCCATCCATGTTGTAGCAAAACGGCAAGATATCATTCCTTTTTATGGTTCAGTAATATTCCAGCATATATATCTTCTTTATTCGTGGTTAAATGGCCACTTGGATTGCTTCATATCTTGGCTATTATAAATAATTTTTAAATCTGGGGTGAGCTACTGGGAATGTGTTGCAGGATGTTGGAAGGGGTTTAGCCAACATGATTAGTTCCTTGTGCTTACTAATTGGTGTTTAACTTATCGAAGTTAAACTTCTATCTTCACATGGAGACTCAAATATAGGGGCCCTACTTTTCTTGATTGCAATTTAAGGTGTTGGCTTTCAGGTTCTTGAAAAAGACATTCTTAGGCTATAAAGATTTTTATCATAAAAAGGCTTGGAAAAAGTTAGAATTCCAAGTTTTCTAGAGTGAATGTTCTAAGAAAAGGAAGGTCAGGGGCCTCCAACCAGGAAGAAACTTGTCTAAAGTTTAGTCAAGCTGAGGAGAACATTAAGGCCATCTTTGTCAGTAACAAAGTATGATGTAAATTTTAATTAATTTATGAATTGTTGGTCTAATTCATCTATTAAATTGGGAGTCTGAGTGTTTCAAGTGAACTTAGACCTGCCTAACTTCGGGAAAGAAGATGATGCAGTCAAAGCTAATATGGCTCAACTCCAATCAATCATCTGAAAGTACTTAATTTTTACATAGAGTAAGTATGTACTACAGGATATATAAAACACATTAGACATGCTTTCAAACTCATAATTTCAGAAAGATAGCATAACACTAAGGCTATAAAGTGGGTGTTGGATTTTTGAGCCTCTTCAAAAACTAAAGAGAAAGAATTCACAAGCACATGTATCATTATGGAAAAGAATCCTTCCACTAAGTAACCAAACTTTAACAGGAAAAAAAAAAAGGTATATGTGAATGAGGTCATATATTAAGCCCTTATAAGTATTTTTATAATTACTTAAAAGATAGCATTTCAAATAAACAGAATCTCAATATTGTAAGTTAGTGAAAATGTGCAATTGTTTTCAATTAATATTCTTTTCCTATGACAGACATGGTTGTAAAACATCCATCACCCATACTTCCACTCCTCGTTAGTTCCAGAAAGATTTAATCAAAACGAATCAAATTATAGATAGATGAATCCCGAATGACATTTCCTTTGCGTCTACTCCTTTATCCAAATGTTCCTGATGTCATAATTGAGTGTCATTAGTTCTTGTTTACCTAGATTAGCTACACCAATCCTATGTAGAAAACTTGGGTATTTTAAGTTTAGATAGCTTTTACTTAATCATTTTTTATAGATAGATATTATAAAGATATATATATAGAGAGACATTAATATAATATAAGGAAGCAGGTAAAGATACAGATACAACTTGGCTTTATTTACACATGCGTATTTATACAAATATATTTATTTTTTTATACAAATATATTTAAATATAATTTTCACACATCTTATCTTTATCAATATCTCTCTATATATTTGCATTTCTTACGTATATTTGCATTTACAGCTTAATTTGCCTGTGATCACTTACTTCCAAAGCATAAGCTGCCAGTTATATCCTTCATAGTTACTCTGTTTCCAGGCCTTAAAAACTCTTCTACCCCCATGGAAGCCATGTCATAAAAATAATCTATTTCTTGACTGCATGTTTTGTTCTCGAATTTTAGTGCTCACTTTCCCGCTGATGACAACAGGAATCACTTCCACATGCTAGACTTTCAAAAAGGGATTGTAACCTACAGGTGAGATTCCTGTATTCCTGAACAAGTAGAAGAATAGAAATAAAGGACAAAAGGACTCTAGGGATATAAAGAATTTTGTGCTTTACATTATTTGGGTCTTAATTGCTGTCATTCCCTTAAGCTGTCTTAATGGTGTAAATCTGAGATTTGTGATGCAAGAAACAAAATGATAGAGCCATAATCATCTCAAAGTCATTTTTACATTCCCCTCAACAGGGGGCTGCAATTTCATGTAGTCATGGAAATTAGTGTTGGCCACAGGCCTAGAAGGGAAAAGAATGGCACAACTAGAAAAAGTTATACTGAGAACTATTAAATGAGCTAAAAAAAATAAAAAATCCAATCCAATCCCCTACCATAAATATTTTTTTCCTGGTATTCTGTATTTTCTTACATAAGTGTCTACATAATACATTAAGTATGAGAAGTATGAGGAAGATTTAAGGAGATTTATCCATTTAGTTCTATGAAAGAAAGAGGCAAATAAATTAAAATGTATTTATGGCTTATTGTAATTCATACATATGTTGTTGATGACTAATTCTGGTGACTTCATCTATCTACACATTGTTGGAGTAAATACATAGAAAACACTCTTTTGAGGTGCTCAGGGCAAAAAATTAGAAGCTATTACCATGGCAATAGCCTTGTAATCCAATCTCCAATTTCCCCCCACAAGCCGTCAATCAGTATTTGCTTAAAAAAACAAGACCTATCATTCAACTTCCATGATTAAAACTCTTCACAAGGCTCCCATTACTGTGGTATAAAGTTCATGCTCCTTAACACAACTGGGTGACATGGGCATGCCAGACCCTGATTTAGTCTTCAGCGTCATTGGACACCATTAACCACTAACTCTCTCATAATCTATGCTTCTCCCAAACCAGGTTGTGGAACTCCTTTCAGTTCCTCAAAGGTATCCTGTTCTCTTTTCTCTCCTGGACTTTGCATTTAAATCAGACTACTGGAAAATGGACAAGATGCATACAGGCAGTAGGTGTGATGGCTAAGAATATAGATGCAAGAGCCAGAATGTCAGAATCTGAGTCCTGGATCTGCCTTTAAATATTCATAGGTCTACTGTGCTGTTAAGAGTGCAGGCAAAGCCCAGAGAACACTGAGTGCCACATAGTAAGCATTCACGAAATGGCAGCTGTCCTCATCATAAAGAACACGTTATGTAAAGAGGAAGAAATTGGAAAGTCCGTGTCTTTCCATGGACAAGGCAAAAAGGGATGTGTTACTGCCTGGTGCTGCTCTGATGAGGAAAAGCACCAATTTACAAATAATCTGTGAATATGTCCCTCTCTCTGAAATGTTGGAGTTTCTCTTGTGAGCAACTCATACAAATTTAAAGAAACGAAAGGGATTCTAACTCTCTAAGCCTCATCAACATGATTATCTAGACTAAATTGTAATATTAGTGTTCTACAGTTGACAGGGGAGGACATTCTCAGATGAGCCTAAGGGTAATCAGATCTTTCTGAAATAGAGAAAATTAAAAGGTCAATTGTACTTTGAAGCTCCATAGTGCTCTTTTTTTTTTTTTGATCAAACATGCAAACCCAAAATGTTGCCTATAGAATCATCGTCACGAGTACTATCAATTTAATAAAATATCTACCTTTATCTTTCTTATACACACATTATTCCAAGCTCACATTTAAGTCATTCTTCATGGTACGAACTAATCTCATTTCTTCATACCTGTCACTGAATCATGTTAAATATCTCACCAAGAATAATTACCAAGCAGTTAAACTTCCCTGGCCTTCCTGGGTACAAAAAAAAGGAAATGGCTTTATTCATTCAGAAACAGTGTCTTCCAGTATAGACATTTTTATGTTCTGCAGAAGAGGAGAGGTATTATTTTGACATAACTCAACTACCTAATTGGTTTCAGTTAACACTTGAGATATTTCAGTTGTTTGTGTCCAAGTTACCATGCTGTGGACTTTGGGAATATGGTGTCATCTCAAGAACTATTTCAAAATTGTATTATCTCTACTTTTCACATAAGGAAATATTTGAAATATTGCTCTGACACTTTAGTTTCCTGTCTGTCTCTCCCTGTCTCTGTCTCTCTCTTTCTATCTCTCTCAAAGAAAGGCAACAGAGAAAGGCTAACTTCAATATCCTGAGTTGCATGTGAGCAGCTTGATTAATGCGCTTGTGAATTCTTAATAAGGGATGTGTGCATATTCATAGCAATGTTTATTAATTCATAAAGCAGCTGCTCAAAGGCAGCTAGTGGAGAGAGACATCATCTCCTCTCACAGAAGCCTCTTGGCAGCGATCAGGCCTTTTCCCTGCCTGGTCGTAGATCGCAGCCCCAACATCCTAAACCAAGGGCCCTTTACCTGCCTCGGGAAAGGAATCCCTTTTGCCAGTAGGAGGCCTGAGGGATTGGAGGTTCAGATCCAAATCCCCAATGTGTGGTGTATGAAATATAAAGCTTAATGAGACTAGTAGAGTCCACAGCTCATTTCAATTATTTTTAATTGTTTTCAGATGCTGCCCGGCATGCTTCATTTAGTTCTGCAATAAACAGAGCATGCAGCATGGTGGTGGATCTCACTTGAGTCCCCGAGGAAACATCCCACAGGAAATGATGAAAAATAATAAGAGTGTTACATGTATTGGAGCATGTACCAGGCAGAGGAGATGGAAAACACAGGGGCGGGAAGAAGCAGTGACTGTGTCTCATCTACCTCCAGATTTACAGGAAATCTCACTTTTACATTCTTGTAACCAATCTTGATATTAAAGATAAATTAAAAAAAAAAACATTGAAACTGCAGTGAACTCAAGTCAACTGAAAGTTACCCATTTACAGGCTCCTCTTTCTGGAATTATTTTCTTCTTACCCACTGGGGGTTAAGGCTAACCACACTTTAGAAGATTTTGCGAATTTGAGACACATAAAGTTGCAGAATATAGTCCATAATCTGAGACATGTTACAGCAAAAGTATCTCGTAACTCCTTGATCTGAAATGTGAGTGCTTATTTACAAGCTGCTTACCTCCAAAATGTTTCAGCAGATATTATTAGAGAACACGCCATTCAAGGAAGTGAACATATTTGATTTTCATGACCTTATCGTATTCTATCATTTGAATAGAAGATTGTATAGGTAATTTTAATATGTCTCCTTGGCTTGGAAGCGGTATCCACATTTTGGTCAAACACCAGTCTAGATGCCGCTGTCAAGGTATTTGTCAGATATACTCAACCCCGACATCAGTAGACTTTGGATAGAGCAGATGACCTTCTCTACCGGCAGGACCCCATCCAGTCGTTTGAAGGCCTTAAGAGAAAAGGCAGGTCCTTGAGGAAGAAAGAATCCTTCCTCCACCTGCCCTCAGACTCAGGACCACAACGTCAGCTCTTCCCTGGGTCTTCAGTCTACAGGCCTGTCCTGCAGATCGTGGACTTGCCACACAAGAGTGTGGGCCAATTCCTTAAAATAAAGCTCTCTTTCGTTCTATATACACATTCTATTGGTTCTGTTTCTTTGGAGAATCTTGACTAATACAAGGACCAAGACAGCATCTTTAGAGTTTATTGAGTAGCGTATTTCTAATGAAAATCCAAAATGCACTACAGGAGTTATTAAATAAGATGTGGAGGCAAATGTACATGAAAATCCTACTTTGAGTCTATACTCAATGATTCCCAGCTTTGAGCAGGAGTAAATGGCAATAAAGACTTTTAAACACAAAGATGTCCAATTGTCACTCCCAGACTGATTAGAGCATTGATGCATGAGACTAGGGTATATTATTATTTTTTTAAAATATCCTAGATAATACTGATGTTTAGCATGGGTAGCACCCTCTGGCTTATGGATTCAGTAATTTAAAAACGCATGGCCCCCCTCCCCTGCACACATCTACACATAACAAAACACTCTAAGTATGCTCTGTAGACACAAACACATGCACACACATACATACAAACACATATAGAGAGAATATACGATAGAGTTAGAAATACTATGCTAAGGATGGAATACGGAATACATAATAAAATGATTATAAGCTCTGCTCGTCAGGGCACTGTTGCTGTGAGGGCCATACAGCCATGATGGCCGCTGCAAGCAGTTGCCTGCTCAGATGCTCTGGGGGCAGCTGAGACCCATCCTGGTACCTGTCTCCTGAAGGTTGTGTCTTCAGAGGGTGACTCTCCTTTTCCTCCCATATTACCTTTATTTCCTGATATTTATATCTCGTGTTACTTTTTTTTTTTCTGATAACAAAAGTACTATATGGTAATTATGGATGATTACTGAAAGTATAAAGATGGAAGCATAAATGACTTATAGTCTTACGTTTCAAAAATGATTATTCATATATTGAAATAATCTCTTCCATTTTGCTCTCCAGATACATATATATATATATATATATATATATATATATATATATATATGATTTTGGGTGAAAACTCAAATTTTTGTTCACTAAATATTACATAATTAACATTTTACCATGTGATGGAATACTATTCCAAGATAATTTTAATGACATTTAGCTTTCTTTTTTTTTTAGCTTTCTTTTATAACTGTGTTCTGTAATTTATTTTACCAAGAATTTATTGAGATTGTTCCCAATATTTGCTTTTATATACGTAATAATCTGATAAACATTGCTATATGTCAAAGTCACATATATACATCTGTGTCTAATTTTTTTCATTAGGAAAGATTGCTGGGAAAATTAACCAGGTCAATTGAGGACATTATTAAAGCTCTTAACATTGTTTCCCAACGTCTCAAAGTTCATACAACAAATGCTTTCACTACTAGTTCCTAAGAGTGACTATTTCACCTTCTCTTCAGCCATATTGACAATTATAAGTTCTTAACTTATTTTAACCAATTCATATTGAAACAATGTCACTGCTGCTTTAATTTTAATCTTTTTCATTACTAATGAGGATGAACATTCTGGGAATTGTCAGTTCAAGGCCTTTTTATTGGTTTATTAGTGCTTTCCCATCTATTTTAAGATTCCTTTATATATGGCACTAACCCAGTGTTTATTATATTTGTGGCCCATATGTTCCTAGTTTTTAAATTGCCTTATAACTTATTTATGGAATTCTTCTGCATTGAAATGATGCTATTTTTATAGTGCCAAGTTTAGTGATGTACACATGTATAATTTCTATCACTCTTCATAAGCTTAGGAAAACTTTTTTGCACTGTAACATAAGATGAATGAAAACTCACTTCTACTTTTTTTCTAGTTTGTCTGGTTACAGTTTTCGCTTTTGAAAGTGTTTAAATGACCCCGAATTTATTTTGGGAGTTATATGAGTTGCAAGCAAGCTAACTTGTTCCCTCCCCCAAATACTCAGTTTATTGAATAATCAGTTCCTCATTTTCTAGATTTATTTAATTATATACATTTATACAGGTATGTTTATAGAGAGAGACTATCTGATCTATTTTTTTTACTTTAATTCCAGTATCAAATTAAAAAGCAAAGAGTCTAGGTTTAAACATTTAAAAATAGGTTAGATGAAATTATCCTCATTTTTCCCTTTTTTAATAAACTTTTCTCAGTTTTTCTTCAAAATTCAAATATAATTTTAATTTTCCCATAACATGTGGTGATGTGACATTAATTTGACCTTTTTACACCATTGTGTACTTGTATCATTTTATTTTTAAAGCCCATTATAAAAATTTTAGCCATTTAATAATAGATTAAATTATTTAAATTCATTGTCATATCTGACATTTTTGAATGTCTATCGTCATGTTTTAGACAAATTTTCTAGTTTTCCTTTGTTTAACTTCCTTGCTCTTTTGTTTTCTGATTTGTTCAACAATATTTTGCTGCTTATTACAGTCAAGACAATATGATAATTATGATTTTACATCATAAAAGATAAGAAGTTTATCTTAATATTTTTTAGGTTTTGTTAATTTAATCTACTGTTATATATCCAATCTATTACTACATAATTATTACTTATATGTGTTATGGTTCTCTTTTTTTTTGAAAAATAACTTTTAGCATCTTTATCAGCAAGCAAAACATCAATGTATATCCTGAAGAAACAGATAATTCACAAAAGAAAATAAGTTGCTACTAATGGGACAGAAATATCAGCTTCATAATAAAAAATTTAAATAATAGCAAACCAATGTTGCCTATTAGTTACAAATTTATACATAAATCAGAGGAATCATCTTCAAATGGAAGAAGGGAAAACTTATCCCTCATATATTTTTCATATACTCTGTGGGTAAAAGTATTAAAAGTATTAAAAAGCTTTTGAGATACCACTTCACACTGGTCAGAAAGGCTAAATAAAATGAACAACTCAGGAAACAACAGATGTTGACGAGGAATTTGGAGAAAGGAGAATTCTCTACACTGTTGGCGGGAATGCAGGCTGGTGCAGCCACTCTGGGAAACAGTGTGGAGGGTCCTCAAAGAGTTAAACATAGAGCTCCCTATGACCCAGCAATTGCACTGCTGGGGATTCGTCCAAAGGATACAAAAATAGTGATTCAAAGGGCACATGCACCCTGATGTTTATAGCAGCCCTACTCACAATAGCCCAAATATGGGAAGAGCCCAAATATCCATTAACTGATGAATGGATAAAGGTGTACACACACACACACACACACACACACACACAGACAGAGTGAAATACTACTCAGCCATCAAAAAGAATGAAATCTTCCATTTAGACTGTGGATGGAGCTGGAGTGTATTATGCTCAGCAAAATAAGTCAGTCAGAGAAAGACAAATGCCATATGATTTGACTCGTGTGGAATTTAAGAAACAAAATAGAGAACAAGGGAAGGGAAGGAAAAATAAAATAAGATCAAAACAGAGAGAGAGGCAAAGCTAAGACTCCTAATGACAGGGAACAGACAGGGTTGCTGGAGGGGAGGTGGGTGGAGGGACGGGGTAACTGGGTGATGGGTATTAAGGAGGGCACGTGATGGAATGAGCACTGGGTGTTATATGTAAGTGATGGATTACTAAACTCTACCCCTCAAACTAATACTACACTGTATGTGAACTAAGGACTTTAAAATCTTGGGAGAAAAAAAAAAAGACTTATTTAGCTTCATGGTGGTATTTTCGTGCAAATAAATAAGGGTGGGTAATTTGGTCCTATTTCAACGTTCTTTGTATGGCAGTATGTATATAGTGTGTTAAATTGCTCCAAACTCTCTTTACAAAAACTTTGAAATCAGTACTTTTGTGCAAGTGTGTCTTGAATAAAGCCATGACAGTGTTAAAAACAAACAAACAAACACAAAAACAAAAACCAAGCAAACAAAAGCCTTTGTAACGTTCACATATTCTGACCTGGAAATCCTGCTTGTAGGAATCTGTCCAGGGGAAATAATGGCATCCATATAAAGAGACATAGTAAATGGATCAAACATTATTTATAATAATGAAAAAAAAAACAGAATATCTAAAGAGCTAACAATCATATATCTACCATTTATCAAGCACTCACTATGTGCCAGACATGCAATATTATGTGCATAACTTTCACAGGAACTCGGGAAGGCAGGTACTATCATATTTCTGTTTGTCAGGTTTGGAAACTGAGTCATAAAGCTAGTAATAGCTCACGCCCAATTTGAACCCAGGAAGCCTAGTGCCAGAATTCAGGCCTTAACCATGGCAACAGATGCTTCTCAGAAAGGGGAAATTTAATTTAATTTTGTGAGCCTCAGCACCATGAGATGCATTACCTGTTCCGTACCTATGCAATGGAGTAATATGCTTTCATTCCTGAGTTCCTGACTTTGGTTAGCTTAAAATTATGCTTGAGCTGTGGGTACACTTTTTAAAAATATGCACAGAAGTTTTATGTATTCTCAATCATGTCCTTCTGTCCTTTAATACACATCTGGCAATTTGGTTCAATTAAAATTCGTGGGTCACAACATTTTTCTCTCAATAGTTGTTGCTCCATTGTCTCCTAGCACTTAATGCCGTATGAGACATTTACTGGTAAAAAACTGTGAACACTTTTTGGACAAAAACATTTTTTAAGATACCTTTATTCAGCTTATATTCTTAAAATTATTTTTGGGAATGTATTCCTTTTTTTTCATAAGACTTTCTTTTTTTCAAGGAAAGGAAATGGAAAGAAAGGAAAGGAAAGTAAAGGAATGCAGGCACAGGAACGGAACTGGGAAGTGAGAGGCGGATCTAGGCGTGATGGATTCTAGCTTAGTATTCGATGTGGGTATGTTTTTGATGTGATGTCTTGGCGTTCTGGTGTGTCTTATTTCTTGATTCTTGTCTGCTGTATTCTTGGTTTGAGTTCTTTCTTTATTTCTTCTTTCTTTCTTTCTCTGTCTTCTTTCTTTTTTTCTTCTTTCTTTCCTTCTTTCTTTTTCTTTCTTCTTTCTTTTTCTTTCCTTTTCTTTCTTTCTCCTTTCCTTCTTTTCTTTCTTCCTTTTGCCTTAATGATTTAATATCTTTCAAACCTCCTGTGTTGTGATAGTTTTGTTTTTAGCCTTAAACTGAAAAGAAGTTTTCCGGATTTCATCAGTTTGCTACAGATGGGAGAAGTGAATGATTTTATTCCTTCTCAATATCTTTTTCTCAATATTTCACATGTCACAATATAAGCTAGTTCAGGTTAATGAGTACAGTCCACTTGCAATATTTCAGCATCAATAATCTACTTTCAGGCTGCTGGATGAAGGAAAAACCTTTTCTGCCTCATATGGTCAGATGTGCTAAGTTGAGGGTACTGATGTTTTTGGAGTCAACTTTAGGGCTTGAAGCACTATACCCCCAACTGCATTGTTCCTAGGACTTTTCATGCCTCTTTTCTTGGTTTCAATTTCCCTCTAAATTAAACATGTTGGTGCCAATATGCCTTCTTGCATTTCTCTTCTCTTTCATCTGTGTTATATCCTAGAGGTTCAAGTCATGGAAGAAGAGGTAATAGATTTTTTTTTTTTCTGGTTCATAAAGTGGTTCAACGTAGCAAAAGACAACTATAATTTTCCATTCATCGTGTTAATGTGTCCTGAGGTAGTGACAAATAGTGGAGAAGTGTTAATGTCGTTGCCCATTTCCATTAAAAAGACCTGTCATGTTCTGCTTCAAAGAGTGGAACCCAAGGCCGTGGTCTAGGGAAGTGTTTCATGGCTTACACCGCCCACAATGCAAGTAAAGTAAGTGCCCCAATACTGGCCAATATCTGTCTCCTTAGTTCTCATTGCAAATGTCAGTTTTGTGGCAGTTTCATGAGAAAAATGGAGGGACGTGTATCAGAATCATTTAGTCTGCAGCCCCATTAGCCCACAAAGACTTCCTGCACCCTTTTTACACATAGCAAAAAACACCCAACAAAACAATCGATGATAGATAGTTTCTTTTCATCTGCAATTTAGATATTTACTCTTTCTTCGTCGTCCTCATTAAAAGTCCCCCTTGCATTACTGGCTTCCACAAAAACATTAATGGACAGTACTGATGATATCTTAAGGGACATGTGTTAGGCAGGTTACAGTCCACTTCAAATAGCAAAAAAATCAGATTTCCTTCATTCAGTTGCTCCTCCCGGTGCAGGCCCCAAACCAGGATTCCCTTTCTGCTCTTAGACAATACAGGTTTATGCTCTTAGTTACCCTGCTCCCTGATTCCACTTTCCTCTACTGCACAGAGGAGATTTAGACCTACCCAGCTCCTCCCTCCACAAGTATAATGTTACCTCAGACCATCTTTAATCTTCAAAACAAAGACTTTCAGTTAAGAGCTGGAACAGTGGAGGGAGTGGCAAGCTGCTCTCTTTTCAGTGAGTATAAAGTTTCGTCACACAGGGTGGGGATGTTCTGGGGGCTGGTTACTCAACAATATGCATGTGCCCAACAGTATTGCACTGTGCACTTGGAAATTATTGGGAGGATGAATTTTATTTATGGGTTTATTTTTATTTATTTTTTTGTCAGTGTTGCAATAAAGGACTATCGGTTAAATTCCTCACTTAACTCCCTGGATGAATCATACCTTGTTACTCTTTTGAGTATTTTTATGTATTTTTACATCTTAAAAGTCTAACCCTCACCCTTTGATATTAATCAAAATAATTCTTCAAAAATAATAATTCTTCCAATCACATATAATGCCATCTTGCAGAGAAAATTGGGTTAATAAAACTGACTCCATCTTTTTGACAGGTTGTTTGTCATAATTGTGAAACCTGACTGTATTTACTGATTTCAGTCCTGGCCAACTCTGCCTCTCCTTCCAAATCCAGGTCAGTTCCTACTTCCAGACTCTTTCCAATCTTCACAAATTCAGAACTACCTTTTCTTCTTATGCAGAATATTTATTGTTTATAGCAGTTATTTGGCAGTTAGGCGTCAAGGCTTTCTGGTATCTCTTTTGTTAGCTAAATTGAGTGGGATTAGCAATTTAAAACTTTAATAACTTGTTCATCGTAAATTTTGCATTAGTTTGACTTGAAAATATTGCATTAAACTATCAATTAATATTTTGACTTTCTCTTAGTGTCCCCACCCCCTCCAAGACAAGTGCCTTGTTGGCCTCACCCTAGAGCTCATGTCTTTAAGTCGAATGTCTGCTTAACTGTGCTCTTTGGCTCTATTTCCAATCAAAAAACTGAGGTATGAACCTTGAGTCCTTCTCTTAATAATATATTCCAAGATCCCAAGAATGTTATCTCACTTTCTCTAGAAGGAAGTATCTTCCTAGAGGTGACATTCCTTGACTTTTTGCTCCCTAAGGCAGAGTGTGGGCCTCATCTCTGACTCTCAACCATCTGCCTATTCCTTGAGCGTCATTTGCCATGCTGAGAGCACATGCTGGGATGGTCCTCTGTTGATGGACCACTTCCATACTGTCCACCTGACAACTCTCACCCACTGTTTAACCTTGTTTTTACTGTACACAAGTCTTCCCGATTTCCAGATCTATCCACAAAGCCTGCACTTGCCTCACTGGTCACCTCTAACCTCTGTTTCAAAACTCTCAGTTTGGCCCATCAATTCTTAAGTAAGTGCACTCTGCTAAATCCTGTTTTGACCAATAGAATGTAATTTCATGAAAGTAAATAGAAAAAAAAAAAATCCAAGGAGAAGGTTATGGTTCAACAGTGCCAAATGCTACAATAAAGTTAAAATGACATAAAATTCAGCTAGGACCATTGATTAGATTTTTTGAGGTTTTCTTGGATTTTATAGATAAAGAATTTTGTTTCATTCAATTCAGCACATATTTATTAAAGGTTAATGTGTTAGAACTCTGCTCATTTTTATTATAAGATTACATAGGTTAAAAGCAGATATTCACAAAATAAATACCATTGTGGCTTTTGGCTTTCACCTATGAACTTTAACACAATTCCAGTAGAATTATTAGTAAGACCCTAGTAACCCTCAAGAGAAGATTTTCAGTATAATGGTTAAGGAAGAAACTGAAGTGCAGAGTGAAGAGTGAATGGTGATAAAATGGGGTTGACAGATTATTTTTTCAAGAAATGTGGTTATGGGAGGAAAATGGCCATTGTTTTAGAAGGAAAAGTATTTTTTATTTATTTATGACTTTGGGTTACTGCTTTGCATGCATATTTAGTATAGCTATATCCTGAGCATGTTTTCTGATAATAAGGGAGGACACAACTGATAAGAAGGGCCTAGAGGACATGACAGGGAAAAAGTGATAAATAAAATCGTAGAGAGGAGGAATAGTATGTATCAGTTGTATATGAAAAAATTCACCTGAACAAAAACTTGGCCCATCCTTCCACCAGGAAAGAAGTAAATAATCATGAAGAAAATGAGTATTTTGTTTGTTTGAAATTTAAGGAATAAATTGGAACATCTGTTGAATGGGCTTGATTTTTTTTCCTGCCATGCACCACAGGTGATCTGATCTCCAAATGGTGAAGCATTTGGGGATAAGACTCAAAGCTATTAACAATCAGGGACTACTAGGAATAATCTTACAAGGAATATGATAGGAAAGAGATGCATAAAATATTTGACAAGGATAATTGAGCGCTTATTAGATCCAGGTAGCATGAATTTGTGGTAGACTCCATCAGTGATTGCCCATCAACCCACAGCAGTGACAGATTAGAAATAGAGCGATTAGTTGAATACATCATTACCATCTCATTATGAGATGCCAAATAACTATTCCCTCAAACAAAATTTAAGTTTCTTGAGCTCAGAAGCCATATCATATCATTTATTACTTTTAAATTTCTATGACACTCAAGATTCTGTAGATGCACATCGTATATACACAAATAATTCATTGATAATGACACCTTTTCATACATTTCAAACCTGATGTTCTTTACTCTGACTCTTATGTTAGTCCTGAGATAGAGGTATATATTTAAATCTCTGGTACCAGTTCACAATTTCCAAAGGTTCATGACAGTCATTCTCAAAAATTCTATGGTAGTACTTAGTAGTACTTGGCAGTCATACACTCTAAGTTAACAAAAAGACTTCTGTATTTTAAAATTGCTACCGGATATGTAGGAGAAGGAATGTAGCATTGCATAGAGATCTTTAAAGTTATTTATGCAGTATTTACAGCAAAAAAAAAAAATTATAACACACAAGAAACCACTCAGGTTGCTTTAAGGATTATATGTTATATCATGAAATGTTTGTTAAATAATTACGAAGCATTGGTGGTATCTGTGTGAAGCTTTTTATTATATGAATAGCTTATGAGATAGCTATAACTGCTCTCAAATCATCCTAAACACATTTATATTATTTTAGGTTGTATATTTTGATTGCAATATGCTCACTGAAAATATGCTATTTGTAATACAATAGAAAATACCTATAATCAACAAATGCCATTAAAACTGATAGTGTTGGGATCCCTGGGTGGCGCAGCGGTTTGGCGCCTGCCTTTGGCCCAGGGCACGATCCTGGAGACCCGGGATCGAATCCCACGTCGGGCTTCTGGTGCATGGAGCCTGCTTCTCCCTCTGCCTGTGTCTCTGCCTCTCTCTCTCTCACTGTGTGCCTATCATAAATAAATAAAAAATTAAAAAAAAAACTGATAGTGTTTTAAGGGGCTTTTAAAATATTTAAGAGTAAATAAAATAAAATAAAATACTTAAGAGTAAATAGGGCTACTTGAGAGTAGTGCATTTAAAACACAATAGCTTTAAAATCCATTTTTATTTTTAAAAATAAGTGTATAAAAGTTACAAATGCACAAGTTGTAAGGAGTTGAGGTGCAAGGGTTTTGAAATACCTCAACCCTTATTCCATCCTCCATATTTCCTGTATTCCATTGTTGAAAGCTTATGTAGACATCCCTTCTATATTCAGATAAGAGAAGAGCCTCGCTGATCGGAAGCATTAACTCAGCCTGGAGTCATGTTCACTCGGCTTCACCCCAGCACTTCTCCAACCAGAGCAGCCCTGGAGCTGCTATAGTAAAATCTCTTAGGCCCCAAGGAAATAATCTAGAATCCTCTCTTTGGATGATGTACAATTTATGAATTCTTATATCAACTCTTTCTTAGTCTTGCTGGGAAGAACCCTGTCAAGAAAAACATTAGTTTTGAAATATGAAGATGTTGCTATCAAATATTGACCAATTTTTAAGGATAGAGTGGCAGCTCTTTGGTAATGGACAATAGTATTAAGATAACAGAACTTTTCCTGCCATACCTTCAAGATCTCATCTATCTTCATGATGAATTGGAAACTGAATTCTTCTTTCAAGGTCTATGTAATTAACCTTGGGAGGACTTTACACCAAGAATAAACATTTCTAGTCCACAACTCTGAATTTCCTCGTCTTTAGCAACCCAGCAGCATTTGCCACTTTACAGGCTGTGCATCACACTATGGTCCTTAACAGGTCTCATTATGGTTTATTGATGAGCAGTTGCTAAGAGCACTGCATTCTCTTATC
Organism: Canis lupus familiaris; assembly: GCF_011100685.1. Lineage (NCBI taxonomy): Eukaryota > Metazoa > Chordata > Mammalia > Carnivora > Canidae > Canis > Canis lupus. The sequence continues at coordinate 71,388,012 of NC_049233.1, forward strand.
ACCAGGGGTTCTTATTCCACTAGTCTTGTGATGCCTGTGGCTTGGAGGTTGATGTGCCTAAACTGTTAAAAATAGAAGCTGAAATTGAACCTTGTCATGCTAGGTTTAGGTTTTATCCTGAAGGCAATAGAAAGTTATTGAGAGATTATAAGAAGGGAAGTCATATATCCGTTTTTATTTTAGGAAGATCAGTGTGATAAAAAGAATAGACAAGAAAGCAGAGACAGAGCAAAGTGGGGGTAGTTGAGCTGTTCTTGCAATAGGCAAGATACGCAGCAGATATAAATGGCAATTAGGGTTTATTAGAGAAGTAGATTGGGGAGATGCTGGATGATAAAATTTGCAGATTTTGTGTTCTAACCAGATAGGGAAGGTAAGAGAGCTGGAGCAATCTAAGCTTATTTCCATTTTTCTTGCTTAGTAAATACTAATACCAATGATTTAAAGAGTGCTTACCCTCTGCCATTCAAGGGATTACGTAAATTAATTAATTCACTTAATTCTCCCAACAAATTTATAAAACAGGCATTTTATTATCATTCTATACAAGAGAATATTGAGACACAAAGAGGTTAAGCAACTTTCCCACAGGTAATAAGTGGCAGAAATGAGTTTTAGATCTATTTAATTCGAGTTCAAAGTCCATATTTTAAGCTGTCTTGCAAATCATGACAGAATGAGTGTGCCTTATATATAATGACTGGGACTCCAAGAGGAGTACGTTGAATTCAAGAGATGAATTCATTTTGAGATTTAGCTGCTGGTGAGTGTTCCAGTAGAAATTTGAATGTATAGGTCTGAAACTCATGGGAAGGCTAGAAATAGATGACATAGATATTAAAGTTGATGATTTATTTAATTTCACAGTTTTTATAATGACTTTTCTTACGAATCTATCCTTACATTTATTCATTCATTCATTCAATCATTTAAGGAGTGAAGATTAAACGTCTGCCGTATGCTAGGCATAGACCTTGGTTCTGGGAAGGGCAGTGATGAAAATACAAGATCCCTATTCTTTTTTATAAATTTTTATTTATTTATTCATGAGAGACACAGAGAGACAGAGACACAGGCAGGGAGAGAAGCAGGCTCCATGCAGGGAGCTCCAGGTGGGACTCGATCCCAGGACCCCCGGGTCACTCCCTGAGTGGAAGGCAGGACGCTCAACTGCTGAGCCTCCCAGGCATCCCGATTCCTATTCTTAATAAACAAATTCTAGTGAAGGGAAATAGAAGAAGTAAGTAAATGTAAAAATAATTTCATATAGTTTTCAGTTCCCATAAAGAAAATGAAATAAACATGTATGAGAGTGACTCAGCAGGGCAAGCTAAGGACTTGTTATAACTTGTGAAAGAGTGCCTCAGGGGGGACCCAATATCTGAGACAGGACATAAATGACAAGAAATAACCAGCCATGGGCAATTCTAGACAAAATAAAACTTTGGGAGAAGGACAGCATGATGGGAAAGAATGAATGAGGGAGAGAACAGATTTGTAGCATCTCATAGGTAAGACTGATATTCCCCCATTAGGGACCGCTTCAGCTTTGCACATTGTGGCCAGTATAGTGGTGAATACTCATTCCGCACCAGCTAAATATTTACTTCATATGCGCTGCACATAGACATAGTAATAAGCAAGAATTTCTCTCTAAGTTCAAAATAAACCACAGAAGTTTACCTAAGAAGAACAAGCATGATTTGAAGGGCATTGACAAAGATCTCTCTATGGCTAATGTTAGGCAATTAGATTAATTAGTTGCTCAAATTACAGAAATCAGGTGATAACTGTGGTGGTACAAGAAGAAGATTATAAGGAGCTAAGCAAGAGTGGTAGCAGTAGAGATGAAATTACACAGACAGAGTTAACAAATTCTAGAACTCTCAAAGTTAACTTACTTGCTAATGGTTTGGATGTGGGTTAAGGGAAAGGGAAACATGAAAGAGACTTATTTGACTTGAGTGGGGGATATTCTCAATCACTAAAAATAAGAAGACTGAAAGAAGAACAGCATTAGGAAAAGAATCAAGAGCTCTGCTTTAAACATATTAAGCTTGAGGTATTTGTTATACAAACAAGTCGAGGTACAAAATAGGCATTAGGACAGATGCATTTGGAATTCTGTGAATAATTCAAAATTAGGGATAGACAAATGCATTTATAATTGTCTCAGTTTGGGTTCCCCAGAAGCCGACTCTGGAATAAGAAGCTATATGCCAGTAATTCATTAGACAATTGCTTCTGGGAGAAGCCAGTGAGGAGGTAGGAAAGGAAATCAGGACAAGAATTCCACTGGGAGCTCCAGAGGAAAACTTTCACTGTTATTCTGTAAAGTTTCCTTTTGTTCATTCTTAACTAAAACCTTCACCTGTGTTTAGAATCCTCTTTCCTAATCCTTTTTAAAGGATTTTATTCCTTTCTCTGCTTTTAAGCCTTTAAAAAAAAATTTACTGGTTCCTTCCTGTTAATATTTTCAAGTACTAAGGCCACTTCTAATGTAAGAATAAAAACATCTAGTGAAATAAAACTAAAAAAAGAGAAAATCTCTCAGTCCATCAAAGACTTCTTCCTTCAGCTCCTGGCCTACCTCCTTCCTTCCACAACCAAATTCATTTTAGTCTTGTCCAAACTTGAAGTATCTACTTCATCTCCCACTCACCAGTCAAATCACTATCATTTGGCCTGGAAGGCTCCATGTTCTTGCCAAGGTCACCAATGATATCTTTGTTCTTAAGCAAACAGATGCTTTTCAGATGTTGCCTTTCTTGCTCTCTGGGTAGAATTTCAAAATTTAACATTTTTCTTTTCAAAACTTAATTTTTCTTAGCTTCTGTGGCATTCAACATTATAAGTGCTGAGAATCATACTCTGGAATTTCCTTGTAACACACATATCTCTCTCATCCCCCTTAGTCTGTGTTGCATGCATCCCTCTCTTCAGATGTCACTTAAATGTTGCTAGTGCCAAGATTCCTTTCTCTTCTTTCCTCACTCTGCACTCACCAATCGGGTACTCTCAGCCACTTCTGTGGATCAAATTGCCACCTACTTATGTATGAATCCCAAACTGAACCCAGTAAGAGTTCTTGGGATGCAGATTCATGTGCCTAAACAGAGGCAACCTTTGGAATCTCTTACAGGTTCTTCAAAATTATTTTGTTCACTTCCAGTGCCCATCGAGATGGGGTACTCCCACTACAGCCTATCTCTTCTCTTAATTACAACTGCAAACTCCAGGCAGATGAGAAAAAGAACTGAGGACACAAAAAATAAGCAGCAATCAGAGAAAGATTGGGGAGGGAAGTTAAAACTTGAAAGGCAACAAAATCAGTGGTGAGTTTCTTGGATACTCTTTTCTCCTTTAACTTTCAACTTTGATGTTAGGTTAGTACCAAAGTCTAGAAAGAAAATCAACTCCTCCGGCCAGAAGAATCAAGAAAAGGATTCCCTGAGGACCAAATAGTGTATTTTAGGAAACTCATTTTTCACTTTTTTCTTACTCCTGTTGCCTCAAGGGCAGCCTCAGTTGCACACAACTATACAAGAGTATAGGGGCTAAAACCTTGAACTAAACCAATCTCCCTGGCTAGATGGCCTGGGAAAATGGGCCTCTGGGAGTATAGAGGAAACCAAAATTAAGAGAAAGCTAAAGAAGTTCACCCACTAACTTTGTGTGTATAACAACCCAAGACTTAGGCTCACAAGTGCACTCAATCCTGAGCTGTGCATGCATGCAACTGACCCAAAGAAACACAGCATAGGCTCGGAGACTTGAACGATTATATAAACCACTGACCACCCACTATGTTAACCTCAGAGTAGGCACATCTATAGTGCAGAACTAAAAAAACATAGCAATAGACTTGAAAACTGAACTTAGCATTGGAACTTACTGTGCACAGAAGGTGGGACTATGCTTGTATTCTAAACCTAACTGGGTCTATTGACAGCAAACACATGCACGCATGCACAAATCAACATTCTCCAGATGATTTTTACTCAGGATGTAATCCAAAGGAATAAAATGTCATCAATTTGAAGAGAGAAGACTATAAGTAGATGTCAAAAGCAGAAAATATCAAAAAGTATAAAACTGGTTATTATAACCAACCAAGCTTTATGAGGTAAAATGAAATTTCTAGAAATGTATGGAAATACATGTTTTCAACAGGAGACACAGGGAGAAGCTATAAATGGAAACCAAATGAAAATTGAATAGCTAAAAAGTGTAACATTTAAAATGAAAATTCGCTGAACGGGTTCAATAGTGGAGCAGAGGTAACAGAATCAATAACCAACAAATGTGAAGATGGACCGATAGGAATTAGCTACTCTGAAGAGCAGAAACACATAACAGAAGATGGAAAACGTGAACAGACTCAGAGAACTGTGGCACATCATCCAAAGTCTTAACATTTGAGTCACTGATGAAGGTAGAAAGGGATAGGCACAGAAAAAAATAAAAAAATAATAAAAAATAAAAATATTTGGAGAAATGATTGGCTGAAAATTTAACTTGGTAAAAGACATATATATACAGGTTCAAAAGTCTAGCTAGTCTTTAAGAGGGTAAACAGGGAAAATCATGCTCCAAATCATCAAAATGAGATTACCCCCAAGTGTAAAATATAAATCTTGAAATGAGGCAGAAAAAAATGATGCATTTACATATACTAGAAGTGTAATTTTTACTGGAACAAACTGAGGGCAGAAGACAACACTATCCTCAAAGGACTAAACCAAAAGAAATGTCAATACAGAATTCTGTATGCATGAAAAATACTTTCTAGGAAAAAGCAAAATAGACATTTTTGGCTGAAGGAAAACTAAGAACTGTTACTAACAAACTCATCTAAAGGAAATGCTCAAGAAAGTTTTTCAAACTAAAGGAAACTTTAACAGAGGAAAACATGGAATGGAATGACAGAGAACCACAGAGGTGGTATCTATCTTAAAATCAACTCTTTTTCTCTTCTTGTTTTTAAAAATACAAATGACATTTCAAAGTAAAAAAATGTGTTTTTTTGCCGATGTTTCCATGTATGTAGATCTAATACATATGCTGTAAAGGGACTATCTGGTTGTAAGATTTCTACATTTTAGTTGAAGGGATAAATTTTAACTCTGGAGAGACTATGAAATGTTGGTGTGCATAATATACTTGCCAGAGAATATACTAAAAACAATCAAGAAAGGAAAAGATAAGACCCACATAGATAAATTAAGTTTAAAGGCAAAAAAAAAAAAAAAATCCAACAAAAGATAGGATGTTGGGAAAAGAAGCACAAAAAAAACAAGAGAGAGGACAACAACAACAAAAAAGTAAAATAATGAACTGAAATCCAACCATTTCAATAACTACAGTAAAAGCAAACAATCTCAACCCACTAAATAAAAGCCAAAGATTGTCAGGCCATGCAAAATAACAAGATCCAATGATATACAGCCTTTAAAAATTAAACTATAGTACTATAGGTAAATTAAAGGTAATAACATGGGGAAAGCAGGTAGACATTCATCAAAAGGAGATTAGTAGCTATGTTAGTTGCAGAAAAAGTAAATTTCAAAACAAGGAAACTCATGAAGGATAAACAGGTTTTATAATGACAAAATGGCAAATGCACCAAGAAGACATAATAATTCTAAATGCTTACACAGAATTTCAAAAGACGTGAAATACGAACTGAGAAAGTGAAATAGAAAGTTAATTTAACCACAATTACACATGGAGACTTCCACATTCCTTCCTTCATCATTAATAGTTTGATACAAAAGAGAACCAAGATTTTAGAAGAGGCAAACAATATCATCAACCTAATTTACCCATTGACCTGTAGCAGTTATCCCCAACAGTAGAGAATACACATTCATTTTGAATGTACAAATATTCACCACGGTGGATATCATAAGTTATGAGGCAAGCCTTAACAAATTTAAAAGGAATAAAATGATAAAAATCATGATTTCAGGCTATAACAAATCAAACTAGAAATTAATAACAAAATGTATCTGGAAGATGCTCAAATATTAGATATTAAGCCACATTCATCTAAAGCTTTCATTGATCTAAAATTCTCACTCATGGACCTTCATACTTATTCTGAGTGAAAACTCCATGCCTGATACCTTACTTTGTGTGGCTAATTCTAATTTACTTAAGAAGTATCCGTTTAAGTTTCATTTTTTCTCAGTATGTCTTCTCTGGTCACCATGGGATGAAAGATGTGCCAATGCATTGTGTTTTTGTTACATTTTTATTCCCCCTTCCTTACTTCTTCACATCTGTCCTGTGTAATCAAACGTTAGGGCGTTTTGTTGGGCCCTCACGTTCCAACCTAAAGGCCAATCCCAGCATGCTGTAACATCACAAACAATAACATAAAAATAAAACATAACAGCCAAAAATCTGATACCACGTACCACTTTCCCAATCACTTGGCCCAACAAACCAAAGACTCCCCTTTCTTTAGAAACTGGGATAGATGAGACCTTAAATACTTATAATTTATCGTTATTTTATTTTCACGTTAGTTTAGTTGCCTGTTTTCCCTATAACACACTAAACTGCATGAGGAAGTTTCACCCTTTCACCTGGCTTAGTGCCTGATGCCCGTCGTCAGTTGGTTATTACCATCTCTCTGATGCTTCCTTTGTTAGTGGTCTGGACCTACTAGTGTTCGGGGGGAACTTAGAAGCATCAAGAAAAGTCCAGCTCACAGAATCTTTGGAGAGATTTTTTTTTTCATCCTTGAACATCAAAGAAATCCTTCAAAATGATGACTCACCTCGCTCTAAAATAGTCATATTATAACCTTGTCTGCTTTGCCAGTTTCTCCATGCAAACCCTTAGTGTCTGGTGACATTCCACATCACATTTCACTGTTTGTATCTTATCTCCATGTTCAGTGTTAACAAAGCATTTCCAGACGCAGAAGCACTCCTTATTTGTTCTTTCTATATCTATACCCGTACGCAGCAGGAATATAACTGCTCCTAGCAAAGAAGTGTCTAGCTGGGAACAAAATGCACTCAGGAAAGGCATTATGTGAGCAGAGACTTTTCACTTCAGGGAAGTTCAGACTTTACACTTGAAGGTATATGGAGGGGAGTGGCTTCAAATTACTTTACCTCATCAAGCAGGGTGCCAAGATGGTTCAGTTAATAATGGTTCCATAATGGTTTCATAGCTAGTGAAGTTTCCACCAGTGTATTCTGGAAGCACAGTAACTTACAAATGAAAAAAAAAATAAGTCAATAAAAGGACATTTTTCTTGTAAATATTTTAAAGGCATTCAATGACGGAAACGCAGGAAACACGCTGATAGTCAATAGCAAAACTAGAATCAGCAAGGAAAAAAAATGATTTGTCTAGTATGACACAACCAGATTGTGTCATTTTCATGAAGGTGATATGAAATCACTCTTCCCCTCAGTGTTGATATACTTATTCGATGGAGCCATTATGAAATTTTATATAAACTTTAAATATGACTTGGAAATCATGTAAAAATTGTCTCTTACCCCTGTCCCCCACTTCCATATAATTACCATAATTTGATGATGGGAGAAAACTCCAAAAATACCCCTGAAATCACAAAGGCATACAATACAATTTGTGAATATGTTGCTTTAATATCAGTTAAAACAAGGGTCTGATTAATGTGGCTTAAGAATCTCAGACAATTTATTGAATTGCTTGCTGATTACAATCTATGATGCTTTCCCTCTTCTGTGTAGATATTGATTTGATAGATAAAGTGGGAGTAATTTTTCTTTTGGGATGGTGACATTAATGGCCACTGAACTCTCATTGACAACGGTAGTGAGCCACGTTTATTGGAACTCCAGTAGTTGTTTCAGTTATTTTTCTCTTCTCTTTTGTTCTCCTCCCCCTAATTTTCTCTTCCTTCTTATGATTTGAGACTTTTAAGGATGATAGGAAATGTATAGGAAGATAAGCCAAGGTTTTAGCCTTTCTTTGAAAAGCATGATTACTTTAAAAAAAAAAAAAAAGAAGGTAAGACATTGTTTTGGGGTCTTTCATATTAAAATCTTGGTTAAAAAAAATAAAATAAAATCTTGGTTAAATCTGACTTTGCAATTGTTTCTCTACTGTCTGAAATTGTTTCCCCATTGAACTCATTTCTCTATTTTCATCAGGTTACACACCAATGTTCATGACCAATGTTCATGATGACATCTACAAGGACATATCATATCAGTTAAGCTATAGGTGTTATTTTGGAAAGAGGATTCTTTCAAGGCCAGGGGAAGCAGGATAGACTTATATATGTCGTCAGCTTCTCACCATTTCAAGGCATCTGTTAAAAAAGGCATCTCAGTGAAGGCACCATGCTTTCCATGAGTTCCTCGTCTTATAGGAAAAAGTATAAGAAATTAGCTTTGTCATTGGAAGAATAAATCAGTTGACAGGAAACTTGCATGTTTGCTTCCAGTAGGAGACTATTGGGAATGTCAGTTGCCCAGCTCTTCTAGACATTAGAGTCTGAAGAATATTGTTGTCAGGCCTACCAGAAGGAGAAAATTTCAGTTTCTTGAGGAGCTTTCTTGAGCGTATCATATCTCATTGAGAGAAGGAGAGTGTCCCAAGTAGTTCAACATCTTGGCAACCTGGAGTGAGTCCCTAAGGTCATTTTCAGAAAATTGTATTCATTGCCTCAACATCCCTATGTTAGAAAATAAAGCAGAAGACATATATAATTTACATATGTTTAAGTATAACATACCACAAGTATACAGTGTTTATCATGTGCTTATAACATATATATTATACATGCACAAATGTATATAATGAGCATACTATGTATGTAATGTAATCGTGTGCTTATATGTGCATATGCACACAGCATGTCAATGGGTAGTTTACTAAATGCAAATATTATCTGGGTGCTTCATTGAAGGCCTTTATGTTAGAGTAGACTTGGTGTAAACTGGGGAATCAAATGGCTCAAACATGAATACTTTGCCTCTCAGGGAGGCCTTGGGAGACTTATTTTTCTCTGAGCCTCAATGTGATGAGAAGTTAATGACAATCACAACTTCTCTGCAGAGCATCTTGAGGTCTCAAAATACCAACTGTAAAGCACTTAGTATGCCATCTTGTATAGTAGGCACTGGCGTCTCCAGGTTATTACTGTAATATATCTCAAGAAGTTGTTAAATTAACAGAGAATCAACTTCAACTTCACTCAGTCATTGAATCAAGAAGAATTTATTGGAATCCATCATATTGCATCTTATTTATATAGAGATGTAAAGGTCACAGGCCCTTTCTTGGCTTGCCCTCTAGGGTGGGTACCAGGACAATGGAGGGACATGATTCTATAATAGGTGAACAGGGGTGTGAGATACTGATTGAAATCTACCTGCCTCAGAAGTTTTTGACTTTGTTTTTTTTTTTTTGTTTTTTTTTTTTTTAATAGTGCAGAGAATTTAAGTAGAGATCACTTTCCCTTGAATTATATAGGAGGCCTCATACCAGGCATGAGAGTCTTTAAGTAGAGGAAGAGTGGCGTGTTAGCTTAGAGGTCTCTACCCGGAAGAGCGGGTGAATGGGAAGGGAGCCTGGACTCCGTTTTGCGTAAATATATCATTCTGTAAGAAAGATTATTCTCTTGCCTTTCTTCAACCTTCCTACCAATAAGGTTCAGAGGCCCAACTGGCTCCTCTTACTAAAGAAAGGGAGGAAGTCCCCAAAGAATCATCTATATAAAGTGTAGGTGGGGGGTGGGGGGAGCTTTAAGAAAAGAAGGGTAATATCACATTTTCTGGTCAGTGATATGTTCATGTGCACCTGGGTGGCTCAGATGGCAAGCATCAGACTTTTGGTTTTGGCTCAAGTCATGATCCCCTGTTGTGGGATCATACCCTGCACCAGGCTCCATGCTCAGTATGGAGTCTGCTTCAGATTATTTCTCCCTTTGCCTCTCCTTCCATCCCTGCCCCTCCCTGCTCATGCATTCTCTCCCATTCTCTCTCAAATAAATAAATCTTTAAAAGAAATATGTTTGATCACTGTGTGTGGGAGTGGGTAACTTGAATCTTTGGGTACATTATTTTATGAAATCGGAATGGAAACATGATTTCATAAATAGTGCACAGCTCGGAGAAAGAAAGCAGCAGTCGATAGAGCACAGTCAGGAACAAGTATTAGAAAAATTAAAATAATTTTATGCTGATAATCCCAATAAATTCAATCTGCTCAGTGAGACAATTATATTCATAATACGCTAACGTAAGTACAAGCATAAAGAGGTGCAGAGTATTCTTGTAGAAGCATGGTGTCAAAGAAGGCCCCCTACCATAGTTAAAGCCCATCTAAAAGTTTAATACAGAGGTAGGCATTATACAATCAAATCCGGCTCGGAAGAATATTATAGATCATTTCAAGGAAAGGATGAACTAAAGAACTGAAGCAAGAAACAGACGATGACAAATTGCATTGTGTAATTTGCTACATTTATTATTTGTGATATGTTTTCTCCTCATCCTAGTAAATCACAGATAAGGAAAATTAAGCTATTGCTCACACACTCATAAACAAGACGGAATTATTTTCTCCCACATGGAATGAAGCACTTTGCAGTAATCTTTTCTTTGCTGCAGAATAAAAGTGAAACAGTAACGCTGCTGCAACCTTTTTATAATAGCAGGCCCTGGGGTAGATATCCAATGGGAATGGAGGGCCAGGACGCTTGTCAAAATGTTTTATTTACACTGCTTTTACTCAGATTGTATGATTATGTTGGTGGGATGGGAGGGGTGTGGTCTTTCATAGAATACCAAAGAAAACACAGCAGTAAATTACCCTGCAGCCATTCATTTGCTGCTGACGTTGAGAACAAGTTCTAGATATCTCTTCAAATCATTCTTTTAATATCTTGTATATAAGCCCATTGAGGACAGATGAGAGCACTTTGCTTCAAAGATCTGTTAGCTGTTTCCAAATATGTTCCCACTGCTTTAGTTCTTTCAAAAATAATTATTGACTAGAAGGTCTCAAAATCATGGTAATAAGCTTTGAGGCTACAAAGCCCAACAAAGTAGATGCCACCCTTGTGTGCAAAGGGTAAATGGTTGAAGTATTTTAATTTCTCTCAGTAGGGGAGATACTTTCATCTTCCTTTAGAATCTTCCTCAGCCATCACAAATCACTCCCCCAGAGCAGTGATGTGCTGACTGATGTATGTAACAACACACGCCCTGCTCCTCATAGAGGGTATGGGGGAAATGAGGAGGTCTATTTCTAATTTGCTAATTTATTGTTGATAAGGAGACTATACAGTGTGCTAGTCATTTGTGGAGTAGTGAAGCTTCATTCAGATTTTAAATTTCTCTATAGTCTTCTCTTGTAAAGGGAATCATAATACGTGGTCCAGTACCATAGTCACCTTGATGCCTGTGAGTTAGCTGTGTTCAACACAAGTATGAAGTTTCTCTAGCTCTTTATATATATATATACCATGGTTTTGTGTCTGTGAATATATGATTAGTTCAGTGGAAAGAAACAGTGATAATGTCTATGATTGCCTATGATTGTTACAAAACAAAAAGCCTACTTTGGCAAATTATTCCAGTTTTCCAGGAACAGTTTTAATGGAATATTTAGAGGGAGAGGGAGGGCGAGAGAGGAGAGAAAGAAAGGAAAGAAAGAAAGAAAGAAAAAAGAAAGAAGAAAGAAAGAAAGAAAGAAAGAAGAAAGAAGAAAGAAAAAAGAAAGAAGAAAGAAAGAAGAAGAAAGAAAGAAAGAAAGAAAGAAAGAAAGAAAGAAAGAAAGAAAGAAAGAAAGAAAGAAAGAAAGAAGAAAGAAAGAAAGAAAAAAGAAAGAAAGAAAGAAAGAAGAAAGAAAGAAAGAAAGAAAGAAAGAAAGAAAGAAAGAAAGAAAGAAAGGAAGAATTCTTTCAATGAAATTTCTCCATTCCAAGTCAAATGAAATTGAATTTGTAGTATTTCATAGTGTTTTCTATCTTCGTTAGAGTTAAACAGCACCATCACTAAAATTAATACTAGCATATAAGTAAACACTGGCAAAAGGAGAGAAATTTTACCATTTAAGAAAGAAGCATGAAAAGACGATAATTTTGGCTAAGTGTTCAGAACCCACATGATCCATACAACTCCCACATTAAAACCAGTGATGTTTCCCTAAAGTAGCTTGATTCCATCAAGAGATCTTTAACTTTAAGTTGACAATTTTCCGATCACCAAGTTGCCCCCTCTGCAAAAGAAGCTATTTCCAAATATAATAATAATTGTGTAGACTTCTGAAAAAAATCCACTGCTTCTCTCTCAATCATATTAGTAGCATGAAAATATGTTTACTCTTTTGAGAACGAACATGCTGATTTGACCAAAAGAGACTGCAGGAGAGAGATAAAGTGGTGTTTACTTTGCATCTTTTTGGAAAGAAAAGGAATTCTTCAATATTTATTAGAATATTCTTGTTCTTGTTAAGAACAGACTATGCTCAGAATGTTGAAAGTATTACTGGAATTCTGAACAGTTACCTCCATTAGTAAAGCAATTGGAAAATAAAGTTTACCATCCATTACCTTAAGAATTTTCTCATATCCAATATCATCTGCATAATATGTTGCCCAAAAAAGGTAGTCAACAGTGAAATTACAAAATTCGTCCTGCACGTATATTCTGGTTTGCTTGTGTACAATTTAGTGAACTACAGTTTTGATATTTAAAGCTATTTCTTTAAATTGAGTACACTTAATTCCTTGTTTTCCTCTGACATAAGCTGTCCTTTAAGAGCTATTCATAGATGCTATTGATACTCAGTTTTCCTAACGAGAAGATATGCAGATGGATTCAGTAATATTTGAGTTCATAAATCAAAGATTTAAGTTGAAAATTAAAATAAAGAAATAGCAGCTAATTCGAATATTTCTATTAAACTGGCTCTTTAATATTTAGCATAATATAAAAAGGATTTTTAAGCAGATCATTTATGATTTAGTGAAACTCAATTCTATGCCAAGGTGCTCAGGCTTGATTTTTTTTTTTTAAGAGAAGAAGAATGATAGGGTTGGAGAAGTCCATCTTAGCATCAGCAGTGGGGGTTAGGGACTGTGTTCAAATGAAAGGTAAGAGACTCTCAGCAAGGTACTGCAATAGTCGGAAGATATGGTTAAGAAGATCTGCCCTGGGGTAGGGGCTATGCAAACCGAAAGAAACACACAGATGTAGAAAGACACAGAGATAAAAGAACCAGCATCGCTGGGAGTTGAAGCTTGATTACATGGTTGTAAGAGCCAGGGAAGGACGAGAGACACCGCCGGGGCGCCCAGCTGGAGTTACTTGAAGTGGGACTTTCAGGGACAGTTCTTGAGCTTGCACGTCCGTTGGCACAGCTCCTGGGAATGCTGGTGCTCATGCTCATGGAATTATTGTAGCAGTTGGAACTGTTCCTTTGAAGGTACAGAGACAAGCTTAAAACTGTTAAGATGGTATTTTTTTTTAAAGCATGCAGTTATTAAAACCTAATTATCTTTCAGGGAAAGCAGAGGAAATGTAGAATTTGGGTTGATATGTGGTGGGAACAAGCACAGAGACAAACACATATCATTAAAGGCTTCTTGTGTTCCAAAAAAATCAAGTAAAATCTGAGAATGTGTTATATATTCGTCCTGGGAAATCAGGTCTCCAACGGAGATGGACTTCATAAGGCATCTCCCAGTGTATGCATTTGTATCTAACTTGCAAATCAGGTTCTGAGCTTAGAAGCAACATGGAGGTCTTCTTCGAGGGGTTTCTGAACACGGCTGTTAGTGATCTGCTCAGGCACGGCTGCTATACTATTAAAAATTCTGCATTTGAGCGGTCAAGCAGGCGCAGAAGAGAATCCAGCAGGCCTCACAGTACTAATTATTAAATGGGGAAAATGGTTGGAAGCTGAAGTCATTCGAGAAATCTAAAACTTACTTAGACTAAACTTCAATCTATTTTCCCCTGTTGTAAATGAGTTAACCTCATGCAGTTACAAATGATTTTCAGAACTGTGTGGCCCTGCGGGGGTGCATCATTTCTAGCAAGGCATATGGCCTCGATCCCTACATGGACGTGCATCACGAAGCTTAACACAGGAGTAGTGGCTGTTACTTTAGAATTTATGCCCTGCTTACTTGCAGAAAATATTTTATTTGGTGGGGAAAACGAACAGAACACTAAACAGAAACACACATGTGTGTCAAGAATATATCAAAGCCTGGAGACACAAATATTACCATCCGAGCAGAATGGCTGAACCCCTGAAAGAATCACCATGAAGACCCAACACAGGCGCAGAGGGGTTTACACTGTGTCCTGAAAGGGAGGGATGCAGATGTATCAATCTTTATCTTCTTGGCTTTTCTGGTTCATCAATAGCTTCAATCATGCTAGTGCTGCTGTTACTACAATTAATAGCATAAAAATCACTAGTGTGCATATTACTTCATCATTTGGAGAAGGAGACCCAAACTATATTTTATTTACTTTGTAAACACATATTACTGATGAATGAATGTACATCTGAGTAAACAGAACATGCTCAGTAGCAAGCAGCCCCCATGAAGATGCTCTATTCCATTGAAGAGCTTATAATTTAAAAAAATAAAATAAAATAGACACATGGACATTGTTTTCTTTTTTACCCAAATATTTGGAAATATTTCAGTAATGCAAAAAAGAAGAGAAATAATATGATATACTTACCTATAACCCAATTACATCAAATCTTAATATCTTCTAATCATTTTTTAAAAATCAATTGGTAGAAATGCAGTTGAGAAATCTCTCATCAATTTTTCTTTCATTTCCAATGATAATCACTTAAAATTATTTATTTAAGAGGCACTTGATATTGTCATCACATTTGGTGTACTCATGAACAATAGTCTTAGTGTGCATATTTAAAAAATCGACATTAATTAAATTATATGTCTGCACCATTTTTTTACACTCTATATTGTCTTTGAGATTAATGGTTGATGGTGTTGTGGTTCCCCTCTATCCACAGGACATGCATTCTAAGGTCTCTAGTGGATAAAATCACAGATAGTACTGGACTGTGTAGATACTATGGTTTTTATTTTTCTATGTGTACATACCTATGATAAAGCCTTATAAATTAGGGACAGTAACAGATTAATAATTAATAATAATAATAATAATAATAAAATAGAACAATTGTAACAATGTTTTGTGTGTAATAAATGTTATGTGAATGTCGTCTCTTTCTCAAAATACTGTCCTGGGCTGGTCCTTCTAGTAATGATGTGAGATGACATGATGCCCATGTGGGGATGAAGTGAGGTGGGTGACGTAGGGATTGTGATGTGGCCTTAGGTTATTATCGACCGTCTGACCATTTTCCATAAGGAGAATCCTTTCCTTTGGGACCATGTTGACTATGGGTAAACCAAATCAAGGAAATATAACTACAGCTAAGGGGAGCTACTGTGTATATATTTATTAATGCAATTAACTTAACAAAAGTATAGTATCCCACCCTATGAAAACACCAAACATTTTATTATTATTATTATTATTATTAATTATTATTTTAATTAAGTTGGCTCTGTGCCCCATGTGGGGCTTGAACTCATGACTCTAATTTGCATGCTCTACTGACTGCGCCAACCAGGTGCCCCTTATCCATTTTATTATTGGTGGACAATTGTATTCTCATTTTTGTTCAATAATAAAGAAACAGCATTTTGAGAAATATTTTTGTATATATTTTTTGCACATATTTTAGGGTTCTCTAAAAGTTGAATCATCAAGACTTAATGTATGTGAACTTATCTATGCGGTGGCAAAATTTTTTCAGAGTTGTTATAATAATGTTTATCTATCTTTTTAAACAATGATTAAGGAGATTCTTATCACATTAAATTCTACAAAAAATGTAGCAGTATCAAAAAATTAAATTTTGACATTGAATGGTTTCATATTATGACGTTAGTTTGCATTTCCTTCATTATGGGCAATATGTGCATCTTTAATATGGTCATTGGCCAGTTGGGTGTCCTTCTGTGAAACACTGTGAAATACATCCTTTCTGTGAAATTACTTGCTCATAACCTGCACTCATGTATCCATCGTGTTGTCTTTCTGATTCACATATGTATTATATAAAATATATATATTATTTACATGGGATGTTAATGTTTTCCATTAGTCTGTGGCTTCCATTTTCACATTAATTGTGATGTGTTACAATAAAAAGATTTTTAAAAATATTTTACTTATTTATTTATTCATGAAAGACACACAGAGAGAGAGAGAGGCAGAGACACAGGCAGAGGGAGAAGAAGGCTTTATGCAGGGATCCCAATGTGGGACTTGATCCCTGGACTCCAGGATCACACCCTGGGTCCAAGGCAGGCCTAAACCGCTGAGCCACCCAGGGATCTCCAATAAAAATATTTTTATTTGCTTATTTGTTTTGTTTTTGGTTAAATTGTCTAAATCATAAAGTAGTCAAAATTGTCATTTTTAAACTTTTAGTTTGTGTTTTTTATCTTGTTTAATAAGCTTTTTCAATCAATCTTAAAGATAGTAGCCCATATATTTTTCTCAAATACTAAATAGGCTACTTTCACATTCAGAACTTAATCAATTAGAAATTACTATTTCTATATGGAGTAAGGTATTGAATGTGTTTAAAAATACCCCTCCAATAGTAATATGTAAATTAATGACACAAGATCTTAAAACAGAATCAGCAGATTTTTATTTTTATTTTTTTAGCAGATTTTCAAAAGATACATAAATTTTAGCCATGAAATAACTATCAAAATTCAAATTAAAGATTAAATGTATACAGTCAGCAAAAGTTTAGACACAGGTCAAAAACAGAGTTGGTGAATAAATGATATTGCTAAAGAAATTTTCCAGGACAGATTCTAGAGAAATAAAGATGTGGGAAATAAAAAACACACATTAAGAAAGTTGTAGGGGAAAAAAAAAAAGTTGTAGGAAAAAATAAGAAGTATTAGCACCTAATTAATCAGGGGTTAAGAAATATATAACAGAGATGATCGGAAGAAGTGTTATTTATTCAAAAAATAATGGATGAGAATTATCCTTTCATGAAAAATGGAGAGAATAGAAAGCACATGGCAGGTTCAAGAAATTGTTTGTAGCCTATTTTGCTCATAGAGGCCAGAATTTATAGACTTTCCTTTATTTAGATAGTTACAGAAATGTTTGCCACATTTTTTTTGCCACATTTTTATTTAGCATAAAACACTTAGTTTTTAATGCTCAAATGCTTTGTTAAAGTAGACATTTTTAGTAAGATTATAAAAGTCCCGAATATATGCATTTTGGTGACCACAGAAATATATTGTACAAAGAATGCAAATAGAAGACTAAGCAAGTGGGAAAAATTCCTATTTAAGTTAAAATGTTTATATATTCTATTTCTTTTTTTTTAAGGTTTATTTATTTATTCATGAGAAACACACAGAGACAGAGACACAGGCAGAGAGAGAAGCAGACTCCCTGCGGGGAGCCCAATGTGGGACTCGATCCCAGGACCCCGGGGTCACGACCCGAGCCAAAGACAGATGCTCAACCACTGACCCACCCAGGTGCCCCTATATTCTATTTCTTATCAAAATCAGGACTTGAATCACAGTCCTGAATTACAGTGAAGGGATGAAGAAGCTATCCAATTCATTCAACTGGCAACTAAAATTTTCAATTTTTATTCCCAGAATCTAAGTTTTAACCTCAAGCCTTGTCATGACCAAAAACTTAAAAGACACATCTGTTGTAGGAATTATATTAGTCCCCTCAACTATGGAATGTATCTGTTTCAAAACAATATGAGTAAGTGGATTGCTGCTATTGAGTGGATTAGAGTACATCACGGGAAAGAATATATATGGAGAGCAGAGTCCAGGTTTAAGTTGCAAATGACTCCAATATGCAAAAACTGGTGAAGGAGAAGAATACAGCAAAGGAGACCATCAGAGGATCAGTTGAGGTAAGAAAACGAACAAACAAATGTGTCCTGGAAACCATGAGAGAGAATTTTCGATAGCGTGGATGTGGCTGATTTGGTAAGATATCGAGTAAGCTGAATACAGAAATACCATCAGCAATATTGGAGACCTTGACAGATATATTTTTAATGGGGTAGTAGGGAAAGGATGAGATTGGATTGGATCAAAGTATGACTGAAGACATAAAGTTAGAAGTAGCTGTGCAGACAAATCTTCTGGAACAGTTGGCTCTGGGATAGGTCAGGGATAGGGCCAAAGAGTTGGAGACAGTGTGGACTTGGATGTTTTGTATTTATTCTCTTTTGCTTCTATTTGTATAGTGGTTGAAGATCAGAGAAGATGCTGGTATAATGACGTAAGTGCCGTAGAAAAGAAGGAGAGAAGAAATTAAAGAGCAGAGTTTTATGGAGAGTTAAGAGGAGGCGCTTCAGAGCACCCACGGAAGACTGGCCTTTGGTAGAAGGAAAGACACTCCCTTTATTACCAAAGCAGTGAAGAAAGAGATGTGGTGAAGGTAGGTAGGATTTTAGATGTGCTGAGGAGATTAACATAGTAAGAATATCAGGTGAGGTCATCAGCTGAGAGTGGGTATTGAGAAAAAGGTATGAGAAACTGGGAGAATTGAGTAACAGAAATAATCTAAGAAATAATCTCCCTTTGTCTCTTTTTCTTTTTGTTCATCATGAATACAAGTGAAATAAACCCATTTATATAATTCTTCCCTAATAGTCAACATTTCTGCCTCAGCGACTGTATCTGTAGATTGTAGATTTTATATAAGATTTGGTGTTCGTGTCAAGAGGTGGCTGACAAAGATCAATTATAATGGATTAGTATAGTATTTAGTTTGATCAAGGGGAAAAAAAAAAGCAGGAGAGCATATACTGCTAGAGAGGAAGTTGTGAGGCTATAGATGAAGTAGATCAGTTTTGACAAAGAGCATATTTGAATAGATAACTTCCAATTGGTGTTGCAGAAGTGTTACTAGGGCTAGCAGGAATCCGTGGCAAAATATAAATAACAGGATTGTTAGGCATAAGTAAGACTGTAACTGAGTTTGGACATAAGAATAGTAGATGGTACATCTACTCATTCATCACTATTAGTGACTTTCTCCAGAAAATCCAGAAAATCACAGTCAAATAAATTTCCATAATTGGAGCCAAGAATAACTATAGGTTGGCATGTTGGATCAAATTGGCAAAATAATAGTTGGGGAAGTGTGATTTTAACAGCTGGTTATACGGTTTTGACCTGGAAGAGAGGCAAGTAATGTCAGAATTAGGATGTGGGGAGAATATGCGACAGGGATAACTGGAGATCTCCATCTTGGTCAAGACAAAAATCTAGGTCAGTAGAAATTTAGAAGCATGAAATATAGAACATCAGGAGGTGCAACCAGATAGTGGGATTTTGGAGTTGATTATCCAAAAAAAAAAATGTCGAATGATAGTGAAATGTACACTGTGACTGCTTGTGTGAGTGACTGCAAGCTACTGGTACGGAGGTCAGTGTTCCTGAGAAGCCGAAGATATTTAAGCCAGAGTGAGAGGAATATCAAATAGTCAGAGGAAAAAAAAATCATAAACTGCATATTTCTTATAAGCAGCACCGAGAAATTTCGCGTTATTTTAGTACTGAGTGACATAAGTTAAATAACCAATTTATTTTCCTAAACTTTTGATTAATTTCCTTACTGGAGGCGATCATAAAGAAAACTGACAATTTTAGAATTTGAGATAAAGGTCAATCATATATTAAATGTCACTCTTGAGACAAGAAATGGAGTCTTGACAGTAGAATGGATTCGAGGAGAACCACCAATTTTGTCCCCTGTTAACGCAGCCTAACTATACATTCACCTGCCCCCTATGGCCCAGAAAATAATTGTTAGCTATGGTAATTATTGGAAATAAGCAAAGTCTTCTCATGGAAATTGTTACAACTGTCCTGAAACTGAGTAGGAAGATTTGTGTGTGTTTGTGTGTGTCTGTGATGTGTGTGTGCATGTGCTCACACACATGATTTCAGATTTTCGGGTGGTTTTGGATATTAGCATATACACTGTGGACAGAGATATCTGAGTAACTGACAGTAATATAGGACAACTTCTAAGTGTTTTTCAAATTATAGTCTAAAGGGAGATGCCAGGAAAACGCACATTTGCAGTGAACAAATCTAACATATACAAAATCCTTTATACGAAGAATAATTTAAACAGGTTGATTATTTATTTTCCAAAATATTTATTATAGTTTTCCTCTAAATTTCAAGCTTCTTCATTGAGCTTTAATAATTGGATGACTCTTGTGGAGCTCCATTAGTTGGTGAAGCAAGGTATTGATACATGTCAAACTTAAGAAAAATAAATTCGTGGAATAGCATAGTCTCTTCAGAAACAAAAACAAGAACTTAGTAAACTTAGAAGCTACTAAAGAAAGGGAAATTCTATGCACTGGATACAATAATATATAGGCTTGGGAATCTAGAGCCAATGTACAGATTCGCAATACGGAAATTAGTAGGAGAAACATAATTGATGAGAAACTATGAAGAATTCTTAATGAAAAATACGCCATGATAAAACTATATATTCATTCAAAACATACCAGTGTCATCATACTGAATATATATGTGACAATATGAAATACGGGTTTAAAGTTAGTATTTCTAAAGTTTAGTATGAATAATAAAGAGAGAAAATAAAAGCTAGTGAGTATAGTATTCCCAGAGTCTCCCACGTGTGACAAAAGAACAGTTATGAGAGGAAAAAGAAGGACGTGACAGCTAGTGAGACAGAAAAACTCCCTTATTCCAATTTAAATAGAGGGAATTTTTCAGTTAATGTTAAATTATGTGAAACCATATTATGAGTGGAAGATGTGGGAGCATGTAAACTATTTCTCTCAAGACTCCCCAAGCGCTCTAAGCAGAACTGTGACAACCTTTACTCTATTTATAGTCTAACATGAAAAATGTGCATGTCTGCTTAGATCAGGAGTTAGAACCTGGAGGTTTATAAAATGCATTTGGCATGCAGATTACTCTTGTCTGGCCTCCAGAGATTTCAAATTGTGTAAACATTGTAAAAATTGGGAAATTTTATATGAAAACAAATTTTCCGGCCACCCTGAAAAAAATCTTCATGTCTGGTGACACTGAGAGTTGAAGGCAACTGGGTCCTTTCGGCCGAGGCCTGCGGTGATCTCCGCGGTCCCCTCCTTCGACCTGCACGTATGCTTACACGTGCTGCTTTATTTGCTTTGTTGGCACCTGGAGGCATTTGATTGTGAGATGCTCTGTTTAGAGGGTAGGTTGTGAATACCAAGCACTTCCTATAAACCCCATCTTGTACCAACATGTAATATTGATGGCTTTATCCATACGTAGAACCGTATTTTACCAACATGTAAATTAGAAGTATGAAAACTTCTAAAGCCCATGAAATTAGGGATTAAATGTGGCTTAGCCTATGCCTGTGAAAAGGCCAGGGAGGTGGTAAAGAACAGAAAAATATCAACCCTGAGTGCGTGTGCCAAGACATCATGGAAGGAGAAGAGTTGTGTAAAATGATCAATTGATAGTGGAAATACATTTCACTTTCCTTTCATTATTTCACATCTCAACTTCCCTGTTCAATTAACTCAGTAATGAGACTCTTTCTCATTTTCTTATTCCCTTGTCTTCAATTAATTAATGCAGTAAGCGAATGAGAAGTCAAATTTAGGAGAAATTTCTTATAGAGAACACTTAGGTCCAAAGGAAAAGATTTTGGCTAGAATTTAAATAAGTAAATTCATAAGAAATGATAACCAAAATTATCATACCATATTTTATAATTTCTTTCACAATTTTGGATGCATATTATTTCGTTATCTTCATTTAACGGGCACAGCGTTTCAGCTTAGTAAGATGAAGAGAGTTCTGGAAACGGATCATGGGGATGGCTGTACAACAATGTGAACTCAGTGCTATTGAACTGTACATTTAAAAGGGGTTAAGGTGACAAATTTTGAGTGTATTTTACCACGAGAAAAATGAAATAAAAAAATAATACGTGGAACCCAGCTGAAGGATTTTATGGAATCGCAAATAAGGAAAGTATGGTCTTATTTTTTAGTTAATAGAAAGGAAGGCAAAGAACTATGAATGGTTAAAAGGCGGGGGTTTCCTGGGAAAGGCTAATTGAAGACATGGCAGGGGAACACCTTCACAGATCCAAGTTTACCAATGTGAAGTCCTTGTTTCTCACGGATCCTGGTTGATATCCTGGTTTGTAGTCTCCGAGGCTGACTTCCATGAAGTTTTGAAATAATCCATCTTAGAATATTTCGATTCATCTTTAGGACAATTTGAAGCGTCTTTCAAAGTAGTATTACTGACGCCGATTTTTCTTTTTCCATCTTGCCGATGCAACCTCTACTATACTCTTTATTGATTTAGGCTTTGATCTGAGAACTTCTGGTCTCTGCTTCTAGTTACAAGAGAAATGTCTTTTCCATTAAAATATTAAAGGATATTCATCAGAGAGGTTTGTAAGAGAAAGAAAAATAAAAATGAGAGAGAAAGAGAGAGACAGAGACAGAGGAGACTGGAACAGAGGTAGATGCTGAGTATCTAGGGAGAGCCAGAAAGTAGCCTGCTGAGAAACAAAGGAAATGATGAGATGCACCCATTTTATTCCAATCAGGATTTCTTAATAGCTGCACTACAGGCATTTGCGGCCAGATAATTCCTTGGTTGGTCTCCACTCACTCAATGTCAATAATGTCGCCTCACTGAGTAGTGACAGTCAAAAATGTCTCTTGGGGACAAAACTGTCCTCAGAACTAGTGCTCTATATTTTTCCGGTCTCATAAGTATTTTTAAGATACAACCATTTTCAATGTAAAGTTGACTGACTTAAATGAAAACAGTCCAGTTTTTCACATCTCAAGGAGTCTCTTAACATGTTTTTATTTTAATTTCTGCTTAAAACATTTTAAGTCATATCATTTTAAAAAATGTAATTCTCCTTTGTCTTTACAAAAGTGATTAGATTCAAATGGATATCACTATAGCAACTACAAATTTGTCAGATGAGGCATACTGTTGGCTAGAACTAATCCCAAGAAAGAAACTTCAGCATAAATAATGTTTCCTTTAACCCTTGTATATTCACAAGTTTAACTTTTTTTACATGCACAGACTATTCTTAAATACGTTGAGTTGAAACACAAAACCCCAAAGCACAGAAATGCGTCCATAAGGGCAGTTCTGACCGACCAATCTCTAATATCATATGACATTGTGCTGTGCCTCTATGTGCATAATACATGTTTGCCTGGTTTTTTTTTTTGAATTATTTAATAGGAAGAATATTTTGCATCCAAATATAACACTACGGTAAGGATTGATCTATAATTATGGCAGAACTCAAAATACTTATCACTGGTGAATACAAATATTCATATTTTTATTCTCATATTTTAAAAAATCAATTTATGACAGAAATTTAGTATCATCTTAAATAATTGCTGAAAATAAAGCTAAATACAAAGCATAGCGTCTGTCACTGTGAAGGATTCCAAGAATTTCACATGTTGACATGATCATTTTCTAATGCTTCTTAGAATTAATATTTTTAGCCATTAAAGTAGACTGAAAAATGGGAAACATTATTTCTTGTTAATCATTACAGTGAGCAATAGTCTCAACACATATTTTGCCTTCAGATTCACCTCCTTTCCATTGATTATTAAAAGATTTAATTAAAAAAGATTTAATTAAACACTTGATTGTACAGAATAGTGTGCCAAATTATGTACAAGTTAAATTTAATGATCATCCTTTATGAATTGGTAACCTGAAAATACTCTGTTGAAGATGACCCCGTTAAATTTACAGAGAACAGTGTTGTCTGTGAATGTACCCTCTGACCCTAATCCAAACCCCATTCTCGAAAAAGAATTAGCTATCCCTAATTTTGTGCTGTATACATTTCTACTATTACTCAAATTACACTGCTTGTAATTTTTTTTTAAGCCAGTATGTTTTTTGGCCACTGTCTTAGATGTCTACAACAGACAATTACCATTGCAAGACCATGCTACTTACCGCACACTCTGAGTGCTGGAGTCGGCAAATCTCTGAAGGACCTGAAATCCAGTAACTTTTCATTTAATAATGGAAAAACTGAGGCCCAGAGAGGAAATCATTTGTACAATTTACATAGTGGTGGAGTCTAGACTTAATCAGGATATTTAGGTCCAGACTCCTAATAAATCACTATAAGGATACTTCTCAGAAATCTAGAAGGATCTTTGTTATTTCCACATTATTTCTGATAGAGGGCACTGGAGTTAAGATTTCCTTGCCAAGTTTCCATTAATGTAAAGAATTTCTACCTCCCTGGCCCTAAAGGTTCAGGGGGTCATTCATCTGTTTAATTAAAGAGTAAGAATTTTCTCAGTAACTGGTAAAGACTTAAACTGAGGGGCACCTGGGTGGCTTAGTGGTTGAGCATCTGCCTTAGGCCCAGGGCATGACCCCAGGGTCCTGGGATTGAGTCCCACATTGCGCTCCCTGCATGGAGCCTGCTTCTCCCTCTGCCTGTGTCTCTGAATAGATATTTTTTTTTTTTTTAAAGACTTAACCTGATTGGTACACAACAGGAGAGTTGGATAGCTCTTTGGAGCAATTAAATAACTTGAAGTGTAAAAAAATAAAAATAAAAAATAATAATCCCCGAACATTATTAATATCTTATTTCCTTAGGTAAATCAAGGAAGCACTTCATTCCAACTACATTTACTGCCTAGGTAAAGCAGTGATGGCAACAGCCACATTTTTGGTTTCAAATGACCACAGGAACTCAATAAAATTTCCAGTGGAAATCAAGTTATAAATTGATTTATACTGTACATGACTGATTTTTGAAAATGACCTTTGAACTCTCTCTTTTGCAGAAGGGTAGGGCCCAGGCTTCTTGAAAACAAATGCGTTGACTGCTTATTGTAGCCACGTCTACAAGCTCTTCTGAATTCTGACATTGGTTCATCAGAAGGAAGTAGTGGTTTATTCTGGGTCAGTCCCACTGGAAATATTTTGTCCCATTTTCTCTGATGTGACTTCAAAGTGTATTCCCAAAGTTCAAATCTCACTTGGAGAGAATTCTTTGGAATCAAAGCAAAACCAGATCTTTTGGGATCCTGGACCTAATCCTAATGTCTGCATGAAGGCTTCCCACACCAATAAATAATCCTTAGACACCAGGTAGGTGTCCTATAATCCGACTCATTTCTGACACTAACAACCTGGAGACAGCATCAGATTCCACAGTTTAAGGGTTTAGTCCTGTGACACTGTGCTTCTGACCAACCATCTCTAAATCAGAGGTTCTATGAACCCCTCCCCCTGCTGGTTTGATAAATTCACAGAACGGCTCACAGAACTCAGGAAACCTGGTTACTCAGTAGATCATCCTCTCACAGAAGGTTAAAGAAGACAAACCAACAGCCTGGTGAAGAGATACAAAGGGCAGGTCTATGGGGAAAGAGCGCGGAGCCTCCAAGCCCTCCAGGTGCACCCCTCTACCATCACCTCCACATGTTCACCAACCCAGAAACTCTCTGACATCCAGCCTTTCAGGTTTTTATGGAGATCTCATTATACAGGCCTGATTGAATAACTCATTGGCCATTAGAGGTTGATTCAACCTCCAGCCCTTCTAGTCCCTAGAGGTGGTTGGGAGACATAAAGGTCTAAGCTTCTAATCACATGATTGGCTCCACTAAGGATCAGCCCCATATGGTTCCCAAAGTCACCTCATAAACATATCAAAAGTCTCCTTTATGGCCCTCATCACTTAGCAAATGCCAATGGTTTTAGGAGCTCTGTGCCAGGAAAGGGGACAAAGACCAAAAAATATATTCTTAAAAATCACAATATCACACCAGGCAAGCTAGATTTTCTTATCTTGGTTTATATAATGTTTGACACAATTTAGAGTCTCTGGATAGTTGATGCTGCTCTACTCTTTGCCCTGGTGGCTTTAGCTCCTACCCCCCAACCAGCTGGCCATCCACAGGCTCTTCTGCTTCGTATGCTGTACTGTGCTTGCCCATGGGGGAAGAGCCGCAAGGCTGGCTCCCTATACCTCAAGTCTATATTGAGCCTTATGATTATTTCTTTGTAGATTTATTTTTTCTGTAATACAGTAGCATCTTTGAAGGTAGAAAACAGAAACACTTGAACATTTTTGTATCTACACATAGCACCCAAATTAGCGCATAGAAGGCCTTCAATTTTGCTCTTGTGATGAAAAAGGTTAAGAGAAGAGTTATTAATGATCGTCTCAAGTTGTTTATTTGTTTATTAATTCTTTCAATCAGATATCAATTAGATTTAGTAGGTATTTAATCTTTCGGGCATGGCAGTAAGGCCTAAAGGTGCATGAAAACATAGTTTTTAGTCTTATCTTTCAGTCAAGAGCAGTACAGTCAAACAGAAACATCTCTGTTGTAAATGTATTATATTCCACATTTGCACTTCCTAACGTCTTAGCCACTAGCCACCCACATATGGTTGTTGGACCCTTGTAGTATATGGCCAATGCCAACTGAGGAACTGAATTCTGAGTTGTATTTCATTTTACTTAATTAAAATATGAATTTATGTTGTGTTGCATTATTTAATATTTTAAATTGTGTAGGTTTGTGTGGCTTAGGGTTATTGAATTAGGGAACACAGATTTGGACACCGATAGAAAAAATGTCACGGTACAATGTTGACCTAGAAACGGCACCATCCAGATTTAGATTTGTGATCCAGAAGTGCCATGTAAGGCCAAGTGTGGAGGGATAAACAGAGCACAGGTAAGGGTATTTTGATTTAGGCAGAGGCAGCATCCTTACAAATCACAAAGATACGGGTTATTCACAGAACAGAAGCAGGGTAGTTATGGGAGAGGACTTGACTAAGAAGAGAAGTGAGGATAATTGGAGAAATATAGAAATGGGGTTTTGTGTGAAGGCGGTGAGAAGGTGATAGTCATCCTCTGATTAAATTCGATGCTGAACCCTGATCAACAGCTTCGCCTCTGTCAGTGCTCTGAATGTCTCGGAGGTTCACGGGGTTGAATGAAGCACTTGACGACGAGACATAGTTCCAAGCTGAAGTGAGACAGATATGGATGACCTCAGAGAATTAGCCTTCATGGGACTTGGAGACCGAGTGGATATAATTGAAAGAGATGTTCGAGCTTGGCGCATGAATAACTAGGAGACTAGTGCAACTATTAATAGAAATAAGCATACCAATGCACTTTGATGGAAGTTAATTATTTTTTGTAGGACTGTTGAAAAGCTCAATTAGATAATGCACACAAATGTTTGTGCCTGAAACATGATAGGGAATTAATAAAATCGGGTGACCATAAAAATGTGCCAAAGAGCAGTAGACTTCACATTTTCTTCTCACGGAGGGTAACACTTTATGCTACAAGTAACAGAGTCCTGAAGCCTTAGTTCAAGTCCTGACTCCTCCACACACCACAGTTGGATTAACCTTTCCGAGTCTCAATTTCTTCATCTGTAAGTTGTAATAATGGATTTATTGGAGTATCTTAAGGATCAGATAATAATGGTAACAGTTATTCAGTGTCTTAAGTTTTACATCAGTAAACATTTACAGAACATTTATTGTGGGTTAGCTAAAAATACTAACTTCTGGGACCACCATGAATAAAAAATAGTGTTTCCTTATTCAAACATTATGAAGTTAAAGGTCAGATACTATTATAGCATACGATATGAAATAGACTCAAATCCATTTCAAGGGCAGCCACGGTGGCTCAGCGGTTTAGCGCTGCCTTTGGCCCAGGGCATGATCCTGGGGTCCCAGGATCGAGTCCCACGTCAGGCTCCCTGCATGGAGCCTGTTTCTCCCTCTGCCTCTGTCTCTACCTCTCTCTCTCACTTTGTGTGTCTCTCATGAGTAAATAAATAAAATCTTAAAAAAAAGAAAGAAACTGAATTCATAATCAAAATTTTCCCACAATATTTTTTTTAAATCCATTTCAATATATGAAGCCAACTGTTCATTATTCATTGGACAAGCTAGCAATTCTTCTGGATCTTCTGGTTTGGGATTTTCTGTTTTTCTCAAGGCTTTTCATACCTCAGGGCTACTGCCTCTGAGACACAATCTTTTTTCTATTTTAGGCTATAAAGCTCTAGTCTAAGATTAAAGAACATTCCTTTCTCCTTTTTAAAAAGTTTCCCTTCAGTCTCCAATGACTGCATCAGATATTTTGGTTCTTAATAATTTTAATCCAATAGTACTTCAAGCTCTTAGGTCATCTTGTTCTAAATAATTTCCTTTGGAGATTTCATATATTGCCACATTTTTAACAATATTTTGAAATCTGTTGACTTCAAAAATATATATCCAATCCATTATACCACCTAAATTACAGATTCATATTTCCAACTGCCTGCCGGAAATTTCCTCTTCACAAAAGAGTTCCCTCCAATCAAAAAAGAATTCTCAACTCAACCATGGAGCATTTAAAACCTGAACTCTTTGGTACCAACTTTGTACCTCATTTTGTTACTTACTAGCTTACTACCATCCTCTCAAGGTAGCAACCTGAAAGTCCACTCAGTCCTTGCCTCTTTCCTAGGTGATTTAATTTGTCACCAAATCATTTTGATTCAATCTTTAAACAGGTACAATACCACTGCTCCAGCCACAGTCACTGCTATCATCGTCTCCTGGATTATTAGATTCGCCTCCTAACTCCATACGCACAGCACCTCAGAAATGTAAATTTGTCCATGACCCTCTCAATTAAAATTTTTCAATGACTCCCCACAACTCATGGTACAAAGTCCAAACTCTTTAGTGAAAGAGCCTTCAAAATCTGACTGTGGCTACTCTGCTACCACATTTATCACTACTTCTCTTTATCCATTTGTATCTAAGAAGCAACAATATTAATAAATGTTAATAAATAGCTTACTTTCCCAGAATAAGCTATGTTATCAATGTTTACTACATTTTTTTGTATGTTGTTACGTGTATAAACTGCTGCTCATCTTGTATTATTGAGTGAAATCCTAAGCTAACAATCAAGGCTAATCATGTCTTCATTGGTCCCACTAATTTATTCTATATGTATTTCTATTATCCATTCAACACATTACTGTGATTTTTCATATACATTTGTCTCTCCTACACAGACTTGAATCCTTTGGGAGCAGGAATTGTATTTCCTTCTCTTTGCATGTCCAATGTTGTTTAGGTAAGTGAAAAAATGAGTGAAATTTATAAGCTCTTGGCCCTGTAAATGCATACATATATATATGTTTATGAATACATGTATGTGTATATGTATATGTGTAGATGTTTCTAAAGTAAGAGTCATATTTTTCCTGAGACCTTTTAATCTTCTTAAAAGTCACCTGGATCCATCAACAGAGCTAAGAATATTTGGAAATAATGTTGGCTTGCTAGAACTGGTCAGTGAAAGTTCAAGGGAAAAAGTACCGTTCTGTCTTAGGATATTGTCATAAAAAAGATGTTTCCTCTTATGAGTATTGGAAATTATAACATTCTCCAGAAATTGATGTAAGATTGATTTTCTTGATTTATTATTTAATATCTAATATCTGACAACTCAAAGTAATATTGACTGGCTGCCTAATCCTGCCCAGTGTTAATGAATCTTGGTTCAAAACTCACATTTCTTCCAGGAAGACTTACTCGGCTTTTCCCATTTATATTGAGTGCCCTCTCTGAAAATTCATGTTTTCTGTCATAAAAACAGTATATATTTTTTATCACGTGTTTGTTGTTAGTAAATAAGCATCATGCTTTCTTTTTCTTCCTCTCAAAGTGTCAAGCCTAATACTGGACATATTTTCATAAAACTGAGAAATTTTAAAAAAAGAAAATTCCAAAAATAGAATTCAAAAGTTCATTGCTGAAAATGAATAGAAATAGAATTTCATTCCTGAAATAATGTGTCAAACTATGGAAGTTAGGAAATTCACTATACTGATGGCAAAAATTATGGTATTTTTAAAATTTAAATGATTGTTTAACCTTGAGCGATAAGGAGATATTTTTGTGCCCATAAAAATGTAAAAGACCAGAACATTATTCGGTAGCCTTTGTGAGTGTTCTGAATCAAATACAAATAAAAAATCCATATCCCACACAGCATAGTGAATTATTTTTTTTTCTAAGATTTTATTTATTTATTCATGAGAGACCCAAAGAGAGAGGCAAAGACACAGGCAGAAGGAGAAGCAGGCTCCGTGCAGGGAGCCTGATGTGGGACTCGATCCCAGGATCCCGGGATCACAACCTGAGCCGAAGGCAGACACCCAACCACCGAGCCCCCCAGGGGCCCCTAAATTTTATTTTGATGAAACAGAGTAACAGATCCTTGTCTTTATCTCACCTCCATCAGTGACGCCAGCTCATTTCATTTTTCTTATTCTTGATGTTGGAATTTCCGATAAAAAGGCCCATGTCGACTTCATTTTCTGGATGGGATGATTGAAGAAAACGTTGTTGTTATTAAGTGGTCATAGTGGTTTAGGTGTGCTTCATCCTCCGTGTCTTGGTCTTGTTTTTCACATCTTTACATCTTTATGGTTTCTTCTTAACTGTTTTTTCACTGTTGTGGTTTTTTGTTTGTTTGTTTTCCAGAAAGTAGGGGTAGAGTGTGGTTTGGTGAATTTTTTCTTATAAGTCAACATTATTACTAAACTCAGTTGAATTTATTCTAAGCAAGTTTGGTCTGAAAAGCCCAGAGACTCAGGTGGGTGAGTTGCATTAACTTCAGTTCACTGGCACGGACTCCTGTCTCCATGAGTCTGGACCCAAAGTTGTCTAACCTCCATTCCCAGAGGTCTTTTGGACTGACTGATCTCCTACCTCAAAGAAACTTTTACTTTTTTCTAGAATTGTTGGACTATAGGCCTAAGACTCTTAGCTTTGTGGACCCCTGGGGCATCGACGATCGTATAGGTGCTGTTTGTGCAAAATACTTGCTCTATTGTGAACCTCTTAGAGGGCCTGAAGCTCTGCTAAACCTGTATGGTTGACAGATCAGGGCAGTGGAATATATCTAAATCCCTCTGTTAGGCCAACTCAGTGCTTGAAATTTGAACACATGTTAAAATTCAGAATGTTCATTTATGGGTGAATGAAGAAAAGTTAAAACATTGGTAGTTTTGTAGTCAAGAATTTTACATCATAGACTTGGATTTACATTTTTATGATTTTTTGCACACCCCCATTGCTTTGTTCAAATATGCAGATAATGAATAACTTCAACTCTTTATCTAAATCTTGATCATTTGAATTTCTTAAGAGTTCTGCAGACTTTCAAAGTCTCCCATGCAAAACTTGCAGTGAATGCCCTTATATTCTAGCTTTCACATTTTGGACATAAAGATAACACGCATTGCAATGTTGGGTATGTAAAATGCAAACAAGCAACTGCCTACTGCTAGATGACATAATTATTAGAAGCAGTGAAAAGGCAATATTCATTTTTCAAGCCTGAGTGGTTATTTCTTCATGTTAATACAACCTTAGTCCAGATTTAATTTTCTTCAGTTGCGTTATAGGCATTCCTTACCCCCTCCTCCCTTTCCTTAGCAGGTAGTTCCTTCTGCTAGATTGTCACCATTACCATGGTTTTCAAATTCCTATCTTCCCCACAGTCTAAGGATGATTTCCTGAGCTTTTTACAGACATTTCTCCATCTTATGTCCAAAATTATAAGTTTACACAATTTTTTTAAACACTGTTTTTCTTGCAGTCTGCATTTCGTGCCTCTGTTAATCTTCTTCTCTAAAATGCTCTACATTATTTCTTAATTGTGATATTGGAATTTGCTGAGCCGACCATACTTGCTTCAGAGCTCCATTCTGAAGAAATGCAGGTGCTGCAAAACGGCTAGGAACTGTCACTTTTTATCCAGCTAATCACGGTCACAGTTTGATTAACTGTTTGCCTTTGTCTGCTGCCTACAGCGATGCGACTTCAGCTCTCGCATCTTGATGGCATCTGGAAATTTCTCACAGGAATGAAACTGCCACGTAATTACTTTATACAGAGCAGAGAAATGAGACCTTTCATGGAAAAGCCGTGTAGGTGTAAACAGGGTCCTGTACCCGTGTGAGGAAATGACTGAAGGGTAAAGACTCGCTAAATAGTCCTCATTTTCTTTCACACCATAACAGTATATGAAAACAGTTTGAATTGATAAAAATGCCTTTTATAAGTTTCTTAGTGTACTTAGAAATTATTCTGTGCGGTATTAAGCAAACACATTTCCAGGATGAAATCTGCCCAATTATGCACATTTAAACAAACAAATAAAGGTAATCATGAGGATATTACATTTCAGAATGAAGATCCTGAACAATTAAGTGCTACAGGCAACTAGGCCAATTAGGATCATGTGGTCGGCCCAAGAATGACAGTGTCTTATTAAAAAAAAAAACTCAATTTGTCCCAAAAGTTCTCTCTCTGAAGCCACCTTACACAGAGTGTATCCTCTAGAGAAGTCCCTGGCTTGTTCCCAAATAATCTATTAATGGATTGTTGATCAACTGTGAATATTTTAGAAGTTATATTTAACTTGGGATATTTGTATCTGTGATCTACTCTGCCATCTTTGCTTAATTACAGTGACTGTTCCAAAAATAAAAGTAAAAAATGAATGTGAAGCCATGGAATCCTACTGGCCACTGGCAAATGCCGAATGATTGTTCTATACCAGACATTGGATTTGTCAGTAGGAAAAAAAAAGTGCAGAAGATGTATAACATATACATTCTATAATAAAGGGCATAGGGAAAGAATTTGGAATCTCAATGGGAGAAATATTATTTTGTTCCTTGCAGAAAGTCATTTTGGGAAATAAGAGCTTTAAAAATATCAGTCTATCACTCATAACTCAGAATGTCCTCTTAAAATGAGTGATGGTCTTTGAAACTAGTTTGCTTTGTATTCCAATTCAGTTCAGAATATCCACTTCCTAACGAGAAAAATGTATTAGCGACATGTTTGTGAGGCTCAGAAATATTCGATAATGTAAACAATTTGATAAACTTATTTTCACATATAAAACACAACAAATCCACTGCTCATTCATTTGCAGCCACATCTCCCCCCACCGACCGAGACTACGGAAAATGAGTGTGATAATGTCTAGTGCACAGTTGTGTGATCTGCAAATACTCTCAGGAACAGTGTATTTAAATTTTCTAATCTGAATTTAAAAATTTGAATCTGAACAGAGATTTTAGAATAGAAAACATAGAGGAAAACACAAAGATAAGCCATCTGTGGATATACAAATGTTTGGGTAATGATTTATACTCAGCTAGATTTTTTTGTCTTTTAATTTCGGCCCCGTCTTTATTTCACAATATCTACAATTCTCTCATTTTCTCAGAAGTGTAAGGATATCAAACCACTCAGCAAAGCCTCATGATTTATTTTGAGTTATTGTCATCCTGGATTTTAAATTCTAAACCCTGTGATCATATTTCTTCCTCCTCTAAAGCTTTGAATAATCTCAAAGCAAAACACCTCCCAAATAATTGGGTTACCTCTGCAAATCTTCAGAATCCTACATCCAGGATTGTTTCATCTGGCACAAGGGTTTGTGGGTTTGCATAGGTGAGTAACCAAGCGTGCCCTAATATAGCCAGTCATGTAATTTGAAATGGAATTTGATTCCTCCAGTTTTGGAAGGAACAATCTTATTTGAAAATGAAAATTACAGCCCATTTATGTGACTGTTTCCCCATAACACAAAATTGTCACTTTTTTTTTTCTCCCATCAAGGCTAGGAAACACGAGAAAGGGTTATTGTTTCATGGAAGAGTGTCACTTGCTCACTGCATATGCAAATAGTAACTAGTTTTGTTAAGTAATATTAGCAGGCAGATGGAACTTGGAAAATTGCTCCCTTGACAAAAATAAAATTTGGTTGTTATTTATTTTAAAGTGATAATCCTATTAAGTAAGGGATGAATATGCATTTAACAGTTCATCTAAAGTTAGAAATAGACTCTCTGGATATATTATTATTGTTACTCTATGTAATCCTTAAAATGTCATAAAAATTAAGTCACTTACTATGACTTAACTATCCAGTATATAAAGTTTCTAGCTATCCTATTTTTGAAAGAAAATAAGGCATTAGCTTTTTAAGCTAATTCTATAGATGTATCAAAGTGATGACAATTGACTGATAATTGGGCCTGTGCAGAAAGCTGTCATCTCCAGATTAAGGATAAATTGACAAAAGTTTGTCCACTGACTCTCACCTGGTCTCTCAATTCGAGGAGCCAGCACTTCTCAGGACTGTCGTAGAGCTTGAGTTTGTGACGTGGAACAGACTTCAGTTAACTGGACCACAGACATTTTGGATGGCTAACTTTGCTCTTGCCAGCCACAGGCTCAGACCGAAATAATAGGCCCCACCCGTCTACACAGCAGGGCAAGCAGTTGGGGGCAGGTTGGAGCAAACATGTTATAAGAACTCCAGACAAAAATGACAGAAAAGGACTTTTAACTCTATTTGTAGACACAAGAAGTGCATTGACCAAAAGTGACTATCTGAGGGGAAGTTGAGTATTCAACTACTCTTCTGCTTTCACCAGAAAGAAAAGAAAGATGATGCTGTGTAGACAAGGAGTAGGGCAAGCGAGGCTCAGAGGAAATTTACTGGGGGTGGCGATTTAGCCACGTTACCAAACCCGGTCAGTGGGAGTAGGCCATGATGCTGTTTGACCTCCAGGACTCCTCGGCAGTCTTTTGTGCTTAATGGACTAGGCCTTGTGTTGATCTGGTCAAGTCATTCGTTCACTCATTCATTCAACGAGTACTTACGGAGCTCACCTTCTGAAGTGAGATAGCAACTGTATTAATGAGCATGTAAGACCGATTTGGAAAGTGCCGGATGCTTCAGGGAGATCCGGGGGAAGGAATAGGGAGTGCAAAGACCTGCAGAGGTCACTCTCTTCTGCTTGATGGCTTCCCTCTGCCTCCCAAACGTCCATCTACTGTCCACCCTCATGCCTTCTTCACATGATATTTTCTCAGGCTCAGGTCCCTTTTCTGTCCTCTGCTTGAAAACCCATAATTCAGTTTCAAGATCCAACAGAAATAACACATGCCCTGTGATGCGCTCTCATCACTCCCCTGCTTGAAAAGGAAGGAATTTGAGGATGAGTGTGCTCAAAGAGTTATTCTTGTCACATTTTGTGAATTTCCTTTTAACATTTTTCATATTACTAGGTTTTTTTCTCTTACCCCATTAGTTTAAGGGTATTTGAAAGAGGCCTATATGTTTGTTACTACAGATCAAGGGTTGGAAAAACTTGTAATATTCACAAATATTACCAGATTGTGAATAGTTTAGGCTTTGGGGGCCTTACCATTTTTGTTACAACTACTCAACTCTGCTGCTGAAGCATGAAAACAGCCATGGGTAATATGTAAATGCATGGAGTGAGTGTATTCCAATAGTAGATTTTGTTTTATTTTTTTATTATTATTATTATTTTACAGATAACTGGCACTGGGCCAGATTTAGCCCATAGGAAGTAGTTTGCTAGCTCATTTATATGTTCATTTTCTTTTCCCGTCTCTCATCTGGAATAAGTTCCTCTGATTTCTACATTTTTTTTTTACATGAAAACATGAAACATCAAAACATTTTTTCCCGCAATTTTGAAAGATATATATCATGCTTTAAATCCTACTGTTGGATATATTCGAGGGTTGTTTTAAATGTATACTTGAAGATATACTCTATACATAACAATGGACAAAGGGCAGCCCAGTGGCTCAGCTGTTTAGTGCTGCCTTCAGCCCAGGTCATGGTCCTGGAGACTCGGGATCGAGTCCCGCATCGGGCTCCCTGCATGGAGCCTGCTTCTCCCTCTGCCTGTGTCTCTGCCTCTCTCTCTCTCTCTCTCTGTGTCTGTCATTAATAAATAAATATATATATATATTTTAAAAACAGAGCAAAACAAAACAAAACAAAAGTGGCAAAGCTTTAGAGTGTGTCTATTGAGTACTCTCAGGTAAAATGAGAAAAGTAACACAAAGCATTTTCCCCATCACCTTCCCTTTTCATGTCTAATTTCTATTGTTGAATCATAATTTCTAAACAAGTTTATTATTTTTTAGTTAGTTTTGTTATTAGGCATATTTTCTTTCATGGTTTATTATGACGTTCAACTTGTTTTATAATCATATAAAAATTACAAAAATGACAGAGTCAGTAGTATTTAAAAGCATCCGGTGAACATTATACTAATATTATATTAACATTATACTAATAGTTTATGCCAACTTTCTCCCATTATTAGGTTCCTTCTTTTTTTTTTTTTTTTTTCATTTCCCAGTTGGTTAAATCACATTCTCAAGTAATCTGGGGGGGTGGGGAGGAGCAAGAAAGTTTACGTGGATGGTATACATTCTGAGCCTTTGTATACTTGTGAATCTTTTTCTAATGCCTTAAACACATGGAAAATAGTTATCTTAATAATTCAAATTTCTCTTCTTATGGTGTATGATTTCCCATTCTGCACTCTCTTGACTTCTGTTTAAAGATAATTATTGAAAAAGGAAAATGAGCATTAAGTTTTATTAAGTTCTTTGGAATACTTGTCTCCTACTTTTGAAGATTTAAAACATCTCTATCTGCTTCTCCTAGCAATCAATCACCTATAACAAGTACTCATCACTGCCTTCTGAAATATATTAACTTCTAGGATACTCAATAGCAGTTAATATGGTTCTGTGATGAGCAAATTGTAGTGGACCACCAGAGAGAAAAGCTAGGCAGAAGGGGGAAAAAGAACTTAGATTTGACACAGCTGTATTATAATAAGGCTTCTGATTTGATTTGACATGAGAATTTCACCAAATTTTGGGAAAGATCGATTTTGAACATATTTATTTTAAGTGGACCAACAATTACTTAAAGATCTAATTCAAGGGAGAGGCAGTTATGATGGCAAGAAAGGAATATGGATTTGAGACAAAAGATATGACTGATACTTTTTTAACCATATCATATTGTTGCTACCGACCTTGGGCAAACTTTCCCATTAGTTTACATATACATAAAAGAGATATAATACCAATTCTTAA
Organism: Canis lupus familiaris; assembly: GCF_011100685.1. Classification (NCBI taxonomy): domain Eukaryota; kingdom Metazoa; phylum Chordata; class Mammalia; order Carnivora; family Canidae; genus Canis; species Canis lupus. The sequence goes on from NC_049233.1 coordinate 71,425,222, forward strand.
CTACCTATGAAACTGAAAATCAGAAGAACATATAAGTTTTTTATGGCTAAAAACATGTACTTTAGTATTATTATTTTGTCCTTTATTGAAATAATTGATGAAAACTGGTTAAGTAAAAGTATCACCATTATATTTTTAAAATATCTATATAATTAATTTTTCCACATGATACATAGGGTATGATATATACCAAAAATTGTTCTTCCTTAATATTGAATAATTTTTTAAATTGATTTTACTCATTTGAATGAAATACTACTCTCATCTCCTAGGCAACATGATAGACACTAAGAATGCAAATATAAAATAATATAGAATCCTCTGTAACCCCCACAACTTGTTTGCAAAGACTGATATGCAAAACTTATCATGAAAGTTAATCAAGTTAATCACCAACCAACTGGGTAGCAGCATGCAAAAGAATGAAGATGGATTTTTACACCATTTATAAAAATTAACTCAAAATGAAGACTTAAATGTAAGAGCTAAAACTATAAAAAAATATAAAAATTAAAAACGCCCTATCTCTCAAAGGACACAATCAGGAAAGTGAAAAGACAACCTGACAGAGTGGGAGAAAATATATACAAATCATATATATCTGGTCTAGTATCCAGAATATAAAAAACATTCTTATAACTCAAAAACAAAGAACACAGAACTGACTTTAAAATAGCTAAGACATTTTAATAAACATTTTTTCCAAAAAGAGATGTATAAGTTGTCAACAACCACTTGAAAAAATATTCAACATTATTAGTCATTAGATAATTGCAAATCAAGTCCACAACAAAATAACTCTTCACATCTACTGAATAGCTATTAAAATGTATATTTTTTATAATTTTCAAGGATGTGAAGAAATTAGAACCCTTGCATGTTGCTGGTGAGAATGGAAAATGATGTAGCAGCTGTGAGAAACAGTTGGGTGATTCCTTGACAAGTTAAACATAGATTTAACATGACCCAGAATTCCTTTCTTAAAAACATAACCAAAATAATTAGAAACAGATGTTCAATTTGTACCATAATTTTCATAGCAGTAATAATAACAGTAGTGAAAAGGTCCATTAACAGACAAATGGATGAACAAATCATGCTACATACATATAATGGAGTATTATTCAGCCATTCAAAGGAATGAAGCACTGATTCCTACTATAATATAGATGATGCTATTGAAACAACATATGCTCCTGAAACAATCCAAAGACAAAATACCATATATCACATAATTCCATTTATATGAAATGTCCAGAAGAGTTAAATCTAGAGAGATAAATAGTGGATGAGTGCTTTTTTTTTAGACTAGGAAAAATAAGGGGTTAGAGGGAGGATAGTTTAAGGATACAATATTTTTCTTTTTTTTTTCTTATTTTTTGGTCATGAAAATGACCTAAAATCAACTATCACGATGGTTGCACATATCTTTGAATGTACTAAAAAAACACTGAATTATACACTTTAAATGTGAATTGTATGGTATGTGAATTATATCTCAATAAAGCTGTTTTCTAAAAAGTTAACAATTATTCTGTTATTTTATCCATATGTATCCAAGACTTCTCCATGCTAACACTGATGTCTTTTTTATCCTTCTTTATACCATGACACTAATGTAAGAAATTTGTACTTGTAATTGTGGTAACTTAGTAGGATTGTGAACTGAGTCGAGATTTCTATACTATCATTTACCAACTATGTGATCTTAGGTAACCCACTCAATCTCCTCTAATACTACAGGGTTATTGTGGTCAGTTAAATAATATATGTGAAGACCATAATTAACAGAGAAGATAGAATGGTATTTCTGTTACGTATTTCAAAGTAACAAAGTAACCAACAACTTACTGACTTAAAAAACCAAACTTTTCATTTAGCTCACTATTCTGTTGGGTGGTTCAAGAAGAAACACCAAGACACCTCAGTCATCTCAGAAGACTCCACTGGTGAAAATGAATAAACTTTAGAATAGGGTTGGAGTTAAAATGACATTTCCAGAAATTTAAAACCATGATTTTCTGAGGACTGTAAATTGTCACCAGGAAAAACTTATTTTATTTTCCTAGAAAAGAAAAATGAAAGAATATGTATTCTATTCTAGAAGAGTGTGGAATTTGTAAGAAATCTCATGGAAATGTATGTACGAAGGGTTCAAATTTAATAAATTTGTGACGGGAATGAACATAAAATTGCACCTGATTTTATGAGGAGGAGAGGTCATGGTGTGCTGCAGTCCTCACAGCTTGCCCTGTCACACTATTATTCCAGTTCAAGGAGCTCGACACACGTGAGATTATTAGTACAAATTGGAAGAATGCTCATCCACTATAGATGGAAAGAATCCTACATTATCCTTAGGATATTTGAATTGTTTCCTAAAGTATTAGACAACGAATTCTTCAGCTTTGTTTGCTACCAGTAATCACAAGTTGGTATTACATGGGTACTGTTATTATATCTGGATCTCTAGGCACATTTTTTAGACCTTCTCTTTTACAATTGAAATTATTTAAAATTGTTTCTATCAGGAATGATTTTTTTTTTAAGTTTGTTTTCTGTTTGGTTTCGAACCAAAACAAGGAGTGCTAACTTCTCGGGAAGTGGAGGAGGGAGAAAAGAAGAAGCAAAGGGAGAGGAAAGGAGGAGGAGGAGGAGGAGGAGGGGGAGGAGGAGGGGGAGGAGGAGGAGGAGGGAGGAGGGGGAGGAGGAGGAGGGAAGGAGAGGGAGGAGGGGAGGAAGAGGAGGGAGGAGGGGGAGGAGGGGAGGGAGGAGGAGGAGGAGGAGGAGGGGAGGGGGGAGGCGGGGGAGGAGGAGGAGAGCGGGGAGAGGGAGGAGGGGAGGAGGAGGAGGAGGGGGGAGGCGGGAGAGAGGCTGAGGAAGGAGGAGGAGGGAGGAGGCGAAGGAGGAGGAGGAAGGATTGATTTGGAGGCGTGTATATGTGCTTCTGAGTATTGATTATTATCTTCTTGTCTTCTGCTTATTCTTCTTCTTCTTCTTATTCTTCGTTCTTTTCTTCTTCATTCTTCTGCTTATTCTTCTTCTTCTTCTTCTTTTTCTTCTTCTCCTTCTTCTTTCTTCCTCTTCTTCTTGTCTTTCTTCTTCATTTCAAAAAAAGTATGCTATAGAACACTTAATTGTCAAGTTGACAAAGTTGTTACATGATAGTAATTTGATACTTTGAACACAACACTTTCCTAATGTGTGCCAATGCTACATGACAAGATACCCTGACTCCTAGTGCAAGGTTTAACTAAATGTATGTAGAACTGGAAAATCATATATTTGTGATCATTTAAAAAATGATGCTTTAAAAAGGAAATTGTCCATTATCTATGCTGTTCCTCCTTGATTTTACCCTACTTAGTAGTTGGAAGGCCATTTTTTTTTGCAGTTTTATACTAGAGTCTAATGCACGTCCTAACACAATAGAAGCAATGTATTCAAATTTCAAAATACGAATTTAACATAATATAGCACATGTGACATTTACTATATTAAAAGCACCTCACATAACACTTTACAGAGTTTTACCTACAAATAAAAATTTCTTAATTATTTTTCTTAATGCAGAAAGCTGGAGCTCCAGAGTTTCCAAGAATTAATGGAATTTAAATTTATTTTCTGTATTCTGATTCACTGTTTTAGCAGCCTGACTTTGTCATTTTAAATTTTATGGGAAATTGCTATGAGATTAAACAATATTCAGTTAACAGTAAAAAATGGCCTTAGGCACTTTTTCAGATAAGCAAGGTAATAACAAAGAGCAGTAAACATATTGTGAGATTCTAATTACATAAAAAAAAAAAAAACTGGCTGGCTTTTCTTCAGGGTAGATATGGAGGAACTATTAATCTTCATTACCTTTGCACAAGTGTGCTCAGGGAGCGCTTAGACAACCTAAATGCAATATACACACTAGATCTCAACAGAATTGGAATAAACTTGTGCCTCTACAGGAAGCACTTCCAAGAAATGATGTTATTTGCCTTTGTAACAGTAATTCTATTTTTGTATGTATACTCTGGAACAAAAAAGATGATTGCTTCTCTCATTAACTGTTTAAAATGTCTAATAAGATAAAGGAAATTAATAATCAAAAAAATCTGTCTTATATATTAGCTCCTATACACATATTTATCTCAGAAAGAAACTTTTTTTCTTTATTCTATTCTGGAGCTCATGCTAAAGTGTATTCCTCTGGGAGGATATATAAAAATGGAAATAGTAATGCAAAAGGAATTCCAATAGCTCTCAAGATAATATTGTAGAAGGAAGGAAAAATCCCGACACTCTGAGAGCTTATTTATATTCAAGTTTTCAGGCCTTTCAAGTTGCTCTGGTAACAAATCTGCTCCTGTGTTGAGATCTGATATCCTAGAACTTCATAAAGATCTACAAAGAATAAGTTCTGGAGATGAAAGTTGACCACCAAAAGGCTCTTGTTGCTAATTTCCGATCTGACAAAAATACATCAAATTAATCACAAAATTTGCCCAAAATATTTCATAGCCCAATTCAGAGCCAAAATATCTACAGGTCGCTATTCAGAAAATTCATAAGCATAATGAAAAAAAGAAAAGAGTAGCAGTCATTATGCTTTTGGTATTTTCCCTGGCAGTATTATTTCACTGGTAAATCAATATTATTTCTGAGATCAGAAAATGACATTTCAAAACAGCGCCAAGAAAAAAAAAATGACATAACTCCAGTCAGAATCTATGGATGATATTTTGCCAGATGCTAGGAATGTTGCCCAAAGAAAGCTTCAAGGTGACCAACAATCCTCTCTCACCCAGCTGGAAGCAGTTTTCTCTAATATTAAGATTGGCATTTAGGGAAAAAAAAATCTCTATTGATTCTTTTATTAAAATGAAGAGCAGTAAGTTTGGGTGGGCTGGGGCAAAAGTGGGAATGTTCCCTCTAGTGATCCTCTGTGACAATTCAGAACAGCAATGGGCTTGAAGGTGAAAAACTACTTTGTGCTGTCAAGCTTTTTTTTTTTTTTTTTTTTTTTTTTTTGATAATCTAACCCCTCAGCCAAAGGAAGTTGCTGGGAGTAAATGTCATAGAAGAAGGCCAGGCAGGTAGTGAACATGATGAAGAGAAACTTTGAACTACAGCATTTTGCCGTGAGCCATGCTGACTCCCTAAATGCCGTAAGCTTTGGAAGAGACTTTGTCCCTGGGCAAAGAAATGATAGATTAGGTAAAATGCATTAAGCTGAAGTCAGCAGTGTAAATTATTAGATCTTTACCTTCCTCTCTTCCTCACTTCTGTTTTTCTCAAACATATATCTAAACCATTCAAAGATGAAAGATAATCTGAAAGAAATCAAGAGAGAAGCTATGCATAACGATTGACTTTTTGTCCCCCCAAAAGAAGATAAGACAGATGAATAAAGGCACATGAAGTACATACATCACAAGAGGAATTATCTAGGAGTACTGTGGAAGAATACAGATAATTATTTTATCATAGAATCAAAGAAGTTGGCAATGGTATGATATTTCCAGAAATAGATCCAAAGAAGACATTATAAATTATAGGAGATGAATAGCACAATGGCAGAAATTAGGAAAGAAATAGAGGAAAAAATAGTAAGACCACTGTCAAAATGAAAGGCACATTAAAAGAAATAGAAAATATTGGGGCATAGTTGACAAGTATTCATTTCCTAAGTTTCTCAAATTAGTAGTCTATAATATGAAGTGGTTCCATGTGGCATAAAATAATCACTCTTACATTAAAATGTGTTTCATAATATTTTTCCTACCTTAATAAAGCTAATGGATTTATTAATTCAACTATTATTTTTATACTGTTAAATTTAAGGAAATTAATATTAATGATTTTGGTTAAAAATATATGTAGGGTCTTCAAATTTCTTATATGTAAAGATTTTGGTAATCATCATTCCCATCCCTATAATAAGAAACAGCTGGATAAATTAAAATATAATGATTTGGGGCATCTGGGTGGCTCAGTGGTTGAGCGTCTGCCTTTGGCTCGGCTCAAGTCATGATCCTGGGGTCCTGGGATCGAGTCTCGCATTGGGCTTCCCGCGAGGAATCTGGCTCTCTGCTTGTGTCTCTACCGCTGTCTCTGTGTCTTTCATGAATAAAAAAATAAAATCTTTCAAAACAAAACAAAACCATAATGATTCTTCTTGGACCCTTTGTGAACCAATCCTATAGTTTCTCCTCAGCAAAGGACCTCTTTGCCAGGCACTATTCAGAAACCTTACCCACCAGGGACAATAGAATTCCTTCATTCCATCTCCTCCAGTCTTCGTCTCTCACCTAAGAAGGGAGAAATAGTCAGCAGGGGACAGGGCTTTGAGGACATTGATTGGGAAGGCTGAAACTAGTGGAGGAAGCAGGGGAAAATATGTTATGCTAAAGAGAGAGCCTGAAAGACTAGTGAAGACTCCAGATCCAAAATATAGGCCATCTTACAGACTCAATTGCAAGACCCCAGAATGCCTCCTCGGTCCACCACTACACTAAGGAAGCTCCGGGATAACAGCCTTGGACTCCAGCAGCAAGACTGTGAGAGCTGAAATGTGCAGGCCCTCTCTAAGCAGTGGTGCCAGGACAAGAAGACCTAAAGGGAAGGTGGCAGAAAAAAAATAAGAACACTAGAAGAATTTTAAGGCTCTACCTTTAGCTACAATAAACATTAAAATACGGCCCAGTTCAATAACATAAATTGTCATACTAAAGATCTATTTTCCTTAGTTCTATTCCCCAATATGCCTTTTCACTTTCAACAAATGTTACAAAACTTCCTGAAAGGCAAGGAGAGCATGATGTGAAGGATAGGCTTAACTTACAGCACTGAGCAGGAAGGCAATTTTAATAAATGTCTTTAAAAGGAAAGGACAGTTTACTAGATGTTGGACTAGCATCATTCCTAACGTACAGGAAAACCCTCTGCAAGTTCTCCACGCAAGGGAAAGGAAGGAGGATTTGGTGGTGAAAAGTTGGGCATATGTTCCTTGCCCAGAAGTCCAATGGGAAATTTCCCAGGCATGTTGTAGGGAGTGTCTATGTGAAGTCCAAGGAAGAAGCATGGAGAGATGAAGAGAGAATGTGGAATCAATCTTCTTCCCTGCTGTTATCTTCAACTTAAAAATTCATCATATCTGTTTTAGTAGCTGTTCTGTTTTAAAACCAGGTTAGAGGATTGTCAGACTCTAGAACAAGAAGATCGTCCTTTCTAAAATTGCCTTTTGAAGGGAGTATACTCTATTTAAATACTATTCACTAATTTCAAAAACTCTATGCTTTTTTTAAATCATCACATATTTATATTTAAAAAAATAAATTTATGTCACATAAAAACTCAATATTTTATTTTAGTTGAATTTTTAAGTGTTTCTAAAAATTGAAACAATAATTATAGATAATATTAGTGTATATATTTTAAAACGCACACAAAATCTCATGTTCCACATACAAATACAATTTTAACTTTACAGATGCCTTCTAGCCTTTGTTCATAAGTATAAATAGTTTCTGAAATTAAAATAACAGGTTCCATTCACTCAATTAACTTCTATTTTAATTAATATATTGTTCTCAAAATGTAAAGTCTTCTTCATTATTTTAATTTCTGAATAGACTTTATTAACTAGAGGAAGAATTTAAACAAGGTACTCAATCACTCAAAAGGAAGAGCGTGGATTAAGTTTAGATAGTACATATAAATGGAATTAGCACAGTGAATTCAGAACAAACTATTCCAGATCAGTAAAACTGAGAGGGAGAGAAAGAGAACAAGACCAGAATACACACAGACGTGTGAAATGGTTGTCATGCTTTTAACTTCAAAAGTGAAGGAAGCCAAGAACATCTCAGACCCAACAGATTAGAAAATCAGAATTAAGGCAAAACCAGGCCCAATTCATCCTGAATTCTCTTGGTAAAAAGAATGCCATCTTCTAGTTTTGGTATTTTTATGATGAGGAGGATTAAATAAATAAATAAATAATAAATAAATAAATAAATAAATAAATAAAAATAAAATAAAAACACGTTCAGATGAACTAAGTAACAATTAGCGGGAGGATTTAATAGAAGAGGACTGAGAAGAAATTGGGGGAAGGGAGCAGTTGCCTCACACAAGATATAATGCCTAGAAGGGCAAAATTTTAGGACTATATGAAAGGATTCACTTGAGCTGGCCATTTCCAAGTAGTCCCTGGGTCCTTCTGACCTGTATTTCCTTCTCATTCTGGAAAAATAAGTGCAGGCAATAGCATATGTCATTTTATTTCACAGTTTTCCCCCTCTGCCCACAGCATCACTCCTAAAAAGATGAGGAAAAGTCTGGAATGCTTCTATCAAGCATGGTACTACTTTCCGAAGTCTCTCTTGGAGGACAGGTGTGTGTGAGAAACAAATGGTATCATTATCCATGCATATTACATCATGTTGGTATGTAATAATAAACTATCCTGAATGGCACTTAGGCTTTTTTTTTTCCATTTGTGTTGCTGTTATCATCATAGGCACAGAAGTAAGTAAGAAATGTTATGATAAATTTTAATTTCATTTCTGTTGAATTTTTTTTCCCAAAATTAATTCCCCAAATTGGAAAATTGGAAATGTAATGAAATGATTTAACACACACACACACACACACACACACACACACACACACGTTATAGTAACTATACTGGAATTAAAATAAAAAATTATCTAAATCAAATAAATTAATAATAGATGTGAAAGCATTTTGGATATTATAAAGCACTTCACACATATTTATTTATAGTACAGAGAATACTTTTTACTTTGGTCCTCTGTCCCCCTTATCCTTCTCATGTGGAGAGCAATGGTAGCTCACCAAAGTGAAAATATAGAATCAACATAATCATTGAGTCCTTGAGTTTTTCCCACATAAAATCATCTGTTCCCTAAAATGATTACAAATGAATCAGCAAGTACCCAAGATCAATTACATAAAAAGTTTTGATAGATATATGGGGATAAATGGTTATATAATCTTCATTTATAGTATAAATTCCATCAGTTATAAGCATATCACAGAAGATGGTTAGTAGATCCCCTATATAGCTACTTGATTTAACTGACATTCTTACCAGTATTTTAAGAGATAGCAAAAAGAAGGAAATAAGTAATAAAAGTGATCAGAAAAATATAAAAAGATCTATGTACAACCTATTCACTGTAGCAGCACTATTATAATAACTAAAGACAAATCCCCCACATTCCTGTCCATAGAAGACTAGTTTAAGGATAAGCAACAGGATACTGGGCAGCTGAGCAACTATAACAAAGAATGAAGACTCTGCCCATAAATTAAAATAGAATCTTCTCCAGGATAAATTGTTAAGTGAAAAAGCAAGGTGCAAAAAAGTGTGCGGTATTTCTTATAAAGAATAGATACAAATAAATCTGTATATCTCTATGCCTCTCTAAAGATACACACACACACACACACATACACACACATGTACACATCCCTTCATATGTACTTATTTATAACAATTGAAAGCATAAATTATAACATGTTTTAAAGATTGTTGTTAGGAATTGAAGAAACTAGTTGGAAGGAACAGGGATAGAAGATAGACTTCTCAGAATGCACTTTGCTTCAAAGATTTAACATTGGGATTATAAAAATTGTATACAAAATTTTAAAATAGAATTATATCAAATTTAAAATAAAGTCTTTAAAATAAAAGCAAATCAAGCCTGGTATAAAGTTGGCAGCAAATATTACATAAAAAAATTATTTCCAATTTAATCAAATTGGACATTGGGGGGGGGCATATACCTTCAAAGATTGTCCTTCAACTCTATCGCCTCCAAAGACTCCAATTACACATATGTTAGTCTATTTGATAGAGTTTCAAAATTCACTGATGCTCTGTTCTTTTTTTTTCTTTCCTTTCGTTCGTTCTTTCTTTTTTTGTTTCCAGTCTTCGTGTTGTTTTATTTTGGATCATTTCTATTGTATGTATTTAGTTTATTAATCTTTTCTTATGCAGTGTCTATTCTGCTATTAATTCTAGCTAGAATATTTTTACACTCAGATATTTTAGGTTTTATTTCTGAAAGTTCCACTTGAGTGCTTTTTATATCTGCCTACTTTCTTTATCATGATCTTACTTTCCTCTACTTTCTAAAACACAGAGTAAATTTATAATGCCTGTTTAAACATCCTTTACTAGTAATTTGATTACTTGTGCCATTTCTGGCACAAATTGATATTTTTTTCTCTTTGCTCTAGGTATCACATTCCTGCATCCTGGTAATTTTTTATTGGATTCCAGACATTGTGAACCTTAGATTAGTAGGTCTGCTACTTACTATTATTGGTATTATTACTTTCTTTTTATTTTTGGCTTATTCTTGTGAGGTAATAAACTTATTTAGAAAAAAAGTGTAATCCTCCTAATTCTTGCTTTTAAGCCATTTTATCAAATCAAAATTAATCTTTATTGTAGAAAAAATTCCCCCTCCTAAGACAATATCCTCATAAGACTCTATTCATGCATCAGGAGGTCTTTGCACTCTGGCGAGCCTTTTGCTTACCCATCATTTTTTCCTCTGGCTTTGATAGATTCCTTAAGCACATATGTGGATCAATACTAGACTTGAGAAGAACTCTCTTCAGTTCTTTGGCACTGCTCTTCTCTCTGGCATCCTGCCTTTCTTGCCTTCTTTGCTCACCAAGTTCTGCGTGCTACTTTCTCTTCTCAGCAACACTGCCAGGCTCTTTGGGTTCACTCTCTCCTCTGCAGTCCACACCGTAAACTATGGAAATCATTTGACTCACTTAGGTTTTATGTTTTCCTTATCCTAAGATACTGCCCTGCACCCCCTTATAGTTACATATTTTATCTGACTTTTAAAAAATTGTTTCAAATATATTGCCTTATTTTTTAAAAATTGTTTAAGGAGAGAGGATAAAGCAAGTCCCAATTATCTCATCATGGTAATCATATTTTATGATTTATAAATTTTATATATGCATACATAGACACCCACACATAGTAGTGTATGTTTATAGTAAACTGTGATGGAATTAAGATCCAAGATTTTCAGTGTTAGGGAAAAAAGATGCAAATAGAAAATTTAAAAAGTTAAGTAAAACTTTAGACTTCTAACATACTGACTGACCTTACCTCTTAAAATTAATACATTTCCCAGCTCTGTAGATGTAAACATCTGAAAACAATGACAACAATGACTAACTCAGTAGAAACATTTAATCACATAGCCCAGAGTATAGCCTCTAAATATCATTTTGCATAAAGAGAATTAAGATCATTTGGAATTGTGACTGATTCCTGACCTGGCAGGAGGTCATACAGTAGAACCTAGGCCACAGAATCAAGCCAGAAAGCTTGAACCAACAAACAAAAATAAATGAACAATTAAAGTGTGAGGTAATGTCAAAAGGAATCAGGGATCAACTTGCGAAGGGTACCACTAACAAAATGGGACACTGGAGCATTAATGTGAATAATAATTACAATGACTCAAAACACATCAAAGATACTAGTATCCATGTATCCCCAATAAGCTGCTAGAGGAGAAAGAAGCACCCTAAAATGCTAGGCATTAAACTCATAATTTTCAAAATGCTCAATAAAGAGAAATAATAATTCATCAATTTTGCTTTTCCCATACTAACAATACCTTAAGATAAGCAAATGGTTGTGTTTCTTTTCAGAGAATCATTTTAGCTAATCAATGGAGAAAAAATGGTAGAATTAAAATATTGACATTCTGTACATCTTTAATGGATGGATCTAGGTAATGGCAATGGATCTAGGTAATAGCTAACATTGTAAGACAGCAATTAAATCATACACACACAAACAAAAAGAAGACACATTTTATTTTGTTTGATAAAAGTGTACAGTGCAGGGATCCTGGGTGGCTCACTCCGTTGAGCATCTGCCTTCGGCTCAGGTCATGATCCCGGATTCCAGGGTCATGCTCCACATCAGGCTCCCTGCTCAGTGGAGAGTCTGCTTCTCCCTCTCCCTGCACCCCTTCCCCCCACTCCTGTCTCTCCCTCTTGTTCACTGTCTCTCAAATAAATAAATTAATTAATTAAAAGTACACAGCACAAACCATCACTTATTTTTTAGCCAGAAATGTCAAGCCTGAACTAAATCCAGCCTCTTTATCTAACCCCCATTTTATTTTATTTTATTATTATTTTTTAAAGATCTTATTTATTTACTCATGAGAGACACAGAGAGAAAGAGAAACACAGGCAGAGGGAGAAACAGGCTCCCTGCAGGGAGCCCGATGTGGGACTCGATCCCTGCATCTCCAGGATCACACCCTGGGTTGAAGGTGGCACTAAACCACTGAGCCACCCGGGCTGCCCTCTAACCCCCATTTTAAAAGAATACAGATGAAAGAAAAACACATTTAAACAAGACCCTACAGATGCAAGCATGAAAATCCATGTATAAAACATGTATAAAAAATCCATGTATAAAACAACCAGATTTCTTAAGTAAATAGAAGGAAGAAAAGAAAAAAAAATATATGTATATGTATATGGTAAAGGAAGAGATACTAAACATATCAATAAAACTCTAAATAAAATGAATTTAGTTTGAATATTCTCCAAGCATTATTATTGAAATAAACCAACTTTAAAAATATAACTGTGAAGTAACTGAGGGAATTTGAGTGTCATCTTGATAATTGATTGTATTAAAACTTTATTACAAGTCATTTTATGTCAATGTTTAAAGGTGGCTTTTATGGTTAGAGGTGAAAAAAAATTATCTTTTTATTGATAGGCAGTGCATACTGAAATATTTAAGGATAAAATGATATGGAATCAAGGATTGACTTCAAAATTGTCTAGTGGAGGGGGAGGAAATGCACTTAGTTGGAGATGTCACAAGTCCATCAACTGCTGAAGTTGGGTCCTGGGCCCATGGGAGTCCATTATACTCTTTTTTCCCTAATGTTTTCATTATGTAACATTTCTTAACTCCCTCCCTACTGTTTTTGTTTTTTTAATATGTCAAATAAATGAAAAGCTCTTCATAAGTATGACGGCTTTTCAGAGTCTTTGATTTTCATAGAAGGGACCGGTGGTACCCAAGCCTAGAACCAGTGTAAGTGGCATGTATTCCTTCGTGGAATAAATATGATAATGCATAGTTGTGACATATGGGAAGAGAAAGAGGAACATAACACATATAGGAGATTTCAAAAGACATTTTTCCACCTGATAGTCCAGGATTCTAGGTACCTGGGTGACTTTTGAGACTACTCCATGTCTCTAGAGTCGCTGGTAGTAGCCCCCCGGCACACAGTTCCAAGTCAAGAAACTCCTTTATTTGAATAAGAACTGCTTCCTTTTCCATGCTTCAAGAGGCTGGCTAGATTTTAAGGATACCCCATGCCTACCAGAAGGATCTATCCCAGATATGATTAGAGGAAACACCAACTTCATATGGCTTCCTAACAGGAGACACCAGATGCTAACTTGATTTGGGCTAGTGATCTCAAGATCTCAGTTCTCAGAACCTACGTGTACATGGTTGCTTCTCTTCTCCGTAGGCCCGGAGCACATGGCTTCACAAACGTCTCCTAGGCTTCAGTGATGACAGTCTCACCATCTCTACTTTTCCAAGGGATCACCTCCCCGTTCAGGGTCATGATAATTCTGAAGTCAAGGAAGCAATGAGGCCTGTCCTGCAGAACTGTTACCAGGCATAGTTTTCAGTCCAGAGCACTGTTTTAAGGACTGGAAATATGAAGATGAGCAATGCATTGTTCTACCCTAAAATAAAGCTTTTCATCTAGTTGAGGAGATATAGTTAAGAATTTTTTCCTAGTGCTAAATTCAATGATATTTATATATCATGTATTACATAGGAGCATTAAAAAAAAAAAAAAAAAAAAAAAAAAGGACACTTAGTCCAACCTGGAAAATTTCAGAAAAAGTTTCCAAGGGTCTTTATGCAGCATAAAGGTTACCAGATGAAAATGAGAAAAAAAAAAAGAATTTTCATAAAATATATAAGCAACATGGCTTTAAATACCCTCTGTATTCTGATAAATCATAAATTTATATTTCCAGTCCAGACCTTTCCTGTAAACTTCAGATATGTTTATCTTATTGTGGATAGACTCAGTATATCGACTTGGGTGTCTAATAAATGTCCCACATTCAACATGTCCAAAATGAAGCTCCTGAACTGACCCTTTACCACCAAATCTTTACTGAAGCTTTCTCTGGTAGGTTTATGGCAACTCCAATTGCTCAGACCAAAATCCTGTAGCAGTGCTTGACTTTCTTTTATGCTCCGTGCAGCAATTCTGCAGGGCCATATAATTGAAAAGAACCACAAACAAAGAAAACACAGAGAGCGGCTCCCTGGTGGCACAGTCAGTGGAGCTTCCAACTTGATTTCACCTCAGGTAGTGATTTCAGGTTGTGAGATTGAGCCCCACGTTGGGCTCCATGCTCAGTGCGGAGTCAGCTTCAGACTTTTCTTTCCCTTACCTTTGGTGCTCTCTCTCTCTCTCTCTTTCTCAAATAAAGAAATAAATCTTAAAAAAAAAAAAAAAAGAAAAAGAAAACACAGACAAATATCAGAAAGATCTAAGACTTCAGGCATGGTTCCCAAGGAACATTATTAATCGCACAGGACATGCTTTGTCCTAGGATTATAAAACATTAAAATACCTCTTAGACATGAGCTGTGAACCTCTCACTTCTACACCATAAGGTCCGTGAAGGCAAGAATCTTAGTCATTACTGTTGATGGACTTCAAGCGCCGAGATATGCCTAGCATTTAGTAGATGCACGATAAGCATTTATTGAATAAAAGAAGTAAAATAAGAAGAAAGTTATGCAATTGTGTATGTAGTTAGTAGTACAAGGAACTAAACATGGTGTGAACAAATATTATGGGAACAGAAATGGAGGTAAAGAAAAGTAGGCAAAAGCTATGTCGTGGCAAATGGGAAATGCCGTGCCCTAGAGTGTGGTTTCTACCTTACAGGTAATGGAAGGTCGGCTACAATATTTTTAAAAGTGGACTACACAATCTGATTTGCACTTTATATAAAGCATTCTGCTCGCTGCTTGGAGAGATATTCGAGGAAGTCAAGCATGGTCTCAAGGTCATTACAAGAGTTGCTTTTAAGATGATGAGGACCTGGCTTAGGGAAATGGAAATAGAGAGATGAAGCCAATTTAAAACACTATATACCATTAGCCATTATGGCAAAATGGAACAGGAGCGGGCCTTGAGTGGACACCGATGTGTTCCTTATGGACATTTTCAGGAGGCCACGTGATGCTATGGTGCAGGCTGCGTTATTTGTGGAGTTACACAGACCAGATGGGCCACTTACCAGCTTCATGACTGACACAATCTAGTTCCCTTTTCTGCTTCTGTTTTCTCTTCTGCAAAAAAAGGACAATGACGGGGTGAGATGGAGGCCACGGAGGGGGCCGGGAGGGCGGGGGCCCCCAGGCCCCAGCAGCAGCAGGAGGAAGCCCTGGCCGCTGAGCCTGGACTTGCCCAGCTGTGTCCTGGACAGACCCAGAGCGGCCCGGCAGACAGGGATGCAGGTGCGCAGCGATGGCCCCAACCCACTGGGCCAGGCCATTCTTAGTGAAAAACATAGATATGTTTATGGTTATTTCTGGGACCTTCTGCAGCGTGATGAAAGAGGTGAAGGAGCTTTTAAACTGACCAGAGATGCTATTGAGTGAGGTGCAGCCCATCACACAGTGTGGCATTTTCGGAGGGTCCTCTTAGGGTCACCTCGAACGGATCCACGTGAGAAAATGAGCCACATCACTGCAGCAATTGAGGATCAGCCCAACACTATCAAGTTTGGAGTCACAGGCGAGTATTAGCCGAACGGCTGCAAGATCCAGCTCGACAGCTTGAGTCTCCCGCTGCTAGTCTTGATCAGGATACAAGGAATTATCCTGCCCTGACAACGGGTGATGCAGGAATTTAAGCTTTGGGATTAGGAGCAGCAGTATGTAGCCCAACTTCTTCTTCTTCTTCTTCTTCTTCTTCTTCTTCTTCTTCTTCTTTTTTTTTTAGCCCAACTTCTTAAAGAGGATGTGAGGGATACTGTGTCTAGAAATTACTTGGTAATTTCTAACACCACTGGCTCCCAGGACCGTGATATTTTGGAGAGCGAAGTCCAGTTAGTAATCTGCTTCCCTCGTTCACTCATTAAAAGAATATCTGGGAGCCTGTTCTGGCTCAGGCCTTGGGGCTCCAGCAAAGATAAAGGCTGCCCCTGCCCCCACCCTCCTTGAACGAGGAGGATGGGATACTTCGATGGAATCTGTAAGGACAAACTTAGAGACACTCCAGTATACCTCTACCTTGTAGGGTCTTAAGTCTCTTGAAATATTGTCGTTACCACAGATTGAGAAGAAAGCAGATTTCGTAGTGTCCCTGGAAGCTTCATTTTAAAACTATCTCACCGAATTCTGAGGCCCTTTAGATAATAGCCCCCAGATGCCTTGTTCTTCTACTGTGCGGGGTTTGGGGCAGGATGTCTTTGTTGTGGGGGGGGCTGTCCCGTACACTGTAGGATGTTTAGCAGCATTCCTGGCCTTTACGCCCTATTTATCAGTAGTCACTCCCTCCCTACAAGTTGTGACAAACAAAAATGTCCCTAGGCATTGCCACCTGTCCCCTTGGGGTAAAACCATCCCCATTTGAAAACTGCTTTAGCAGACAAAAAGCTGTTATAAGCACTAGAATTCTTTGAATTGGAATGAACATCAATATCCATAAACATGAACAGCCGCATCTAAAAGAAATTTTAAAAGATAAAAATACAAGAAGGACAAGGTCAGATATCTCACAGAGTTATTAAAAATGTATAATTAAATAAAACACGCACCTCTCACAGAGATCGGTGGATTACAACTGTACACTTCCTTGTGGTCTCGGTGAGAAACCCCAAGTGTCTAGAAGTCAGGGTATTCCTATTAAAAGTGTAGGAGAAGCAAACATTCATATATTTAAGTTATTAGAATAGAGACATGAGGTAAAACTTTGAGGATGGATGAGATTACAGAGGAACGAAAAGCGCAAATAGAAGAACGACAAGAAGTGGACAGCCCCGGGGTGAGAAATTTATTTTTATTTATTTTTCTACTTTTTGAAATATTTTATTTATTGATTCATGAGAGACCCAGAGAGAGAGGCAGAGACCCAGGCAGAGGGGGAAGCAGGTTCCACTCAGGGAGCCCGATGCGAGACTCGATCCCAGGACCCCGGGGTCACGGCCTGGGCCGGAGGCAGGTGCTCCAGCGCTGAGCCACCCAGGGGTCCCAGGGGATGAGAAATTTAAGTAGCTTTCGGGTAACAGCAACTCGCAAAGAAGAGCAATGTAATGCAGAGAGAGAATGAGACACTTAAGAACGGCAGGGTTTTTGTTGTTGTTTCTGTCATTGATTTCCTAGATTACGGATTTAGCTTCTGACAGTTGACTAGAGATCACCAGGACTGCTAGGTGTAGTTGAACGGGCGGTCTTCTACTTGGCTCATATTTCATACAACTCCGCAAAACCCTAGCACGTTAGTGCTGGGACATAGCGGTCATCCTCCTTGATCCCGATCCCAGGGCACCCTCATTCACAGTGACATTTGTCCTGTGAGAGCCCACTCTCTCATAGTCCTAGACAAGGCTAGGCTAATGGAAATCAATATACTTTGCATTGAACCTTCAGTTTCTTATAACATCATAAGAACTATAATTAGTATGAGAACAAGGCTCTACATCCATCCCAATAACATTCCCTGGGTGGAAAAAAAAAAAAATCACCCTGGGAAATAGCTGTCAGAATCTGAAGTTAGCATTTCAAAAAGGACGGATTCTTTATGAAAGCCTAAAGGGGATTAAATTGAAGCCGTTTAAAGTTTACAGGGGAAAGCCAACCAAAGGAAAGGACCAGAAAATGATATGATGGTGATAAAAATGTGTGTGTCTATTCCCCAGGACAAGATTAAACTAAAGATCTGAAAATTGAATGGGGTGGTTCAATGTGAAATATCTCAATTTGTCTACGATCCCGAGAAGCCTACACGCTATCAATCACACCTGCTGTAAACTAGAGGAAGTCCAGAGAATCAAGTTAAAATTAGGAAAGAAGATATTTTATCTTTCTGTCACACTCTGTTTGAAGCTAGTCTCCAAAAATGAGTCTTTCACATGCTTAAGATTGTATTAGACGGAGCTAATGGTTAAGCGGGGAAGGTCCAATAAAAGTGCTCCCAGTGCCCCATGCAGCCGGTGATGTGGCATCGGGGAAACATTTCAGTCCTGCTGCTGGGCCTGCCACAACTCAACATCACCAGTTAACAACCTCGTTTTTCCTTTCCACACCTGCACGAGTGTAATTGAGGTTTGGCTTCTGCCCCCAGAAAAAGAAAGAAACTTAGGCCATCTATACTGCTCTGTACTAAAGATCTTGTGACATTTAAGAAAGCGACAAAAGGTCTTGGCGGTTAAGAGATGTGTCGCGACAAAGTTGGCTGCCTAGGAAGCAGTTGAGGGTGTAGTGATTTCCATGGCGATGGAGTTTCATAGACATGGGATCATTTCCATCACTAAGTACCTGTGGATTTCAAGACTTGGCAATTACGAAGTAGCTTTTGTTCCCTCTTTGTATTTCAATACGTACTTTGCTTTGGGTGAGTATTTTTCTCTTCCTTAGATGTTTTCCCTTCCTGTTGAGTCTATTGAAATAGCCAATGTATTGCTTAGTTTCAAGATTTTTTTTTTCTGGGGAGACACAACAGACACGCAATAAAGTGAGCAAATCTTCAGTATACACATGGATGATCACTTGCGTGTGCAGGTACCCACAGATATAAATGGTTATGTAGTGTGCATGCACTCATGGGACACGATTCAGATCAAGGTAGACTGTGTTCGTGGAGGCTTCCTCATGCCTCCTTCAAGTCAGAATTGCTTTCCCCGGAAGTAACCAATGTTCTCAATTCTGCTACCACCACAGATGAGTTTTGCTTGTTACGAAACTTCACGGAAATGAAGATACCATGTACTTTTGTATGTCTAGCTTCTTTTCACTAAGTATGTGAGATTTGTACATGTGCTTATGTCAACGTGTGATTTATTATCATTCTTTGTCCACCAATTTTTCATTATGCTGTTCACAGGCATTTGGGATTTCCAGATTTTTCTTCTTCTATGAATAAAACAACTGGTAAACATCATCCCATAATGTCTTTCTTGGTTATAAGCCCCTGTTGCTCTTGAGTATATACCTATGAATAGAATTTCTGGATGTTATAAAAAGCATATATTTAGCCTTATCAGCTATTCCCAGAGGCTTTTCCTTGGCTTATACCCCAGGCAGCAATGTATGAAGGTTATGTTTTCTACACATTTTTGTCCACTTGGTTTTGTCAAGCTTCTAAACTCTAACCATTCTAGTAGGTATAAAAATGCTATTATGCTGTGCTTTTAATTTACATTTCCCTTATGAGTAATGATGTTAAGCATCGTTTCATATGCTTATGGACCATTTGTCCATTCGGTTTCATGAAATGACCTTTCAAGTTATTTGACTTTTCCCTTTTCAATTTCTATAAATCATTTTATATTCATATGAATCCTTCATTGAGCATTTTTATTTGAATATCATCCCCAGTGTTGTGGATTGCCTTTCTACTCTTTTAGTGTTTTGTTTTGTTTTTCCAATAAATAGAAGTCCTTGATTTTAATTTGGTCCACTTTCTTGATTTTCCTCTTATGGTTAATTATTTTGTGTGTTTGACAAATCTCTTCCTATTCTGAGGCTATTAAAATGTACTTGTAAAACCTTTATTAATATTTTTCTTCACATTTTGATCTGCAATCCTTCTGGAGTTTGTGTATGTGTGTATGCGTATCATGTGAGCTGAGAATCAGAAAACAGTTGCCATTTGAATATGCAATCGATATAGCATCGCATTTTGAAAAGAATATTCTTTTGAAAACAACAGTGTGGTGGCGACTACACTGTGGTATCTCTTTTGCGATTGTGATATGAATTTTGTGTGTCAAATTGGAGGATGTCTTTGCCTTAACCTTTAAATCAGTAAACTCTGAGTGAGTAGATTGTCCTCCGTAAGGTGAGTGGGCCTCATCAAATCAGCTGAAACCCCGAATAAAACAAAAAGAGCAGAACTAAAGGGCATTCTCCAGGACGCTGCCTTCAGACTTCCTCTGTTACATTGGTTCTCCAGGATGTTGAGTCTGTTGGTTCACATTGCAGATTTGGGCTTGTTAAGCTTTATTATATTTGATTCATTTGATCTGCTTCAATATATTATCTAAAGTGTCCAGTTTCCAACAAAAAATTATGAAACATGCAAAACAAAACAGAACAGTTGCATAAACCAATTCCTTATAATAAGACTTTCTCTATATATACATATCTTACCAGTTCTGTTTCTTTGAAGTTAACATAAGTTAAACAGGGATGTGTTACTTCTTTAAGATCTTCCATTTCATTGTCTATTTCTTCATGTCAATATCTGTTTTTATAGTTATTTTCCATAAGATAGTTAATTATTTTTAAAAAAATTTTTAAGATAGTTAATTTAAACCAAGCAACTTTATCAAAACCAGAAACCTCTGACCAAATATTTTGAGGTAACAATATTGAGAGGAATGAAGGAGGTATTTGGGGGGGGGGGAAGCAATATTTGTTAATTTTACCAAATCCTTGTCATTCATAATAAGAATTAAATAAATAAGGTTCGAGACTAATATATCAAGGACACCCTAGTAAGTTAATTATTTAGAGACTTAGATTTATATGTCAAAAAAAATTTTTAAAGCAACAAAAGTGGAAAATTCTAGTTTTGCTATGACAGCAGGAGGAACTCCACAGACCCACTCATCTGAAACTCGTAGAAAGTATAAAAGGACAACCACTTGAACTCTTTGTAAATGGTCAGGTCATACAAACTCAAATATTACTCTACAAAGAGAACGCCATAGGAGCAGAAGAGTCTGTGTCGAATGAAGCCCCATTCTCTCCTTCCTCTCTCCCAACTCAACATGGTGGAAACTACTCCCGACTGTTGTAGCTAGAACACAGGGCTCCCTTCCCTGTGGAGGTCAATCTTCTTAGGTGGAAGTCTGTCTTCTAGGAAAAATAAGATATGAGCATTTCTTATCCTGCCCTAGTTATTTGCTGCTGAAAGTAAGTTCTGGGTGAGTATGGACAAGAGGTGAGGCTTTCTTCTTTCACCTAGCCACCTTTGGTGAGGCGGAGGTTCTAACTAGGGCACAGCACTGCTGAGAACACTAGAACCAAACCACCATTGTACCAGCATGGAAGGTGATGGTTTTATACTGGAAAAGCAGGATGAGGAGATATGAAGCTGCTATATCCCATCCTCTTCACCACTTGCACTGAAGGCTCAGTTCCTAAGGTAGACATTATTTGGGGACACCTGGGTGGCTCCATTGGTTGAGCACCTACCTTCTGCACAGGACATGATCCCAAGTCCTCGGATGGAGTCCCACATTGGGCTCCCTGCTCAGTGGGGAGCCTACTTCTCCCTCTCTCTCTGCCTCCCCCTCTCTCTCTCTTTCAAATAAATAAATAAAATCTGTGAAAAAAAGAAATATTATTCAGAAAGAAATGTACTCATTGTTCTTATCCTCAACTCCAGAGCCCTGGCTTGGAGTTTTTTCCCTGAGGGAGAAGCAGACCATAAAGCATAAAACTCCTAATTTCTTCCCAGGGTAACTGACTTATTAGTAAGAATATGTGGAAAAGTTTAAGCCTATAGATGCTCTCAAAAACAATGGCGATTTGGTGAAAGGCAATTTGGAGAAAACCGGTGGAATCACTGGAAATATAAGCTACACTGTTGACAAGTTGGTTCAACTGTGAGAGCTGGGGAGAGAGACAGCAGGAAGGAGTCCTCTGGAGGCACAACAAATCTCAAGACACTGACCTGGGCATTTTTGCTTCGGAACTCAAATTCATTTGATTATTCTGCAAAGCAATGTATGCCCCAGTGCACTAGTGAAAACAATAAACTGATCAGCTGGTAAATTGGTGGAGCTTACTTAATAGGTTTGTGGTCAAGGAAACAGTCAAAGGAAGCCCTGCCCAAATGATGGTCTCTCCATGGTGACTCTGAGCTTACTCAAGGCTGTTTCCCACTGAGGAGCAACATCAGAAACTGAGAGCTGCCAGTGTCAGGGGATTTAGGGGGTAATAGTCTGCAATGTGTAATCAAATAAAAATAACAGGCCCGAAGAAAGATAGTACCCAGATTTGCCACAATATATTATCTAAAGTGTCCAGTTTCCAACAAAAAATTATGAAACATGCAAGACAAAACAAAACAGATCAAACCAAAAACAGAGGACAAACCCTGGAAAGTATGACCCATACACCAGAGACAAAGCAGGAAACAAACTGCCTTTGAGAGTGGCCAAAAGTCAGCGATCACACCAAAATTTCCAAGTATCCATTGTAAATATATTCTAAGAACTAAATTCAACCATGGTTAACAAAGCAAAAGAAGGTATAATGACAATCCTGAATTAAATAGACAACATAATAAAGAGATAGAAATGTTTTAAAAGCACCAAATGGAAATGCTGAAGTTCAATAGAGCAATAATTGAATGCAACATTCACTAGAGGAATTTGGAAGTAGATTTGAGACTAGCAGAACAAAGAATTAATAAACTTGAAGAAGATTAACAAATATGCAACCCACAGAATACAAGGACTAATGAATGAGGAAAAATAAACAGAGATCCTTAGAGAAATATGGGACACCATTAAGTGCACCAACATGCATATAATAGGAGAACCAGAAGGAAAGGGGGATAAAAAAAGAAAAAAATAAAATTTGGAAGAAATAAAGCTGAGAACTCAAGATTTATTGAAAAAAATTAACTTTACACATACAGAAAACTCCACACACTCAAAGTAGGATAAGTAAAAAGGTACAAAACCCCAGAATTATCATAGAAAAAGGCTGAAAGCTGAAGACAAGCAGAGAATTTGGAAGTATCAATATCTAGTCACTTACAAGGGAACCCTTATAAGATCTGGAATTGACTTTTATCAGAAACAATGGAGGCCAGAGGCAGTGCAATAATACATGCAAACTATTCAAATAGAAAACTGTCAACCATTAACCCTAAGTCCAGCAAAACTCCTTTCAAAAATGAAAATGAAGTAGACTTTCCCAGGTAAGTAAAAAACTGAAAGAATTTGTTGCTAGGAGAACCACAATAATAATAAAGTTCTTTAGGCTGAAAGCAAATGACCACAAGTGGTAATTTGAATCTATATGGAAAAAAAAAAGAGCACAGGAAAGGTAATTATGCAATTGTATAATATAAGCCAAGGATCTGAATAGACAATTTTCCAAGGAAGATATACAAATGGCCAATAAACACATGAAAAGAAGCCCCAAATTACCAATCATTAGGAAAATGAAAATCACAACTACATTAAGATATCACTTCAACCCCATTAACATAGCTACTATCAATAAAACAAAGGAACAACAACAAAAAAAAAACCCCAAGTGTAAGTGGAATGTGGGGAAATTGAAACCCTTGAGCACTGTTGGTGGGAATGCAAAATAGTACAGCTGCTGTGGAGAACAGTAGATTAGGTTTGGTTATGACTGGAGGGTGATGGGATTTGTTGTCTGATGTCACAAAAATGTTCTAGAATTGATGGTGATGATGGTTGCATATAGCTGTGAATCTAATAAAATCTATCGAATTGTGTGTTTTAAATCGGTTTGTTGAATGGTATGTGAATTATAGCTCAAAAATGTTTTTTTTTTTCAAAAAAGTTTTTAAAAAGAGACAAAATATCATAAAAAATGGTTACCTCTAAAGAGAAGATGTCAGAACTGGGGAATGTAGGGAATTGCAACTTGTTTTGTTTATAAATCCTTTAGTACTGTATGATCTTATTCCAAATGTGTGTTTTACTAAAAATGAAAAGACATTAAAATAGCATGTAATAAAAATTCTTGGCTGTGTAATGATTAAGTTAAAATAAGTAAAGAAAAAATATATGCAGGAAGAAGTGTCACCTTTACACAATCTTTTATCTACTTTTGTAGCCAGATATTTTGGAATTCAAAAACTTTTTTTTTTTGTATTTTAAAAGGCTGATATGACACATATACTATTTATTATGTGATAACCCAACATGACCAAAGATAATCCTACCTAATCAAACATGCTAATATTATCTGCAGCCAAATATAGGGATATTTACACAAAATGCAATAGAATCTAAAAAACTAGCTTCATGATAATTTAGGTTCAACTTTTGCCACTAAATGAATGAAGGTCAGATTTTCTGGCCAAATTATTTAGAAAAAAAAAAAGAAAGAAAAAGAAAAAAAACCCAGTAATTTTCAGTTCCTTTTTTTTTTTTATTCTAAATCACAGATGAGGGTTGTAGATCTATAAGCCAACATGATTAAACTAGATTTTATTTCACCTCATTTTAACATGTCACAGATGTAGTTTTTACATCATCTCGTGATTTTGGAACATTTTAACTACTTTTATTGTTAGAATTTGTTGCAGATCAAGAAGATGTGCTGGTAATTTTCACACAAATAGGTCAAGGAATTCATTTAAATTGGAGACATATCAGTTAAGATTACTGTTTTATGTGGGTTTCTTATACTAATGCATCAGCTGGCAGAACTAGATGTCATATTCAAAGTGTATTTTGTCAATATTCAAATACATTCCCTCTTTTATATGGTTCTAAGGTAGTTTTTAAAATTTCCTCCTAAAACATTCTATCTTTTCTCTCCCTTGAATTAAAGTGCCCCCACAGTAAACCCTTTGGATTTGTTTTTAACTTGTTCTCCCTCCCCCCCAATTCTGTACTACCTCCCTCCCATGTCCAATATCTCCAGTTAGCTGCCAAAATGCTTCTTGCAGATTCTTCTTAAGTCATCTCTTCAAACTCTCCCAAATGAGGAAGATTTCCTTTCTCATGTCTTTTTATAGCGAGCTCATCCAAGCTTTCTCCCTGCAGAACTAAAATCTGTTTGGGCCTATGGAAGATTTTGAACATCTGAAGAGCTGAAGTAAGACAAGAAAACATTTCAATAACGAGATTGGCATCATGTGGAAAGTCAAGAACTATGCAATCTAGAGATGCTAGTCGGGTGAATAACTTTATGCTTTATGAGCAAGAAACTTCAAATTCTTACGCAAAGTCCCCATGTTGCTTGGCTCCTTTCTTGCCTTTAGATTCCTCAACCATCTAGAAAGGACACTTCCTAAAGTGTCTTCCAAGGCAAAGCCACTTACACGAGGGTGTGCACTCTGACAGGAAATGTTAACAAAAGTCGTAGTCATTTTTCAAATAAGATTGTAAAACTTCCGTTACATTTGGAAAAAGGAAGCATTCTTTGTGAGTGGCATTCGTCTCTCACTTTGTCCAAGGGTCTCATAGACTCCAGTGACTGGCTGTGTCCCAAATGTAGGAAAAGGATGGAACTGAACTGAGTTCCCAAACATATTTGGAGATCCAGATAGAAAATGAAACAATATCATAAGATTTCCTTTGTCTTGTTTTCCCTGCAAAGGGAGTATTTATTTATTTTCAAGGGAAGGTCAATTTTGTGCATGGAAAAACCTAAGGAACCCCAAGAATCTGAAAGATGTGCTTCTCATTTTGTTCATGACATCGTGACTAAAGGAACAGGGGCTTAGAAACACTTTTACTAGGGCCTGCTAAGTCAAATTGTGGCTTGAATTTGCCTCCATAGTTTCTTTGTGTTAAGAAAGCACAATTAATTAAAAGGTGTTCATTAGAGGAAACAGAGCATAAATGCCAGTGATTATGAGTTATAATATAGCAATCTCATCAGGTAATTAAGTAGGATTAGTTGTCTTCCATGTTGCATAAACTATATTTGTATCTTATGATTTACCTTCTCCCTCATTGTAAGGAAGCTTACTGTGTTTTTTTATTCTTTCAATTTTTCCTTACTATCACCTATCTTCAGAATTCTTTCCAAATTTTTAGAAGCTCTTGTTAATTATATGTCAGAAATTCACCATTTAAATGCTGTTTTTCATAAATTTAAAATAAAAGGAAATGGCCTCTGGGAGTTATTAGGTATCATAACTTAAAATAATTATGAAGTGTGTGCTAGTCACAGGTATAGGAATAAACAAATGGACCAATAAAGCAATACAGAGCTCCGAGCAGATCCATATACATGCGTGGACTTATTAAATAATCGATATGGCATGGCAAAACTTGAATAAAAGGACTTTGGTCCATTCATACTAAAAAAAAATAGATTTGTTTCTTTTGAGATATTATACAGAACAATCAATTCAGATTGATAAAAGATAAATATTTAAAAATTAGACTAAAATATAAAAATATATCTTTAAAATCATGATCCATAAACAAATGTTTAAAGAAGCCATTAAAAATCTTTATCATTAGAGAAATAACAGGCATATTTGTCTGCATGGAAATTAAAAATCTCTATTAAAAGGAGAATCAAGAGGTAAGTTACAGACAATATTAACAAAACATGTTATTGATGAAAAATTAGTATTTGGCATGAATTAATAATTCCTAAAAATCCGTAGGAAAAATAGATATAGAAAAATCAGAAAAAAATATGAGCAGATTTTTCTCAGAAAGAGAAATAAGAATGAACAATAAACTTATGAATAGGTGCTCAGCTTTATTGGTAATTAGGGAAATGCAACATAAGACCAAATGCAATAATACCCTTACACACTCGTCAGATGCACAGATACTGATGTCAAGATAAATGAGATTCTTTGAATAGTTCTTAGAACATAGTGAAATTCAATTAGTAATTGTTGGGAGAATGAGTAAATAAATAGGATTCATAAAATTTCCATGAGAGTAAAAATAGCTATGACATTTAGGGAAATAATTTGGCATTATCTAGAGAAGTTGACTATTATACACCTATGACCCTAAAACTGGAAATTCTTGATGTGTGTTTGTGTGTATCCTGAATAAATGCCCCAGATACATGGATTAAAACGCTGTTGATGTTGCCTGTAATAGCATTATAAACAAATAAGCAAACCAGACAAAATTCAAATGCTCATTAATAGGGCATTGTATAAATAATAATATAATTGTGAATTGATTAGAATATCATCATCAAAATAAATGTTACACAGCAATCAAAATAAGTGCACTGTAACTACACAAATATGAGTGTATCTTTGAAAATAACACCAAATGAAAAAAGCAAGTTGAAAAAGTCTACATATTGACAGTTTATTATGATAAAACTCAAAATCATGCAAAACAGATAAGTGTTATACAGTATATTGTAGTATTATAGTAATACATATGTAGAAAGAAAAACTATTTGGGGAAGGCATTGAATGATACACACAAGTCAGGATGCTGATTTTCAGCGGAACCTTGAGAAACTAATACATGCAAAAAGAAAGATAACCACTGATCATTTTTAATGTTGATCCTGTTTCTTACTTTTAACAGTTTCCTCAATTTCAATTCATGATAATGAATGTTCTCGCAGGTAGACCTGGAAAAAAATTAAATTGAATGACACGATTATAATAACTAGAATGATAAGGGTGAATCATACCCATTTAGAACATTATTTTTAAAAGGGGTAGGAATACTGCCCTGATGGAGAGTTTTTGAAATTTGTGGAGAATATCGGGAGAGCCTTTTTAGTAAGATAGAGAGCCACAAATACTCTCCGTGGAAGACTATTTACCTATCATTTCTGGTTCTGCATGACTTCTAAATGTCCTATCAGACAACTCTTGTATGTGTAAAAACACGCTTTACAGCATTTCTGGTCTACGATTAAGCTCTAGTTTGCTTACAAACACAACCTATTTGCAAGCACATTTTTAAGGGAGAAACACAACTACTGTGTAAATCAAAGATTGTATTTGGTATTAACACAGCACATGACCAAGAATTCTCCACTTCTTGGGCCTCGCTGGCAATATCGCTGCCAAATCAACTTGTATCGATGTGTAATTGTCGTCACTGTATTCATATATATATATATAAATGCAAATATCTAACTACTTAATTATATTTTCTACTGCAGTAAATACCTGAGCATTTACATATTGATAGGTGTCTTCTTTATATCATGGTCAACATTACATTGATTATGGAGGGGCATGATATTTATTATGTGTTGGTTGTATTATCTATATGTATTATTTCACAAGCAAAACACTGAGAATGATAAAGTTGAGACCCATTGCATTAGAGGATATATTAGATGATGGTGGTCAATGGAAATATTATTTTTTTCTTCAATGCTTCCTGTGTTCTAGGTTCCTAAGTGAATTGGGAAAACTGAAGAGCCTGTCTGAAGAGTCTGTAAACTTTTACAGACCAAACCCTATGTTGAGTCAATTTTATAAATTCAATATCCTGAAACAAAAACAAAAACAAAACAAAAACAAAAATAAAACAAACAACAACAAAACAAAAAAAACACTTGTGGAGTAGAGTTGATCTTACGCTGCTATTTTAAAACCATTCTATAGTTATGTACTAAACAGAGAGATGACAAATAAAGAACACAGAGGTGTATCATGTACATATAACATGAGAATAATATACAATCATGTGTTCTTTATTCAGTCAAAAACTTGAGCCTAAGGCAGACTTGTCTGTTATACTAAAAATAAATATTAAATTCTGGTGAAAGCCACGTAAAGAAGCATGGATAAAGTGCCAAGGGAGATTTGGGGGCCATAGGTCTGGCCTGAAAGGTTGAATCCCAGAAGGTTGACACGGGGATGCACCTACAAAGAGGCAGGAGTAACTGAGGCATAATGGAAGTTATGTTCATTAAAGAGGAAGCAGCCGGGAGGTGCCCGGGAGGCTCAGTCAGGTAAGCATCAGACTTGATTTCAGCTCAAGTCATGATCTCAGGTCATAAGATTGGGCCCCTCATGGGGCTCTATGCTGAGCAGGGAATCTGCTTAGTATCCCCTCTCTCCCTCTGCTTCCCTCCTCTCTCTTTCTCAAAAAGAGAGAGAGAGAAAGAGGAAGCGACCTGGTGTTGATTAAGCTTACAGTGATTAAACTCCATGAAGCGGAGAGGATGGCAGTAGTATAATGAAAAATAAGCTGGGAAAAAATAAGCTGAGAATAAGTCAGAGCTAAAAAGAAAGGCATCGAATCTTTAGAGACGATTCCTAATCTTGTGAAGAACAAGCCATAACACTGATACATTAGCTTTGGTCTGTCGGGAACGTTGAAAATCAATATCACTACTATATTTAACAAACCAAAGTAATCGCTGGCTTACTTCTCTTCTAGGCTCCAGATCTCTGTGGCCATACTTTAATGACTGCTGTAATTTATTTATATAAGTTCTTTTAAATTTGTACTTTTTGAGGATAAGTTTGGTATGAATTATTTCACAAGAATCTAACACTTATCAAGCTGATACTTGGCAAATGCTTGAACAAATAAATACTGAAATAAGGGCATTATTATTATTGGTAATATTAGACATGAACTATAATATCCAGGATCTGGGATTTTTTAATTCATTTTTCTCGGCCAGTGTATGAAATTTGGACCACCGGATCATTTGTCTCTATTATTTAAGGAGTATGTATGGTTATTGTCCATTTCCACAGATTCAACACTGTTTGGTAGATGTTTTTAAATTGTAATTTGTTTTTATATACTAGCTGAGTCGATTCAGTCATGGAACTTTGAGCATTTAGAAGTTTATTCTTTACCAATAATTATATATATATATCAGAGAGAGAGAGAACAAAGAGGGGCACTTGAGGATACATATGAAAAACTTTTGATGGTGTCTATATGCTTTTATTCTGGTGAGTTGAATTGATACAAATAAAAATTTACTTACTTGAATGCTCACTTTTGCATTCATTTACTGCAAGGTTACCCCTTCCAGCTCTTATTTTCATCATTACATTTCTATGAAACAATATAGCAAATATTTGAAAAAGTAAATTTAGCTATTTAAAGGACAACATGGGGCTCCTGGGTGTTGAAGTTGCTTAAGCATCCCATCCACACTTGATTTCAGTCTAGGTCATGATATCAGGGCCCTGAAAGTCCATCCCTGCACCAGTCTCCATGCGGGGTGTGGAGCGTGCTTAGGATTCTCTCTCTCCCTCTCTCCTTCTGCTCCACCTCTCTGTCTTTATCCCTCTCTAAATAAATAAATAAATAATAAAAGGAAAGAAAGAAAGGAAAAAAGAACAACTTGATTATATCTATGCAAATTTTAAATATTATGACCTTTGACTCAGTATTTTTCACTTCTAGGAATTTATTCAACAGATACACTCACACATTGTTGATGGGTGGATGGATGGATAAGTAAATAATAGATAGGAGAGAAAGGTAGATATAGACATTAATGTGGTATGGTTCACAAACTTGAAAAAAATTGTGACCCAAATGTCTTTTTATTTTAGACTGGTTGAATGAATGTTTGTATATGTAAATAATACAATAATATCTATTAATTGATTTATATAACTCAATATGAAAAAAACCATTTATTATTATTATTTAGTTTGGAGATTACTGAAGTTAAAAACAAAATGCAAACTATCACCTATTTTAAAAAGGGAAAAAGAAATAAAAAGAAAAAAAAAACGTCTGGAAGGATATGTGTTAATGTATGTTCACTATAATTCCTCTAGGGAATAGAAATAGGGAAAAAAATGAATATCCCATATTATGATTTGGTTCCTTATAAACATACATTAATTTTGTAGTTAAAATATCACATAGAGGTTAAGACAGAGTAAGCAGGCAAGAATTTGCCAAATGTTTCAAAATTATCTCATACTCTGCACAAAACATGAAAATACATCTTTAAGAATCTACATTCTGTACTCGAGTTGTCAAAAGTGAAGAATATTTGTAATTTCAAGTGACACAATGTGGATAAGAGACAGATGACGCTAATGTAATATTTGAGTTTGGACAATGATTTCAAACTATCCTCCACTGGTCTGTTAAAAAAATAAACGTACAAGAATGAACAATGAAACTGACGGATTTAAAAGCATTTCCGTTCCTGTATCTCTGGCTAGTCTGCCATGGAGATGCCTAATGACTGGTGAAGTACCCAGAAGGCAGGCTGCAGAGAATGGACGAAAAAGTAAAAGCTATGAGCCATTAGCACACCGGACGGTTGAAGCTTGATGATTCTTTGAATATGGGAATTGCAAGATAAATGCTAAAAATCACTGTTTAATATCTCACCGTTTGTCTCTGCTGATCAGTTTTGCTGGAGCCGATTCACAGCGACCTACCAGATTCACATTATTCTAAACTATGATATTCAGAAACTTTACCAAATTTTACATATCGATCCTACGTCATTAAAATTAATTCTGTTCTAGAAGCTTGTGATGGAAGTTTTCTCCTCCCTCCTTCTCTCTCTCTCTTTCTCAGTGTAAACTTATAGGAAATGCTTCGTCGTTTTGCAGAGCTCTTCAAATAAGTAGTATTGGGGAGGGCGGGGGGATGCTATTTGTAAAGAGCCTAACAATTTAATCATGTTATGAAAAATTTGCTCATTTTGTGAAAGAGGTGCTCATGGCTTTACCGAAATCTGCGTAAGAAACCTTTTAGTATAAAAGACACTATGAAAACTTCCCCCAAATCATTTACCTGAAGGAGCCTAGCCATTCTGTAGAGGTGCCAAAGGATCACAACACCCGAAGCTCCTTAGAGCTGCTTGCCCATTACTCAATTATTCCTTAGAGGGATGGTAACTGCATCATAGATTATAGCTTAACTCTATTTTCCACAACATGATAGTTTATAAAATTACAGTCTATGCTAGAGCATTTCTGTTTGATTTATGCCCAGCCTGAGGCATGAAATCTGCTTCCTTCCAGGAGGAAATTATGTTTCTTGAAAGGAGAGAGTAGATGACAACCATAAAATAACTCCGATCCCATCCCCCTCCTCTCGTTACCTACATTTTTTATTTCTCACAAAAAAAAAAAAAAAAAAAAGAAAAGAAAAGAAAAAAGAAAAAAGAGAGAGAGAATTAGGAGATTACTAACGTTCCTGGTTTGGATAAATTGGAAGGTTCAGTCTTTTCTTTGATTTTTGGGATGTATATGTTTCTAAACTTTTTATTGTAGCCAGTGTTTGTCTAGAAATTGGTTAAATTTAAGGCTAGAGGGGAAAATTATAAATTCCAACTTTGTTATTTAGCCCATTATATGCCATCGCTTTTCTGATGAAGCACTTAATCATTTTTTGATGTGTGCAACTTAGTGAATAACGATGTTTAAAACTGACCTTGGTGGGTCACAGGTTAATTCAATTTCCATTTACTCATGTATAAGAAATATTCCCATTGAAACAAAATAAGAAGAGGGATGAGGAAGAGCTATTTTAAAAACTATATCAATACATGTTCCGGGAGCACACATGAAACATTTCCTTCAGCCATTCAAAGAAAAATTATATATTTTGATACGAGAGCACTAGAAAAGTGACAATGAAAAGCTGAATAAATTAGATAAGATCTGAGAGTACAAGTTATCTTACTTTTAACAGTCAATTCAGTTTCGGTGCGATGATTTGAAGAAAGAGTGAGGTCTTTTAAATATTCTTGTTTGTTGTTGAAAGTCAAAATGTGGTGCAGTAAAATGCATTGCATGGAAGAGAATGAGATATTTTCCTCTTTGAAGCCAGCCAAAAGGACATATTTCTTTTCCTCCAGATTCCTATTCTGTAGAAGCATTGGTAGTTGTTTTAAATAGGAATATATGGTTTTTATGTGAATTACATCAGTACAGTGGTAGTTGCCCCTCAAGTTTCTAAGAATCTATAATTTTTATTTTTGCATCTTCTAGTTTGGGCTATGACGACTAGAGGGGTAACAACAGATACAAGTAATAAGGCAACAGGCTTCCATTTGAATGAGTGGTTTGAGACCTTGATGGTGGTCATGATGGGTCTTTCAATGGGAAGACTATCCTGTCCTAGAGCCTAAGCGGTGCAGCCACACCCATGACAGAGGAAGTCCTCACAGGGTATTGTTGCCAGAAGAGCAAAACAGACCTAACCGAAACAGTCCAGAAAGTCAGTAAGTCTGCTAAAGTTTTTCCTACCCATTGCAACAAACAAAATCTAATCAAACTTTTAAGTGAATTGGATGGACATTTTTATGTCTCGTAAGCTAGGCTTCTAGTGAATGCTGCACAAACATCCTGATTGGAAAGGAATTTGCTAAATTGAATGGGAATTGCATTGAAACACACCACTGAGAATTGGATTCTGGGCTTTTATTGTAAAAAGCAGGAAATGTGTTACAGTTTTGGAATTATTATAAAATATATGAAATCTGGGGATCCCTGGATGGCTCAGTGGTTGAGTGCCTGCCTTCAGCCCAGGGCGTGGTCCTGGAGTCCCGGGATCGAGTCCCACCTCGGGCTCCCTGCATGGAGCCTGCTTCTCCCTCTGCCTGGGTCTCTGCCTCTCTCTCTCTCTCTCTCTCTTTCTCTCTCTCTCTCTGTGTCTCTCATGAATAAATAAATAAAATCTTTTAAAAAATATATGAAACCTACAATGGATATTGAGAATATATTATTTAGTGAACCTTTAGTTTTTGAAGTAAATCAGATTATAATCTTTCTCCTTCTTCTATTCCTTCTTCAAAAAAGAGATCACAAAAAGCCAGGAGAACCTTGGAACACCTGTTTTTTTTTCCCCCTCAAAAAAATGTATCTTGGGTTTGTTATTTTATAGTTTTAAGGTAGAAATCATACCATCCATTCCATCCTAGAAAGTACGATGGGTAAAGTTGAAGCATCATTATAATTCTTTCTTCAGTACTAGGATTTATTTCAAGTTGGATCTTAACATGTCTTATTTCCTTCTGAAGAAAATGACTCACATTTATTGAATAAAGGAGAAATCAGAGACATTTAATAAAACACACAGTGTTACTTTTAAAAAATAGTACTTAAAAGAACAATATTGATAAAATAGTTACGAATAACTGCTAAATTTTCCTCATGGGGGAATGAAAATATAAGCATTTTCTTTCTCATATTTGCATACCTTTAAAATTAACACTTAGCAAAAGACATAAAAGGATCGATATTTTCATTTGCATATCTTACATATTAATACATATTGAGAGACGACTTTGTTAGCTTATGCGGGGATTGTGTTTTGGCACAGGGCAGTGACATGTTTCAGTTTTATTTCAATCATTCTAGGGTAAACAGAACAAAAATACGAGCAATCAAAGTACTTTTATGACAATAACCAATATCCTAACTAACCTGATCTAAAAATACAATTTAAAAATCTGGAAGCATACTCAAAAAATAAGCAAACAACCAGAAGAATTATTGAAATAATCTTTCACCTGGAGACATGCCATATTCCAAGCAGATGGGTGATATGACTGGAAGTAGAGATATTGAATAAAGTTGTCAAAGAGCCTAAATATTTTCATCAATATGGCACCTTATTAGTCATTCAGCCTTTACAAAACAAACAGCGAATCATCACTGGGGCCCAGGCTTACCTGTTGTGATGCTGCATCAATCCTCTCCTTTCAGTCATTCCAGTCAGATCATACATTTAAATGAAGTTGGTAGAAACAGTGGGGCTCCTACACCTGGTTTCACAAATCTATTCCTCCTCGACGGGGCTTATGAATTGTGTGGAAATGGTTTTGCTATTGTAAAACCAGGTGGTTCAATTAAATGCATAAATTGATGCAAACCAGAGGGGTTTTGCTGATGCTATGCTTTTTGAAGCAAAGTTGGAGTTTTAATCCTTATAAACCAATAAAATCTGGGCACAGAACTTCAAATATATTTCAATGTGATTTCAGTAGAGTTTTTTTTTGTTTGTTTTTTGTTTTTGTTTTTGTTTTGTTTGTTTTTGAAGATACACCAGGGCTAGTAGCATTTTTCTCCAAGAAAAGAAAAGAAACACACTAGAGAAAGTTATCTTGGCAATTTAAAAACAATTACATATTTAGGTTTAGCAAATTTTTCATAAAATAGTCACCGTTACTAAAGTTGAAGAAAAAAAGGTTTTGTTTTGTGTCTACTACAGTTGTTGAAAAGATCAATGCTTTGTGGGTTCATGGGCACTACTTGAAGTGGTAAAAGCCCTTAACTCACCATGAGGAAGAACCTGTTATACTCTTCATAATGTAGATGAATGGTATTTTTTTATTTTTTATTTTATTTTATTTTATTATTTTATTTTATATTTTATTTTATATTTTATTTATTTTTTAGATGAATGGTATTTTACACAATTCATACTTCCTAAAAACAAATATCTGAGCAGCCAGCATTTATTAATTGTTGCATATTATAATTTTAAATATG
The DNA here is from genome assembly GCF_011100685.1 of Canis lupus familiaris. NCBI lineage: Eukaryota > Metazoa > Chordata > Mammalia > Carnivora > Canidae > Canis > Canis lupus. Next base: position 71,460,663 of record NC_049233.1, read on the forward strand.
GCTTTTTTTAGTGGAAAAGCTAACACAAAATACATTTTATTTATGAAAGACAAAGTATATTTAAATATTTCTAAGCTGAAGGAAGTGTTCTAAAAAAGTATTTACAAACCAAGTTAATTTCTGCACTAAAATAGAATATTGCATATGCTTAGAAACTAGTGATTGACAGAGACAGGGGAAGAAAGACAGCTCCCTTTTCTATAAAAATGTGCAAGAACGTGTTTTCAAAAAATACTTAAAAACAGACACTTCGATGGCCTCAAATGGCCATTCCCCAATAGACCCCAAGGAGAGAACGAAGTCCATGGATATGCAATCATCGCACTTGTAATTAACAGGAGTTCTGCTGGAAGGGAAAGCCAGAAAGGAACTTTTCCTCGAACGAGACTGGACTAGATTCCTTGCAGCAGCTTCTTGCAGAGAGAATAAGATCTCTGCCTCGATGCAAATACGAATGCAGACGTAAGCTGCAGCACCTGTCTTTCTACCACTACCAGGCCTCCCCCAAGGTTCTCTAATCAGGAGCTAGACGCGGCCAGTGTGTGCACTATCTCTGTGAGATGGTGATAAAGGAAAAAGACGATGGACTGGGGAAAGTAAAGAGGGACCTCAAGCAGAATCATATACATATGAGAAATTATGAAATCATAAAAACAAAATCATCTGAGGAAGTCAGGTTACTATAGCAATGTATTCAACACGAGGCCGCTTACACACTGTCATCTGATGAGCTCCCATCTGCTGTGATAACCGTGTGACCTCTGAACTGTGGAAGAAGGCACCGCTTCGATGTTCTGTACCTTTGATAAGCGAAGTCTGGTAAACAACTTGTAGGTAAGTAATAAGTCTTTATATCACAGAATATCGGCAGCAGTAAAGCTGCTTCTCCAATTTAGAACAAAATTCTGAACGACATAACCTTGTGCTTGTTATACAGATTATTTCTTTTCGGAAAAACAGGACCACGCCGACTGAAAGCTCTTTGGACGTCAATGCCATAATATTCTGATGATGTCACTAAAGACGTTAATCACAGTGAATCGTCTTGTCTGGCCAATCCCAGCCCATCAGTGAGTCATCGTGGCCCCACGTTCATAGGCCATCTTGGTTATGGTGGACACCCTCCAAGGAGTCCAGCACACCACGGGGCCACCGGGCCCTCTATTCCAGCCAGGTCCGAAAGCGATATTGCCAGAAACTGTATTTCTCCAGAGTAGGGCTTGTTCAAACTTGAAGCTAAAATTCTCCTTATATCTAATCATGAGCAGTCCTGTCTGTGATGCTCCTAATGTGTGATGACATGTTTTTTTGAGCACACCTGTCAGGACAGGAATTGACATATCTACTCTTCCCCACGACAATCCCCTGCTTGCTTTCTTGCAGTATCATCCTCCAGAAGCCCTTTGCCGTATTTTTCGGGCAAAGCCTTGTGTGGTGATATAATCCTTTCTTGGCTATGAATTCATTGCACTTGGTTTAAAATTCAGCATCCTAATATTTCTGCCTATGTGATTTGAAACAGGCTGGTGGGGATTATCATCATGTAGGATAATCCTGGCATGAGCAAAGGACAAGATATTTTTATTTCTATTTTTGTTTTTGTTTTCTTGCCTCAGACTTTCTTTCCCACTAATGAAGAATTTGGACTTACTGTATTTTAGCATCACCAATTTTCCCCTCAATTTTTCATTTAACTCTCTGCTGTTGAGCTAATTCTCTTAGTTTTCTAGGCTCGCATTCTATTCAGCATCATGGAGACAAGTTGCGTCGAGTCTCCTTGGCGTGTGGTTCTGAATCCAATGTTTCTATTATAGGATCCTCTTGATGACACCCCTCAAAATCTGTCAAATAATTAAACCATTCATCTCCTCCAATGACATATTTCAGTTCCAACAACGCATCACGACATGGGTCACTTGAACTTGTTCTGGTTCTGCTCTTGGTTATCATCACCCGTGAAGATGGAGAGAGCAAAATCTAGGCGTGCTCCTCTCTCTCACTCCTTTGCATGTGGACGCTGCCAAGTTCTGCTTTCTTGCCCCTTTCTCAGAGCATTGCCCACGTAACTGCATTGATCAGATTGTTTTGTAGCATCTGCAAAATTCAACTGAAATTACAATTTAATGACATCTCCATCATTTTGTGTTAATTGCTTATAATGCTCCGTGTAATAATATAATACAGCCAACGTTGCAAATTTCTCTCCCCCATATAGGTCATTACAGTGAATCTTAATATGTTTAACAGGTAAATGGAGAGAGTTGACTTTTACTAGGCATTATCTATAAATGGCCATCAAAGTCTCTTGCCAACAGCAGATTTTCTGATTCTAACGCAGTGATTTTTGGGTGAAACTATCTCTGCGATATCATCTTCCTCCTTTCTCCTGCTCCGTGATTGCTTTGCTCTTTGTCCATTGCCTACTGGTCCTATTTACACCAGGTCCACCTAACGGAGGCCCCGTCAGGGCCAGACAGGAACGACGCAGAGCCACAGCCACACATATCCCAACTCCAGGCCTGGGAATTCTGGTGTATTCCCACGTTACTATTATTTTTAATTGCATAAGTCGTGAAAATCACCTATCATAACAGTAATCTCATGTTTTAATTACCCTTTTCTAAAATATTTATCAGAGATGACTGGGTGACACCGTCAGTTGGGCTTTCGACTCTTGGTTTCCACTGAGGTTGTGATCTCGGGGTTGTGGAATCCAGCCCGGTTTGGGCTTCACGCTCTCTGTGCCATGTGGTCTACTTAGGTCTTTCTTTCCCTCCCCCTTCCTTTCCCTCCCTGCCCCCTCTCTTTCTCTCAAATAAATAAATATTTTTTTAAAATAACAAAAATAAAATATTTGTTGATTCTAATAGAAACCCCCATTAATGTATAAGTTGATCCCACAAGATGGATCACGACTAACCGTGCAGAGTATTTCAGACAGAGTCCGTGTTTCAGACATCTCAGTATACAACTTAAAAAATATATTCTGACTTAATTGATTCATTAGGAATCTGTCATGCCTACTATGTGCCAGACATGTGTTGGCCACCTTGAGATAAAGCAGCGAACAAAACATCCAAAGTTATTGTCCTCTTTGCACTTGCAAGTCACACGATGTGAGGAGACAGGTGAGAGATCAGTAAGTAAAATGTAACCTCGATCGGTATCAACAGCTGTCAAGTGTGTAGGATCCTACTCTACTTGTAAGCTCATAAAGTAGCCTGCCACAGTTTTAAGGATATTGCCAGAAGATATGAGACTCTTGGGTCAGAGGCCACAGGACTTTATTACCCAAAGCGTTAGTGATAGCCAGGTTTCACCATTTTCTTTCACTAGTTCTCTGAGCCCCATTTCCACAGGAAGAAGTGGAGGCAGGTGACATCTGTACACACAAAGTGTTGTATTAGCAGACAAGACCCCCTAACTCTGGGAATCTGGGTCTTTCATAATGAGCAAGGAGTGTGCCTGACTCTGTTCCAGGGGGAGGCCGACCTCCGTCTTCCAAGGTCGCTATGGAAGCTCCATTGAAGAGGTGCAGCAGAACCAGAACCGGAGGTTTCTCTGCCTACAGGATGTGCAGAACCACAGAGGACACATTTATGGAGAATTGTCATATAACTACCAGAAGCCGGTCAATGTTACGGAGAAAAAAATTGAGCAGTGTGGTGGGAAGGAGGATATTTACAGCTGTAGAGGGTGTCGTCAAGGAACAGCCCCGTTGAATGGTTCAGCTGAAGCTTGAAATGCTTAAGGGGTGAGGAAACCATAAGTTATATTTTCCCTCTGACATGTCTTCTTGATCCAGTAAGTATTGGATCCCATAAGTATTCCTCCTTTTGCTGCCATGCCTGGATATCTTTAAAATTTTTGTTTCAACTATTTTATTTTTTTTTCAACTATTTTATTTTAATAAATTATGGTACCGGTGTGAACTTAAATGAAGTTAATGAAATCTGTCCATTATTTTAGAAATACTAACATGCAAAACTGGTACCAGACATAAATAAATGTAGAAGTATTAAAAGATAAATGGAAAACAAGGTCCCTTTCTCTAAAGCTGAAAGTTTGTGCCCTTTAACTAACTTCCCCCTCTCTCCTCCACCACCCAGCCCCTTACTACTACTTTTCCACTGTGTTTCTATGAATTTTACTTTTTCTTGTTGTTGCTGTTGTTGTTGTTGTTGTTGTTGTTGTTAAGGTTACACCTGTGACACCATACACCATTTTTATTTGCCTGGCTTATTTCAGTTAGCGTAATCCTCTCAGGTCCATCCATGTCATCCTGAATGTCAAGATTTTCTTCTTTTTCATGGATGAATAATGTTCCATTGAATAATGTCTCACCATCTTTATTCATTCATCTGCCGCTGCGTGCTTAGTTGTCTGCATATCTTGGCTATGGTGAAGAACGTTGCAATGAACATGGGAGTTCAGATATGTCTTTGAGATCCTCTTTTCATTTCCTTTAGATAAATACTGAAAAGTAGAAGGGATGGACCATACCTCAGCTTTATTTTTAATTTTTTGAGGAACCTCCCTACTGCTTTCCCTATTGGCCGCACCGATTTGCATTCCCACCAGCGGTGCACAAGGGTTCCCTTTTCTCCACATTCTCACCAACACTTACCTCTCGTCTTTTGATGAAACCATTCTGACAGGTGTAAGGTGCTACATCATCGTGGTTTTGCTTTGCATGTCTCTGACGGTTAGTGATGCTGATAGTCTTTTCACGTGCCTGTTGGCAATCTGCGTGCTTTCTTCGGAAAAATGTCTATTTAGTTAATCTGTCCATTTTTTTTTTAGATCAGATTGTTTGTATTTGCTATGGATTGTATGAATTGCTTAGATATTCTGGATATTGATCTTTTATTGGGTTTGGTTTACAGATATTTTCTTCCATTCTGCAGGTTGCTTTTTTATTCTGTTGCCGATTTCCTTTGTTGCACTGAAACTTTTTAGTTTGATGTAGTCCCTCCCACTTGCTTATTTTTGCTTTTGTTGCCTCCTCCTTCCCCCCCCCCCCACCGTCTTTTTTCTGGTATGAAATGCAGAAAGTCTTTGTCAAGATTGATGTTAAGAACCCAAGTTTAGGGGCACCAGCATCGCTCAGTTGGTGAAACATCTGCCTTTGGCTCAGGTCATGATGTCAGAGTCCTGGGATCCAGCCCCACGTGGAGATCCTTGCTCAACGGGGAGCCTCGTTTTTCACCTCCCCCTGCCACTCCCCCCATGCTTCTTCTCACTCTCTCTCTCTCTCAAATGAATAACATCTTTTTAAAAAAGAAGCCTGTTTACTCTTAGGAGTTTTATTGTTTCAGGTCCTAATAGTCAAAGCTTTATTATTTTTCTTTTTTTTTTCTTTTCTTGAGAGAGAGTGGTGGGGTGGGAGAGGCAAAAGGAGAGGAGAGAGAGAATCTCAGGTAGGCTCAGAGCCTGATGCAGGTCTCAAGATCAGGACCCTGAGCTGAAGGCAGCCACATACCTGACTCAGCCACCCGGATGCCCCTATCTATACTTTTTCATTTTTTAATTGAACTGTAGCTGATGAGTACATGCATCTCTAATTCATTTTGAGTTGTTTCTTATAAAATTGCCTTTTGTAGATAGAAAATTTGCTTTTTTAAAGTTATATTTTGTAAATAGAAATGAAGGTCACTCTTATTATTTCCCACACTAGTTTTGGAACCAATGTAACCATTGCTATGTTTTTCAAAAGCAAACATTGATATTAAAACTCTGAGGGTTTTTTTTTTTTTTTCAATTTTATTTATTTATTCATGAGAGACACAGAGAGAGAGGCAAAACTCTGAGGTTTTACATGCTAACATTGGCATTGTGTTTCTCCAAACTGGGCTTAAACTTGAGGATATCTCTAATGAGAAAGATGTAATACAGAAATAGGGAATCAATGGCAGAAATGAATAAAGACCAGTTTAATCAATATTTTTCCAAGAACTTTAACCAATACAATTTAAAACAGAAAATTCACTTAAAATAAATAGACTATTTAATAAACACAGGTAGATAAATTGGGGGGATAAGAATAAATCTATATTCAGTGAAATATTCATTCTTAAAATACTTTTTTAAACTGTAATAATAATAGAATTTAAAAATGAGAAAAGATTTAACTTTAGGAAACTGTAATTAGAAAAATATTATTAATAGAACAAATTAAAGCAGAGAATAATTATATATTATAAAAAACAGAACTAATTATTTAAAGTGTATTAAGTTATCATATAGGTTATGCACACATACAAACACACACAAAAAACCCACAAATATCAATTTTGGAAATTAGACCAAAACATCCCAAATAAAACATTAGCAATTGAAATTTATAAATATTTTCAAAAATTCACGGCCATACCTGAGTAGTGTTCATCCTAAAGATACGAAGGTTACTCAACATAAAAAAATCCAAAGCCACGTTTAGCTACATAAATCATCAAAAAGGAAAACACCCATAAAATTATTTTAATAACTGTGAAAACATAATTTGATCAAATTTAATAGTGCATGAAATAACTAGCAATAGGCCTGAAATTACTTATTTGGTGGAAAATGTTGGCCTAAATTTCTGTGAATCTATTCCTCATCGTTGTGTATTTCTCATGTTTTGAATATTCATACTCTTAAACACAGATATTAAGGTGTTGATAATTGAATGCTACCTTGGACCCCATTGACATTATATATATACTACATTAACTTTCTAAAATATCGATATTTTAAATCCCAATACATATCTTAAATGAGGGACTTTTGATTAAGAGGTTTGTCTTATGTTAATGGTGACTGTGTGTGTGATGCATCATAATATATATTAAAAAGAACAAAGAAAAGCAATGAATTTTCAATCAACTAATATACCTTTGTAAACATTATATAAGTCAGGATTTAGACCAAGCCTAGTACTCAAGGATACCCTCTCATGGCTCTTCCCAATAGCTACCGTTGCCCAATGCTAATATAATTTAGCATTGCCAATTTGTGTTATTTATAACTGAATAAATTCCGAAAGCATGCCAGTAAAAATCATGTACTATTTTGTAGTCAGCATACTTTGTTCAACATTATTTTTGTCAATTTTGTCATTGTTATTGTATGTAGCTATATTTCATTCATTCTCTTTGCTGAACAGTATAGCATTATATGGATACAGGTTTATTTATTCAATGGCAAATAGACTTTTGTTTTGATTCTAATTTGAGACTGGTGGGTATAATTTTCATTTTTTCTTTTGTATGTATTTATTTTTCAACATGAGCTAACATGTTATTCTTTGGTAATAAAAAAAAATGTCAGGTTATGATATTGACCTCATGGCAGATGCCTTTGAGTAAAAAGAGCATGATGTTGATCTTCCCCAAATATGTTTGACACTCAATACCAGAACAAGGTCTTGTCTATGATAGATAAAAAAAAAAAACAAAAAAAACCATAATTCTAAACACAAAAAGAAGTGGGTAAACATTTACTAGCAAAGGTTTCTAGGCTTCTTGTTTGGTTGCAGCTAAGGAAACTAAAGAATAAGGAAAGGGAAATTAGGTTGATCTAATGATTCCACAATTGATCAAAATAATAAGTAATATTAATATTTTACTTGCTGTACATCAAGGGCAGTAGTACATATATTTTATCTTGTTTCATCCTATGTCTTTCCCCTTTTTATCATTATAGATATTATCCCTTCCTGTGATAGTAGTCATGACCTGTTGCCCTCACCCATAGCTCTCAGTTTCATATAACATGGCAGTGGTCTTTATTTCTAATATCTCTGGAAGAAACTGGGCATCTAAAATCCAGCTCTAGTGGAGGAGGCAGAGAGGTGAAGACACCAAGTGGACATTGGACAAAGGAAAGGAGGTCTTACCCCTTATTCTGTATTTCACATATGTACATGATCTATGTCAATAATTAGATAGATGATAGATACATACATACATGCATAGATGATAGTTAATAGACAAATAGATGATAGATAGATAATAGATAGATGATAGATAGATAGATAGATAGATAGATAGATAGATAGATAGATGATCGAATTTTTTATTCCTTCAAATCTTATGAATGTAAATGAGAATATTTGGAGTGGGAGCTATTACCTGTGTATTTGCAACTGAACTAAAGACAAAGCTTAATCTCTCTTGAAAAATTTCTGATAGATAATTAAGAACTAAGAAAATAATAGCTGTAATGACAAGAGAAGATCATAGAATAAAATATTCAATGGAATATGAATTTCTACTTTTCCTAAACTGATTAAGAAATATTCTCTTTTTCCAGCTTAATAAACAGTATTTTCCTTTAGCAGATATATATTCTAGTCATTTTATGGAATGTTCTATTGATCAAGTAATTTGACTATCTATGTATAAATGTGCCATAAATGTGCTAATTTTGTGCAAAAACTGATATAGCATATATAATTAATTCATTTTTCTTGATTTCAGAAAAGCTACCAGGTAGTGTAATGGTCTTGTAAAATTTAGAAGCATGTATTGCCAAGGACTGCAAATCTTGAAAAATAATTAAAACATAATTATTAAACTAAACAATAATGGTGCCATTTAGGCCACAACTCAATAATGACTAAAATATCCCAGAATAACCAGGAAAATAAAACCTCATGCCCTACAAATATATACTTAATTAACTATGCAAGGTTTAGCTTGAGACCAAGAATAGTCAACTAGCATGATCAAAGCAAATTATTGATAAAAATAGCCAATGCTGCGGTTTTTACCAATTTCTTCATATGTCCAGGAGATCCATGCTTTTAAATCTCATGGAAAGGATACTTTTCCCATAGGAAAAATTCAGTGTTCCTTTGTTTTCTTGTGAGTTAAACACATTTATCAGTTTGAAATGTTCTTATTTTTTTCTTTGATAAGAATTGGTCGGTATTGATGAAGCATAGATATGAAAATATCAGTAGGACATTTAGGTTCTCATAAAATATGTTTCAAGTCTGTTTATTCATAAGAGACACACAGAGAGAGGCAGAGATTCAGGCAGAGGGAGAAGCAGGCTTCTCGCGGGGAGCCCGATGTGGGACCCGATCCCAGGACCCCAGGATCACACCCTGAGCGAAAGGTAGACTCTCAACCACTGAGCCACCCAAGCGTCCCAAGATGTTTCAAATTTAAATATGGAGAACACTGGAGTAAGATTTTCTCAGAACAAAAACAAGAATTCTACATCAACAGATATTTTTGCTGGGTTTTGTTTTGTTTTTCATTAAAGTACAGTCGACAGTGGTTTAACAGGCTTGGCTTCCCGTATAGAAATAATGTGATCCAAAGGATAATTTTGGCGGGTCAGAAGTTATGAGACTTGTACTATTTGTCCTTTAAGACCAAATTACATACTAATCTCAATTTCAGAAATTATCACTTAGAATCTTTGTTATGACAGGAATCTTCAAATAAGAGTTTAATTGAAGACATTTGGTTATACAGTTGTCCACCAGAGGCATTCTAGATATAGTCGAGTCAGTTTTTTGGACGAACTCATTTCATAATCCATTGTCTGAAGAGAAATGTACAGGAAATACCCCACAACTACTCTCTGTGTTTACGTGGCTTATATAGGAGGGAAAAAAACAGAGCAAATGTCAAGTTGGTTTTTTAATGGTAGATGTTGTGATTTAAAAAGAAATGCAAAAGCAGTAACCTTGCAGTGGTCAGCAAGTGCTGGCCCGGTCGCAGAAATGTTGTAATACCCATAATCATTAAAATTTGTCTCATCGAGCCAAATAAACCAGTTGAATGAATAATTGTTATACCTCACTTATAATGAGCTGGCCTCAGGAGTTGGTGAGCCAACCAAAAGCAAGCCTACTGTTTTTATCGTTTGGAGAGTGAAAAATTCAAAAACAGGAAACTCTGCATCTGATGATATCTAGGGATTTAGTAGGGAGTGGGTTGTGATTCTCCTAGGCCACAGGGAGTTTCTGCAGCTGTGCTCACCCTTCCATTTGGATGATAAGCTAAGATTTTAATCACCTTTCAGCTACACTTTGAAAAAAGACAAAGAAAGAAAAAGAAGTAGGCTAAAGTAGAAGCCTCTGGCTCCAGGAAGAATCATTCATTAACATTCACTAGGGTCCGTATCCTTAAAGAGAACACCCTTGTTCTCAAAGTGTTTTGCCCTGGAACCAAGGGGTAGGAGATTGAGTTGCACCAGGTTTTTCTTCTTTGCCAGTGACCTCAGTAAAAAACGTACAGAACGCTCTCTCTCTGTCTCTCCTGTGTGTGAAGAACCCAGCATTAATAAAGAAATAGGGAACGATGATTAAAACATAAACTCTGAGTGTTCTGAAGCACATTCCACTAATTAGTAGATGTGTGGCACCATTTTGAATTGGAACAACAGAAATGAGGCAGTTGTAAAAATGAAAACATTTGGTATATTTAAGACAGAACAGTCCTTGGCATACGGTAAGCACAGTTTTAATCAAATGTGGAATGGGAAATATTATTTTCACCTGTTTTTATTCTTTTGGTTGAATCAGTAACAACTCAAATAAATCCTAAATAAGAACCCAGCAACTTTTAGATTCTATAGATTGACTATCTCTATCTCATTCTCTTCACATTTAGATAAGTTATTATATATAATTATATAAAATTATATATATATATATATATATATATATATATATATATAATTCACAAATGAGCCTCTGCTGCAAAATCAGTCTTTCTTGAGTTTTCTGGGGAATATCATCACTATGCACACTTTATTCAAACATATCTTATACAAACACACTACCACAAACTTTGCAGCTGGCCCCTGCAGGATGAAGGGTGAACCTTTTAATATTTTGGGGAAATAAAGTCTGAAAAATAATATACAGATGCAAATACATATACATATGTGGGAAAAGCAGACTTTATCATGTGCAAAAGAAATTCTTTAAAAAAAAACAAAACCTACAATTGGTCGCCATAGTACACGGTGCTAAGTTAGAGAGACTTGAAAGCATCTGAAATAAAGATTTTGAGGAATCAGAGATTTGGTGGAGGAAATTTCAAAGAAGCTACCTCAGTGGTCACTGTCACCCAGCCCACACCCACCTAGGGGCTGTGCTCTGCTTTCCACCCTCATGGGCTTCTGAAGACTTGTCTGAAACTTAAATGTACGAGAGTGGTTAGAATGCTTTCAATCATTATACTGAACATATTTAAAACTTCTAATCACTATAAATGGCCATTTGTCTAACAACTACATGCACAGCGTATCCTCGCTTACTAATAGACTGTTCTCAAACCACCTCTTTTTAAATTCCCGGTCAGTCACAGCTTGGTATCTTTATAAAAGCGAATAAATATTAATGATGAGAAAAGTGAGTTAAAAAAACAGAAGCCAGTCATAAAAGACCGCATATCACATTATTTCACTTATATGAAATGTCCAGAATAAGTTTAGAGAGGCAGAAAGTAGATGAATGGCTTGCCTGTGACTGGAGGGAGCATGGGCAGAGGTAATGGGAACTCCCTTCAGAGTGATGAAAATGCTCCAAATTAGACTATAGTGACAGTTGTAGAACTCAAATGGTTAAATTGTATGTAATAATTATATTTAAATAAAGCTTTTTCTTTAAAGCACAGACACACAAAATACTGAGGCAACATTTTTATTGTCAGAATCAAAAGACATTATATTGCAAGATACCTAATTAGAACTAGTGCGACATGTGGGAAAAGGCACGATGGTAACTCTGCAGGGCACCGAGCCAGGCATCTTACGGGTTATCCTGCAAGAAATTCGGCGTATCTCTCTCTCTCTCTGTAACTATCATAAATAAATAAAAAAAATTTAAAAAAAAAAAAAAAAAAAGAAATTCGGCGTAGATTGTAATACTGACTTTCATCTTTTTATTCATTCAACAGATTATTGAGAGTTATATACGTGAAAGATCCTATGAATACAACAGTGAATATAATTTAAACATTCTCCAAAGTGGAAAAAGAGATTACACTGTGTTTTCACATATAAATACTGTGTACACTTGCATAACATGGCATTTACTATGAAAAAAAAAAGTCACAGGTAGTTAGGAAAGCATAAATAAGAGGAAATAATGTAGGTTAAAGAGGTTGCACTGGGGGGGAGGGGAGGACAATTGGAGGCATTTATCTACCAGCAAAAACCTGATGAGGATAGAGGTTCCAATGGAAGCATTGTGCTTGGGAAAATACTCTGAAGCTGGAAAAAGCATGGCCCAGGCCAAAAACTGAGTGATTCCCATCATGCCGCTGTGTAGTGGATGAAGGGGAGTGGTTGTGCGCAAGGCCAGAGTGGTCGGAAACAAACGAGTTCCTTGCCTTATATACCACGACAGAGTGTTTGAATTTTAACCCTAGTGCAAGTGTAGTATTTGAAGAATTCACCTTGATCCACTCTGCAGTTCAGAAGATCACTGGTTGATACCTTGATGATGGACTGTGAACGGAAGACATGTCTAAAATGTTCTTAAATGTATGCCACCCCCACCCTGAAAAAAAAAAAAAAAGAATGAAAGAAAAAAAAATTGAAGAGTATCCATCTCCTTAAATTGAATCTCTAGCCAAGCTCTATCTTTATAAATATCTTATGGATCTTATCCTATCATATCTTCTATTAACCACCTCATTGTATGTGTGTGTGTGTGTGTACACATGTATATACACTTGTATTCATACACACGCATACATACGTGCATGTAGACATATACCTGTACACACACCTACATGCACATGTATTCATATGTATATGTGGACATGCACATACATGAGTGTGTAGATCGTGTGTACATATGTGTGTGTATGTGTATATATCCTAGCATGTTCAACACATTCTTTTTACTTTCTTTTTCCATACTCGCACTAAGCTTGAATCTACTGGATGTCTTAAGAGGCTATCCATTGAATTTTTTTTTTTTTTTACTAATGTTATAAAAACAAACCAAGTTTACTTGATCAATCTAACTGGAAAAGGTAAGTGAATATATGCAGTACAGAGGAGAAATAGTCTATTCTAACTTTAAAAGAGATTAAGCAAGCAAAAAAAAAAAGCAAAAAAAAAAATTAAAAAAAAAAAAGATTAAGCAGGACAAGCTAAAAAAAGCTTATTTCTAGGGGCATCTGGGTGACTCAGTGGTTGAGCGTCTGCCTTTGGCTCAGGTTGTGATCCCGGGGTCCCAGGATCGAGTCCCCGCAGGGAGCCTGCTTCTCCCTATGCCTGTGTCTCTGCCTCTCTCTCTGTCTCTCTCATGAATAAATAAGTAAATAAATCTGCGTGAAAGGAAAACAATGTTGACCATGAGATGACTTACTGACCCCGTACAATAGTGGTAGATCTAGCATTTGCACGTTTGTCTAATCCAGCCGTTTTAATATTGAGACCAAGTGTCAACTACATCTGCACGTATAGATAAGGTTCGATGCAACAAAAGTTGTTCTCTGATTCTATCTAAGAAAATATTGTAAAGGAAACAAATTAAAATCACATAGGTTTCAAAGATATGCCAATCACAAGTTTTAAGAAAAAAGGCCAGAAGAAAGAGTATGGAATGGTTTCAACATGTGAGTTAAACACGAGCTCACCTTTGGCTTGTATACTGGGCGGTGACAAATGCTGACTTAAAGCTACCCATTGGTTTTAATGTAAAAAACGACCGGTGCCTTTGTCCCAATTGTATTTCCACTAACAGACTTTTAAGATTTGTTTCCATTAAAAAAAAATTGTTTCCATTAATCTTAAAAAAATAATGAGAGCAAAATGTACAGTAATTTTAAAGTAATTACATTACCAACAGCTGTGCTGCCGAAGATGGCAGTAGCCCCACGAGAACTCGCCAAGTCTTTGGTGAACTGTAAGATATGAATCCAGAGCCTGTAGAGTAGGAGTATGCAAATGACACACACACATGTATAAGTAGTTTATTGACAGTCATCAATATTTACAATAGATGGGGTTTTTTTTAATTTAAATTTAATTTTTTTTTTTTTTTTTTTTACCATACATGCTGTATAACAGGATAGCTGGGGCATATGAGAGTGCCTTGTTATGTCTCTGTTCTCGATTTACTTTACGCCTCCACCATCACCCTGCGCAAGGTTATCTGCATCTTATATTGAGCTCTTTATACATGTTTTACACTATTTACCTGTATATTTGTCTATTATTCTCAATTTCAAATTGTATCATTATCAGTCAATTTAATGAGAGTTTAAGTGCTTTATACCAGAATATTGGCCACGAATATAATCATTTGTAAATAGTCCTAATTCATTCTTTTTTCTTTTGGTTTACATACTGAGGATTAAAGTTTTAAAGCACGATATGCAAATATATGCAAACATGCAAATTACCTATTTCCTTTTCATTTAACGCTCTAGACAAAAACAACAAAGCTTGATAATGTAACACAGTAAATAATACCTCCGAAGACTGTTAAATCATTCTGCGTATCTGGAAAGGTGGTTATTTTCAACTAACTTGGATCAACATTGGAGCCACGCCATTTGACTTTTTATTTATTTGTATTTTTTTTATTTGACTTTGTAAAGAAATCAGTAGTACATCATTCCATATAATCTAAGCAAACTGACCTTCAGAGATGTTTTGCTCACTGCTAGTTACTGTTCAGCGATTGGATCATTATTAGGATAACCTCAATTTGATAGATATTCTCAAATACGTGGTCTGATTAGTCTTGTCACTGTATCCAGCAGAGGATTCCTGGAGAAGAGTAGTCATCAATTTTTTCCAGACTTCAGATGGGGGGTGGATGGGGGGAGCAGGGTCCTCACCCCACCCGCCCCCAGCCTACCTGGAGGACTTCCAAACCATCCTGAACACCTGCCGCTCCCACCTGAGGTGTAGACAGAGGACAGCCGGGCCCTACGGACATGGGTTTTCGCTTCTCACCAGGTAGGAAGGCGGGAAAATAAACAAGAAGCCAGTGGGGGAGGGGCCGAGGATCCGGCCGGGGGGTGGGGGGCCTGGGGACAGGAGAGCCCCCGGACCCGGGGACTTCACCTCCCCCCATTCCTCTCGGAGGGAAAGGGCTCAGGGGGCCTCTGGGGGCCAGGCAGGGCGGGGCGGGGCTCCAGGCCCGGGGTCACTTGGTAGAAGCTGGGGGGCTCGGGGGAGGGGGCTGCGTCCTGCTGACTCGGGCCGCGGCCCTGGGAGCGCGATTCCGGCAGCGCAGGCCCCGGAGCCCGGCGCAGGGACACAGCCCAGGATCCTGCGCCCCCCCGGGATGGGTGGCGGCGGGGAGGGCTCAGGACGGCGGGGATGCACCTGCCGGGGGGGCCCAGGGGGAGGGGGGAGGGCACAGGATGGCGGGGGGGAGGGGGGAGGGCCCAGGACGGCGGGGATGCACCTGCCGGGGGGGGGCAGGGGGAGGAGGGAGGGCACAGGACGGCGGGGGGAGGGAGGAGGGCCCAGGACAGTGAGGATGCACCTGCCGGGGCGTCCCCAGGGGGAGAGGGGAGGGCCCAGGATGGCGGGGATGCACCTGCCGGGGTGGGGGGGCCCAGGGAGAGGGGGGAGGGCACAGGACGGCGGGGGGAGGCAGGAGGGCCCAGGACAGTGAGGATGCACCTGCCGGGGCATCCCCAGGGGGAGGGGGAGGGCCCAGGACAGCGGGGGGAGTGGGGAGGGCCCAGTATGCACCTGCCGGGGCGCTCCCATGGGGAGGGGGAGGACCCAGGACAGCGCGGGGCGGGGGGGAGGGGAGGGCCCAGGACGGCGGGGAGAGGGGGGAAGGCCCAGGATGGCAGGGATGCACCTGCTGCGGGGCCCCCCAGGGGCAGGGGGAAGGGTCCAGGACGGCGGGAGGAGGCAGGGAGGGCCCAGGACGGCAGGGACCCTCCTGCCACCCGGCTGCCCTGAGCTGCACAGGTCAGCGCCCCCTGTCCCCTGGAGCATCCAGGCCCCTGCTGACTGGGAGCTGCAGGTGCTTACTGGGGGACCTGACCCCAGGGCTGGAGAGCTGCCGCCGCCAGTGTCATTGTCCCTCCTGGTGTCACCCTGTGCCTGGTACGGAGCGGGGCCACCAGGGAACAGAGACCTCGTAGGGTCAGCAGCTCCCGCTGAGCCCAGCACCCCAGGGCGGGGCAGGTCCCCCAGGTGCACACACCTGAGAACCAGCACAGCAGCCCCTCCCCCAGAGCAGCTGGAAGGACAGGGGAGGAGCAAGTTCTGGACTGAGCAGCACTGGGAAGCTCTAGGGGAAGCCGAGGGACTTAACAGTATATAGAACCAGAGGGGATCCCTCCTTTTCCCACCTTTTTCCAGTACAACTTGTTTTCGTATCAGACTAAAAATGTTCATTTTTTTTTTCTCTTTTCTCACCTTAACTACAATATTTTGCCAACTATTCATTTTTAAATGTCTTCCTTTTTGAATTTCATATTTGTACAATTACAGGTCCTAGATATATCTTCCACCTCTAGATTCCCTTCAACATACCCAACTTATTTTTGAGAAGTATACAAGATATATTTTTATTTTGTTTTGTGTTTTTTTGTTTTCTTTGCCTCATTTTGTTCTACAGTGGCGGAAGTTAATACCTTCTAAAACTGACCAGCATGCACCCAGAACCAAGTGGAACACTGTGCTGGTTCATTCCGTGAGACTATATCCTCTCTTCATTCCCATTCTGCCCCCCTCTTTTATCTCCTTTATGTTTCTGAGGTCAATTTTGGGGCTCTCTACAAGTATTTCTGGTTTATATACCTTTGGGACTGAGCATCTTCTAACATACAGAACTTAATATACTCAGAACCAAGAGGATCACCCTCTAGGACCCCTAGGAAAACTACATTCTCCCTCCACTATGACTGCATCACCACCACCACCATCTCCCAGTCCCCCTGCCTTTTTCTTTTATTTTCTTTTTTTTCCCTCTTTACTTTTTTTTCTCTTCTTTTTTTTTTTCTCTTTTCTTTTTTCTTCTTTTTTGGGATTCTTGGCCTTTTATTTTTTACTACTTTGTTTTAAAATCTGTTTTTCACCTTAGTGATCCTTTTGTTTTATATTGTTCTGATCTTTGTTTTCAATTTCTGGTCTCTGACCTTGTCAGAATCATCTAGGGTGAAATTTACTTAGGTTGTGGTTGATATTCTTGATGCAGCCCACTCACACAGCCACTCTGCAATGAGCAAAACAACTGGAAGGAGGAACTCATCACAAAAGAATCAGAAACAGTACACTTGCCACAGAGTTACAGAATTTGAGTTACAGTTCCATGTCAGAAAGCCAATTCAGAAGCACAATTATAAAGCCATTGGTGGCTCTGGAAAAAAGCATAAAAGATTTAAAAGACTTCATGACTGCAGAATTTAGATCTAATCAGGCCGAAATTAAAAACCAATTAAATGAGATGTAATCCCAACTAGAGGTCCTGATGATGAGGGTTAATGGGGTGGAAGAAAGAGTGAGTGACACAGAAGACAAGCTAATGGCAAGGAGGGAAGCTGAGTTAAAAAAGAGAGAGAGAGAGAGAGAGAGAGAGGAGAGAGAGAGAGAGAGAGAAACAATTAAAAGACAGTGAGGAAAGGTAAAGGGAAATAAATGACCAGAAGGAAAAATCTATGTTTAATTGGGGTTCTAGAGAGCACAGAGATGGACAGAGGGACAGAAAGCATATTTGAACAAATCATAGCTGAGACTTCCCTAATTTGGGGAGGGGAACAGGCATTCAGATCTAGGAGATAGAGAGATCCTTCCATAAAATCAATAAAAACCATTCAACACCTCGACATTTAATAGTGAAACTTGCAAATTCCAAAGATAAAGAAAGAATCCTTAAAGCAGGGAGAGACAAGAGATCCCTAACTTATATGGGGAGAAATATTAGATTAACTGCAGACCTCTCCACAGAGACCTGGCAGGCCAGGAAGGGCTGGCAGGATATATTCAGGGTCCTAAATGAGAAGAACCTGCAGCAAGGTTCTATCCAGCAAGGCTCTCATTTAGAATAGAAGGAGAGATAAAGAGCTTCCAAGACAGGCAGAAACTGAAAGAATATGTGACCACTAAACCAGCTCTGCAAGAAATTTTAAGGGAGACTCTGTAAAAGAAAGAGGAAAAAGAAAGAAAGAATCCACAAAAACAGGGCCTGAAAAGGTATTATGATGACACTAAATTCATATCTTGCAATAGTAACTCTGAACGTGAATGGGCGTAATGATCCCATCAAAAGACGCAGGGTTTCAGACTGGATAAAAAAGCAATATCCATCTATTTGCTGTCTGCAAGAGACTTGTTTTAGACCTAAGGACACCTACAGCCTGAAAATGAAAGGTTGGAGAACCATTTACCATTCAAATGGTCCTCAAAAGAAAGCGGGTAGCCATCCTTATATCAGATAAACTATCCCAAAGACTATAGTAAGAGATGAAGAGGGACACTATATCATACTTAAAGGATCTATCCAACAAAAGGACCTAACAATCATGAATATTTATGCCCCTAATGTAGAAGCCACCAAGTATATCAATCAATTAATAACCAAAGTAAAGACATACTTAGATAATAATACACTAATACTAATACTGGGAGACTTCAACATGGTGCTTTTTGTAAATGACAGATCTTCTAAGCACAACATCTCCAAAGAAACAAGAGCTTTAAATGATACACTGGACCAGATGGATTTCACAGATATTTACAGAACTTTACATCCAAATGCAACTGAATACACATTCTTCTCAAGTGCACATGGAACTTCCTCCAGAATAGACCACATACTGGTCACAAATCAGGTCTTAACCGATACCAAAATATTGGGACTGTTCCTTGCATATTTTCAGACCATAATGCTTTGAAACTAGAACTCAAGCACATGAAGAAATTCAAACACATGGAGGTTTAAAGAGCATCCTGCTAAAAGATGAATGGGTTAACCAGAAAATTAGAGAAGAATTAAAAAGATTCATGGAAACTAATGAGAATGAAGATACAACCATTCAAAATTTTGGGATACAGCAAAAAGCAGTCTTAAGAGGGAAATACATTGCAATACAAGCATCCCTCAAAAAATTGGAAAAAACTCAAATACACAAGCTAACCTTGCACCTGAAGAAACTGGAGAAAGAACAGCAAATAAAACCTACACCAAGCAGAAGACAATTAATAAAGATTCGAGCAGAACTCAATGAAATAGAGACCAGAAGAACTATGGAACAGATCAGCAAAACCAGGAGTTGGTTCTTTGAAGAATTAATAAGATAGATAAACCATTAGCCTGCCTTATTAAAAACAAAAAAGAAATGGCTAATTAATAAAATCATGAATGAAAAAGGAGAGATCACAACCAATACCAAGGAAATACAATCAATTTTAAAAACATATCATGAGCACCTGTACGCCAATAAATTAGGCAATCTAGAAGAAATGGATGCATTTCTGGAAAACCACAAACTACCAAAACTGAAACAGGAAGAAATAGAAAACCTGAACAGGCCAATAACTGGGGGGGGGGAATTGAAGCCATCATCAAAAACCTCCCAAGACACAAATGTCCAAGGCCAGATGGCTTCCCAGGGGAATTCTATTAAACTTCTAAAGAAGAAACCATACCTATTCTACTAAAGCTGTTCCGAAAGATAGAAAGGGATGGAGTACTTCCAAACTCGTTCTGTGAGGCCAGCATCACCTTAATTCCAAAACCAGACAAAGACCCCACCAAAAAGGAGAATTAGAGCCCAATATCCCTGATGAACATGGATGCAAAAATTCTCAACAAGATACTAGCCAATAGGATCCAACAGTACATTAAGAAGATTATTCACCATGACCAAGTGGGATGTATCCCTGGGATGCAAGGCTGGTTCAACACTCGTAAAGCAATCAATGTGATTCATCATATCAGCAAGAGAAAAAAATAAGAACCATATGATCCTCTCAATAGATGCAGAGAAAGCATTTGACAAAATACAGCATCCATTCCTGATCAAAACTCGTCAGAGTGTAGGGATAGAGAGAACATTCCTCAGCATCTTAAAAGCCATCTACGAAAAGCCCACAGCAAATATCATTCTCAATGGGGAAGCACTGGGAGCCTTTCCCCTAAGATCAGGAACGAGACAGGGATGTCCACTCTCACCACTGCTATTCAACATAGTACTGGAAGTCCTAGCCTCAGCAATCAGACAACAAAAAGAAATAAAAGGCGTTCAAATTGGCAAAGAAGGAGTCAAACTCTCCCTCTTCGCAGATGACATGATACTGTACATAGAAAACCCAAAAGACTACCCTAAGATAGCTAGAACTCATACAGCAATTCAGCAGTGTGGCAGGATACAAAATCAATGCCCAGAAGTCAGTGGCATTTCTATACACTAACAATGAGACTGAAGAAAGAGAGATTAAGGAGTCGATCCCATTTACAATTGCACCCAAAAGCATAAGATACCTAGGAATAAACCTAATCAAAGAGGTAAAGGATCTATACCCTAAAAACTACAGAATACTTCTGAAAATAATGGAGGAAGACACAAAGAGATGGAATACTCCATGCTCATGGATTGGAAGAATTAATATTGTGAAAATGTCAATGTTACCCAGGGCAATGTACACGTTTAATGAAATCCCTATCAAAATACCATGGACTTTCTTCAGAGAGTTGGAACACATCACCTTAAGATTTGTGTGGAATCAGAACAGACCCCGAATAGCCAGGGGAATATTGAAAAAGAAAACCAGAGCTGGGGGCATCACAATGCCAGATTTCAGGTTGTACTACAAAGCTGTGGTCATCAAGACAGTGTGGTCCTGGCACAAAAACAGACACATAGATCAATGGAACAGAATAGAGAATCCAGAAGTGGACCCTCAACTCTATGGTCAACTAATATTCAATGAAGCAGGAAAGACTACCCACTGAAAAAAGGACAGTCTCTTTAATAATTGGTGCTGGGAAAATTGGACAGCCACATGCAAGAGAATGAAACTAGACCACTCTCTTACACCAGACCAAAGATAAACTCAAAATGGATGAAAGATCTAAATGTGAGACAAGATTCCATCAAAATCCTAGAGGAGAACACAGGCAACACCCTTTCTGAACTCGGCCACAGCAACTCCTTGCAAGATACATCCATGAAAGCAAGAGAAACAAAAGCAAAAATGAACTATTGGGACTTCATCAAGATAAGAAGCTTTTGCACAGCAAAGGGATACAGTCAACAAAACTCAAAGACAACCTACAGGAATGGGAGAGGATATTTGCAAATGACCTATCAGATAAAGGGCCAGTATCGAAGATCTATAAAGAACTTATTAAACTCTACACCAAAGAAACAAACAATCCAATCATGAAATGGGCAAAAGACATGAAGAGAAATCTCACAGAGGAAGACATAGACATGGCCAACATGCACATGAGAAAATGCTCTGCATCACTTGCCATCAGGGAAATACAAATCAAAACCACAATGAGATCCCACCTCACCCCTGTGAGAATGGGGAAAATTAACAAGGCAGGAAACCACAAATGTTGGAGAGGATGTGGAGGAAGGGGAACCCTCCTGCACTGTGGGTGGGAATGTGACCTGGGGTAGCCACTCTGGGTAACTGTGTGGAGGTTCCTCAAAGAGGTAAAAATAGACCTGCCCTATGACCCAGCAACTGCACTGCTGGGGATTTACCCTAAAAATACAGATGCAGTGAAACACTGGGACACCTGCACCCCGATGTTTCTAGCAGCAATGTCCACAGTAGCCACACTGTGGAAGGAGCCTCGGTGTCCATCGAAAGATGATGGATAAAGAAGCTGTGGTCTATGTGGACAATAGAATATTCCTCAGCTATTAGAAACGACAAATACCCACCATTTGCTTTCGACGTGGATGGACCTGGAGGGTATGATGCTGAGTGAAGTAAGTCAATTGGAGAAGGACAATCATCATACGGTCTCACTGATACAGGGAATATAAGAAATAGTGAAGGGTATAAAGGGGAAAGGAGAGAAAATGAGTGGGGAAAATCAGAAAGGGAGACAGAACATGAGAGACTCCTAACTCTGGGAAACGAACAAGGGGTGGTGGAAAGGGAGGTGGGTGGGGGGTGGGGGTGACTGGGTGATGGGCACTGAGGGGAGCACTTGACGGGATGAGCACTGGGTGTTATGCTATATGTGGGCAAATCGAACTCCAATAAAAAATATAACAAAAAAAAAGACTTCTTGAGATGCTTAAAATATATGAGAACTTCAAGGAGCTTTGGTTATATAGGTTCAAATATTGATATATACACACTAGAGATTAAAACTAAAACAAAATAAAATATTTTACTAATTCACTTAAAACTTAAAATAATCCTATTATATATAAAATAAATATATTATTATTAAAAGATTATATTTCCCAAAAGCAATAGTGAGAACAGTCATGATTTGTATTTTTCAAATACTCCTTAATATCTGAATTAATTGAAGATAACCTGAGTCTCATTTCTGCTTTTGTAGTCATATTGTGTTATTTGCTACCTACAAAAGCAATCCAATCCCACACAGGAATGTAGTTAGAAAAGGGAGGAATATATTGACAGGTTTTTCAGATAATTATGGATATGTTTTTCTTTGTTACAACACCAAAATTTGACAAGTGGTATGGAAACAAAGCACGCCAGTAAGTTTTTGTACCCTTTACTGTGAAATCCACTGATCCGTCTTAGACTCTGAAAGGGTCTTACCCATTCGTGATTGTGTAACATCATCCGGTCATTTGGAAACTACTGGCTCATTTATTTAAACAAATCTTTTGAGTTTTGACGCATCTCCTTATACAATATCAGTTACTTCCGTTAGTTAATATCACCACCCAACTCCATCTCATCAGAAAAGCCTTCAAAGACCGAGAAGCTGTCCAAATGATATCAGCGGGTACAATTTCCAAAACTCTAATATGCACTTGACATCTCAAGTTTTGTCATTGGCAGCAAATGCTGTCAGTTATTTTCTTCGAAGGCTTCAGTCGACTCTGTTCCCTTTTGAGAAAATGTCTGTCAAATACCTACATCCGAATAACCACAGCTTGTCCATTTTTTGTTTCAAATAAAAAGAGTGATCTGAATGGAAAGCAACCAGTTCAGGGTCCCAGCCATCACACAGGCCTTTCCAGAGACAAACGTCAGCCTCGGGCAGGCCGCAGAGGTTCCGCGGGCGTCCTCTTATTTTGTCAGACCCCAGACTGTGAGGTTTTGTAAGTTAAGAGTAGACATTTAATAAAATTAGCAGTTTTTACCGCTTCACTGAGGACTTTCTTAAGCGTGACTGCCTGCTGCTCCTGTGAGTGCCCGGCAGGGAAGCACGCACTGAGCCTGCGGAGCCGGGCACGCTGTGACCCGGTGACCCTGAGCTGCTGGCATCCTTACCCACCCTTGCCTTTGCTCCGTCGATCCAAACGCTGACACAGTGAAGAAGGTAAATGATGCCTTCGGAATATTATGAAGCTACTTCTGAGCTCTTCGATTTCATGAGAGGGTCTCAAGGGCCCTCAGATGCTTGCAAGCCACACTTGAAGCACCGCGCGGACAAAGGAAGAAGTCAGGTCAGGATTTAACAAGGACAAGAAAACATCTCAGAAACACTCTGCCTACTGAGAACCGACATGAGGAGTGTGGCCTAAAGAGGAAAATATGCGGTTTACGTGTAGGAAATTGAGACCTGTTGTCCTTATCAATAAGGGGAGAGGGCCCCAGCCGTTCACTCCAAAGAGCCCTTCCGTCTTAGAGAGTTTTCTCATTGTAGCTCCATGTGACATTTGCATCACTCTGATAAAATCATCCAGAAACAGGACGTAGGGTATGCTTTCTATGGTAAATGGCTCCTGGAATTAACTTCTTTCTTTCTTTTTTTTTTAATTAAGTTTTTTTTTTTTCTTATTCTTTTCCATAAAGAGGAGGTTCTCATACCTGCCCTATGGACATGCTGCAAAGACTAACTAAATAATAAAATCTCTAAAATATCCTGTGTTCCTCAGAAAAAGGATCATTTTGGTATCATTCTGTGACCCTCTCTGATGTATGAAACTCAAATTCAGACAACTGGTCAGCTCAGCTTTCATCTGGCGCCCAGGTCACTAAAGGAAGGGTCTTCTAACAGGCAGACGTTGTGTTCTGAATTCAAAGAGGAGAGGCCCCAAAACAGGCCAGCGGGAAGGTGGTCATTTGAACTTAAAGGTAGATTATTCCTTCCAAAAGTGTTGCCTGGGTCTAAGCGTTTGTGATTTGTATCAGCATTTGTCTTCCTCAGGGAGAAGCAAAAGCATTCACCTCTGATTCAGCATTAGGTAGAGATGACATTAGGTATTATCTAGTTTTTTACGTCCACATACATAGAAATGTGCCTACAGCTGGTTAACATTCGATTCCTAGTCTATTAATTTTAAACTGATAATATATTAGCTTCTTCACAAAAGTGTACACATGAAAACAAGTAACAACTGAGCTAAGGAGAGAGGATGCTCTTGCTCTTCTGAAATCTTAATTTGACTTTTTGAATTGACACTGTATTCACATAATTTAAATTTCAGAAGATATATAAGCATATTCAGTCACAATCTCCTATCCAATCCTGTCTCTAACCACCTACTTCACCCAAGAAGCAAAGTATTGGAATAGATTAGAAAAGATGGCATTTTTGGCATTTCTCCCTGTTGGGGTTTTTCATATGCCTGTGTGAAAGAAGAGAGAGTTTGCTAATCTTCAAAAATGCAGGTATCGTGACTTCTCCAAATTGAGCAAAATATTATAATCCAACCTAGTAGATTGCTTCTTGATGATATTTGTTTGTAAAAGAAAAGTTTAGTCAGGTTTTATATGTTTAAAACATGTTTTATAAACATGTTTGGCAATTGCAAATTCAAATTAATGGAATGGTTGGAGTGTTGATTTGTGTCAACACAATTAGAAAAATCTTGTTCTGACTTACAATTTATTAAAATGGCCAAAATATTCTTATGAAATTTTTAGATTTCATTTTAGAAAATTGTGGAAGCAGGTAAATCAATTTTGTAGCTTTATGGTGCAGTTCTTTAAGGCTGCCTTTTTTTTTTCTTTTTTTTTTTTTTTTTTATGTCCATGTCAGATGCTATTGCAAATTCTACAGAACCAAGAAAAAGCCCTTCAAACTTTCCAGGCTGAAGATACACATTATTACTAGTGAATAGATAGTTGATACTCCTCAACCCATTTACTATAGAGGTTCATGCACTGAATCCCATTAACAGCATTTAAAAAAGAAATTCATGGACAAATTGGCTTGTGGCATACCACGGAAGGAATTAGCATATTAAAATCTTCCTAACCTTGATTTCCTTCTCTGAGAGATCAAAGGCTCACATATACAGATTTTGAGCACTGTTTCAGGTTGAATGACCATCTAATAACCAGTAAATAAAGTACAAGCTGCGCTTCAGTGGTTCATTTTGGAAACGGGACGTTTCCACTGTTCTTCTTTTACAGATGCAGTAAGTCCATTGAACACGAAAGCAAGGGAAACATTTGCGTTACGACTCTACCAAACACCACTAGACCTGATAGCTCTGAATGTTCTTGCAACTGTTCTAAGAGGACTTGGAACCAGATTTCTTTAAGACCTTTCCTTCAGCACAACTTTCCACTAGAATTCCAAAGCAGCAAAAGTAATACTATCTAAAGGGCACCTACCATGATTTCATCTTTTTCTTCATCATTTGATCTTTGATTCAGTTTTGTTTTTTTTTTTAAGGTGGGGATATTTAAAATTGTTTCTGGCAAAACAGAAGAAAAATGAAGAATATTCACTGATATTACATCCAACTGTTTGAGCGGCATTTGCGTTTTAGATATTAAAAACCTGATGCAAGGCGTATCCACAAAATTGTGTAAATTTTATTTTAAATGTCTTTGTGTCTTGCCTTTATGAAAAAGGAAAAGCATTTCACTCCCCAAGTCGTGTATGCCTTTACACACGACAACAAAGTATTTAGTCTTGTTTCTCTCACCTCCACCTGTCATGCCTTGCTGACGGAAAGAAAAACCAAACAAACAAAATAAAACTAAGCTCTCTTTTGGAAACACAGAAACAAGGAAATGAAAGAAAAATCAGCCATATGATGAGAGAATGTAAATACCCTCAATGAATATTGCTGCTGAAGATACGTGACTTTTATATTGAATTACTATGTTAGTTTTTCCCTCTTTTCAGTGGCAAAACTTTGAAAAATTAATATATTATTATGGCAAAATTCTCATCTCACATGACCACAAATAATTGTTCACATAGAAAAGCAAACTTCCCTAAAATATACTCTGCTTTTTGTCTGGCAGTGAAAGGAAGAGTTTTGAACCTAATTTTAGAGTCTACTTTTTCCAAGTAGCTTTCTCTGTACAACTAAACCACCGTCTTTGTGTATCAAGACACTGGATTGAAGTGATAATCAGCTCCATTACAAAACGCCAATATATTTATCTAAACATTATATTTCACTCATTTTCCTTTTGATGCAGTTACCTATTGCATTAATGTTGTATATATATATATATTTTTTTGCAAATGCATCAATTCTCATGAGTACATCATTCCTATTTAATTCATTCTAATTCAAGCTCGTGACAAAGTTGATGTTAACATTATTTTCTATTCATAAAAATATTTTCAAATTTTAGTTTATTGGTTTGGTATCATAGTCTAATTTGAAAATTAAACTCTCATGTTAATAATTGTCTTTCTCAACACTTTGACTACTTGAGTCCATGGACCCAAGAGTTTTCTAACTGCTGTGAATTTATAGAGCATCATTTTAATAGTGATTCTGATGGATATATGTCAATGTCCTAATTCAAAGAAACCTAATTCACAAGAAACCTCAATATGATCACTAAACTCATAAATGTACTTTTGGGGCATCACGGATGTGCAATTATAGAATTGTCCTTCCTAGTTGTAAAGATGTGTTTGTTGTTTTTGTTACAGAAACTGTTATCAAAACGGTTATAGGGGCACCTGGCGGGGGGCTCAGTGGTTGAGCATCTGCCTTCGGCTCGGGTTGTGACCCCAGGGTCCTGCACCGGGCTCCCCGCAGGGAGCCTGCCTCTCCCTCTGCCTGTGTCTCTGCCTCTCTCAGTGTGTCTCTCATGAATAAATAAATAAAATCTTTTAAAAAATGGTTATAAAAGAGGCTCAGTTTCTTTCCCTTTGGAATCTAATCGAGGTCTTCTTATTCTGCACTTGAGAAATGCATGCAATTACCACAGAGACTGAGACAATCACTACTGATCTGGCTAGAAAATAACTAACAACCATCACTAGTTACTAGTCTTGCCAACCCCATCACCACCAAGATATTCTAACATAGGCCAAGCATTGTGTTAGGTCCTTTCAATATGTCATACCATGTCATCACCCCGATACCCCAAAAGGTAGACGTTGCCTACAGTTTACAGATAAAGGAACTGATATTTCAACGGCCATATCTGTCAGTCCCTATGGAAGAAACTATTCACAGCGTGGTGGGCAAGGGTCAGGGGAACGGATTAGAGAGGCTTCAACACAGGCAGGTGCGATAGCAGGAGCCACCATACCCTATACCTAAAAGGGCAAGGGTTGGGGATGGTGCTGTTGAATCCTGTGAGCACTAGAACCTAAGAAGTAGGGGCTGCGACTGAGCTGCTGTGAGGGGAAACAAACACCCGACATTCTCCTTCTTTCATTCTCTAGGCTCCATCTCCTGCCTCACATTGGCTAAACCGACGCAGCATCCAGAGAGCAAGGCAGCCTGAGCTCCAGGGGCACGGAGCAGGGGCAAGGGGACCAGCCGAGTGACCACCAGAGCTGGCTCCCCAGCGTGGAAGTAAGTGGCATGGCTGGGACTCAGTGAAGTTCTTTCTTCCCCTAAAAGTCAGACTCTTAACCTTCATATACATGAAAAGCCTCCTTAAGTTCAACATTGAGATTGGACAATGGGCTAGTAAAAAAAAAAAAAAAAAAAATAGAAGTAACAAGAGAAGAGAAAACCCAAACTAAATGCTCCTTGTGCTTTCTCCTTCTAGGAAGTGGGGACATTCACACCATGTTTAAAACTTGTTTTTCGTCTGAAAAAGCTGCAATGACAACACTGATAATGATAATTAGAATGATAGATGGCTCCTGGCATTTAGAATTTTGTAAACAGAACAGCTATATTTTACCTCATGCAGATTAAATTTAGATTTCTTAAATTAAAAAAGAAAACATCTCAGCTGCACGTGCCTTGCAGGAAAGAGCTGTTGATTCACACTTGCTGAGGAGAACAGCTGATATGTGGGCCCCCCGTGGTCGGGAGGGAACAGTGCGATGCACGGGGAAGCTGTGTGAGCTGCCCAGGAAGTCTGACAGCGGAACGCTTAAGTTTTACATAGAAATTGGTCTCAAAGTGCTGCTATATCAACGAGGATTTTGTTTTTACTTGTAAATCCTCTTCAGAGTTAAATAATTCCATATTTTACTAGCTCTACAACCACACAAACGATATCCTTTTATTCTGACTTTTTCATATGTATTAAAGGCATATTTATGATTTTATTACTCTTGACAGAATGTGTTCTTAGCAACTTGAGCGTATTCATCCACTCGATTAGTGTTTGTTGGCCACATCCCCTGGGCCGGGCACTGTTGCAGGTGCTAGGGATCTGATACTGGATCGATCAGTCATTGATCCCTGTTCTCAGTCTAATGGGAAGACAGACACTAATGAGACGCATGCGTAAAATATGTACATTTTATTGTGATTAAATGATAAGGAACAAATAGACCAAAAAAAAAAAATGGAAGGGGGATTGCAAGTGTCAAGGCTAAGGTGTTTTCATTACTCACTCGTATTTGGGGGAAAAAAGAGAAAAAAAAACTAATTATGTAATGACTGTGACCAAGATCTCATAGCCTGTACTTTCTAGGCATTATCTAATAAAAAGTTACCTTTACTACCCCTGCCTTTATCAGAAATTTGGGCATGAAAAAAATAAAATGAATAAATTTGGCATTATGAATATAATTCCATAGGCTCATTTATTTTTCCTGAGCAACTTTTGTCCTTCTCTTCCTCCTTCTTCTTCTTTAGATTGATCCCTTTTGGAATATTTTTTTCGGGCCACTATGGTATTCAAAACATGTATATTGTAGAAACAAATCTACAGCAGTTATATAAGTTAGCAGAGTTAGGTTAACTTTTCTTTTTCACAAAGATAATGTCATAAATAACAACCAGCATTTCATTTTATAGCATCTTGTTTGTTTGTTTGTTTATTAGAATTTAAACATTATATTTTAGAAATCAGTGCTTTGCTTTTATTCCTCCTTTTTCGGAATAGTTGCTATTATTCTCAACTATAGCAAAGATAAAGAATAAATAGGCCATTAATTAAGGGAAATTCTAAAATAACAACTCCTTTTAGGATTTATATGAATGATTTTAGATGATTGAGAAAAAAGATTAAGAGCATTCTGGTGCCTACATTTATTGGCAAATGTTCAGTTTACTGCTTTTTAATACATTTTCTTTAGACATAATACAACCAATGGCTATACTAGATCTTGAACTGCAGTGATTTTAAACAATGACCCCTCTGACTAATAAATTATATGTTTGAGAAAGCACTGGGAAAGGAAGCACAAAAGCAATGTTAGACAACTCTAGTGTAATGTCTAAGAGAAAAAAGTTCATTTGTTGAAAGATCTGTGTTTGGGTCTAATTTTTGATACTTACCAAACTGAATTTCCCTGAATAAGCAAAGTAAGTTGTAAGTAAGTTGTTCAGTTGACCAAAGTATTATTAATATTAGATAAGATAATGCATATACATTACCAAACACAAGTTTGGGTTTATTTTAAGTGTCTCATGAGTGTTAGCTCTTGTTGCGATGATCCCAATTGGTGCGGGACATAGCATTTTGCTCATATTTCAGGAAAGAAAGTAAAGTTTGAAATCCGCTTTTTCAGCACAAATATAAACCCTGTGTCAACCGTATGTGGAATTACAAGCAGAAAGCAGATCTGTGAGAAATGTAATTCTCAAAGGATTTATGCAAAATTGCAGAAAATCTATATTATAAATAATTTCAGCACCTCTTCCCTTAGAGAAGAAATGTAAATCTCATAGGAAGGCAAACTCTTTCTTTCTTAGCCAATGCTCAAAAAAGAAATCATCTCCAAATAAAAATGCCAGGTACAGTCATTATATGCAATTAAGTTTCAAGAATACTAGAATTAAGTGATTCGTCTGGGTGTGCGATGGTCTCTATGCCCGCATGGCATGCTTGAGTAAGTTCAATGACAGCTGCCTAAGTGGTGCATATGCAGCAAAGGAGAATCAACACCTAAGAGGGACCTGGGAGAGAAGACAGGGCTCAGGGACAGGACCCAAGGAGGCAGCAAGTAGCTCGCGCATCAGGACTAGGGCAGCTGATCCTGTGTCCACGGGGAGCCCAACGGAAAACAGACGTAGCAGGTCTTGAAGAAGGGGAGGCGTGGGCTCCGAGTCGTCATCAGGGCCTCTCCAGACGGCCTGTAGATTGATAGTTCATTTTCTGGTGAACAATAGGTCTGGAGGTGTACCGACCACACGTAGATTCGAAGAAGACCCTAGATAACACTGCTTTAGTGACAAGGCGGCTTAGAAGGTAGTGGATTTCACAGAAATCACTTTTTTTCTGCATAAGTTTTTACGTAGGATGATTCGTCCTGAAAGATTTTACTCTTCCATTTGCCTCTTATCGAAACCTCGTCTGAACAATTCCAGGCACATGGAGATGGGTTCCTGTCGGAAAGCAACCTCACATAAATTAATTTTGTGTTCTGATGTAAAAAAAAATAATAATAATAAAACTGCATTTTGTATGTTAAAGTACTTAAGGGGTGGGAAATTTGTGGTCATGTTAAATCTACTCGTTTAAGGATCAAAACAGTGTATTAGTGAATAACACCTGATGTCCTCAACTTGATGAGATCATGCGATAAGAGGCGTGATCACTACTTGTAATGAAATATCAGTGTTGGGACCCAGTGACGAAGACAGAGGTTCTGGTGAGGTTTTAGTGTTTGAGCAGACTTGATTTTGAACACAATCTCAGTTTTGGGTTGTTTTTTTTTTTTTTTTTGGTTTTGGTTTTGGTTTTGGTTTTTGGTTTTCTTACCTCTCTGAATACTGAGAGTTCTTTCCCTCAATGCCATATTTTACCATAATCTTCACCAGCTGTCTAACATAATAATTAAACAGTGTTTTTTTCACTTACAATTACTATCTGAGAAACCTCAAAACTACAAGAGAGAAAAAAATTGTGCCAAATTTCATGGTGTACACTGGTACTGAAGCAAAAGGAGTCAGCAGGCCACATTACAGGCATGGGCACAGGCCTCTCTCAGGCCCTGATAAAAGCCCCCGGCTAATTCCCGCATCACCTTCTCTGCTGCAGGGCCCTGGGCTCTTCTATCCGGTTGACAAGCGTGAGGAGCAGGCTTAGCTTCTCCCCTCATTTTCCTAAGGGAGGAATGAAATACTCAGGCATGTCTTCTCCTCTTCTCTCCAGGTCTTTGCTCCTAGGAGGGGGTGAGTGACATGTGTCGACCCCCTTCCAGGAATCTAAGGCATCCCCAGAGCATGTGCCGCCCCACAGGGGAGGCCCTCAGAGAGGCCCAGGCAGCTGCAGGGCTGTCCTCTCGCTCACTGGCTCTCCACTTCTGTGTTTCCATCCTCTTTGGGCTCCCCCTCCTCTCACTCATCCTTTGGCCTATTCGTCTTAGGTCTGTATCCAGATTTTATTTAATCTTGGCATCCAATTCAAGATTGGAATTGCAGGTGCCTGGGGCCTCAGCTTGGAATTGCCCACCTGGGCTGCCCTCCCACCCCAGCCCTCCGGAGAGAAGAGTCCGGCGGTGAGGATGCAAGGATGCCCTCAGGAGCAGTATCGTGCAGCAGTTGGACCTGATTTGGGCTACGGCTGCAATCTTGAGAAAGGCCCTCACACCGAGGTTCTAGGGTAAATCTCTAGTTGCTGCTCCAATAATAATAACAACAAATATACTACAGACCTTTTAATTAAGACGTTTCAGTAATTTTGGAATCCTATCTGAAGGACTTTCATGGCACAAGATTGCTACTGGTGTGGGAAAAAGGCTCTGGGATGATTGGCCTGAGGTAGTGAAGACAGATGGACCAGCAGGGAGACGTGCTGGAGGTTAGGGAGAGAAGGGCCTTGGGGAAACCGCAGGCAAGCCGATGCCTGTTTCTTCACAAGTTACTCTATTTCCCAGAGGACCGAGGTCTCTTGTTTGAAGAACAGTCTAGAAATGCTTGGAGAACAAATTCTCTCGGACTGTTCGCAGATCAAGAAAAAAATACATTTGCTACAGAAGAGCAAATCCGGGGCAGATTTAATGTGTGAAAAAAATTAGCCAAAATTCCCCCTTTAGGCTAAAGGGGACACTCATTGAGGACCTCATAAAGGGTGTATTTTGAAATTTCAAATTTAGTTCTTAGTCACAACCGGTGAATATTTATTATAGCCTCTTTTTACTCTAGGTATTAAGGGATGGAAGTAAAGACCTTCCCAGTACGTGTGAACTTTCTGGTGTCTAGGGAAACGCAGTAGAGGAATTATTTGTTGTGTCGTGTACTTGAATTGTTGGTGTATGGAAGCAATTTGTACTATTTTGCTAGGCTGCTAGATATTTACCCCGCTTCTTCACTAGATAAATAAATAACTATTATAACAATTTCAGAGCTGAATCTTCAAAGGGTTCACAACCTCTGCTTTTATTGCTGCTTTGTTTAGTTTTGTTTTTTCTCCTGGCTTTGTCTATTGCCTATTAAGATGCTTTATCAAAAAAAAAAAAAAAAAGTCAATAATCAGAGAGAAGGACTAAAGCAACAAGGGATTGATCAATCCCAAACGCTTATTACTGTTGGGTGTGAGTTTGAGAAGAAACGTGTTCCTGTATTTTCTCATTCTCATCATCGAAAAGACCACGTAACATGACGATTAGGATTCAGGCTTTGGAGCCAAATTGCTAAGCACAGAATTCCAGTTCTGCCATTTACTAGCTCTGTGACCTATAGCAACTGACTTCCCTACTCTAGGTCTCCATTTCCTCATCTGTAAAATAGGTTAAACTATTGAGCATATCTCAGGAATTTGGTATGGGAATTAAGTTTAAATTTATAGAATACTTGTGATACCTTAAATTGTGACTTGCTGTTTAAATGTGTTTAATAATCTGGAAAAAGATTCTACAATTATAAATTGATTATATGTATATAATGGCATATATATATATATATAAATATAATGGCTTCTGGGTTTTGCTGTTTTTTTGCTTTTTTAATATCTAACCAAGAATAAACTCATACATATTTTAGCTGGATCTGGTTTATAAGCTAATACGATTGTTGAATTTTCAGAACCATGAGTCCATTGGTGTTACGTGGGTAGGTTGGTATTGGCCACAGTAAATTTCATACCACAAAAATTAGAATCTGGCCAGTAAATGCTACAAATCACCCACTGGTTGTTAAACATTTTCAGCATACCACTGGCTATTTTAGTGTTTTTAAATTATTTTTTCAACACATATTTGCCAAATAACTGCTATGTTCCACCTATTTCATGTGCATGTGTGAAACCGCTAAAATCCAGTTGGGCTGGTAAGAACATTTCCAGTCAATCTTATTCTGTAAATTTGAAGCCTTAGCGATGGGATGTTCTTTTGTCTCAGTGGCGAACCAGGGAAGGGAATATTATGCTTCTACTCAAAGTCTTTAATGACTTTGCTAGTTTCTAGTGTAGTAGGAATTTACTCACTTTTTTGGTCTTGTTTTGAACTTACTGTATTTTAATATTTTATATATAAAATTTCGCTTTATAAATTTCAAGATAATTAATTCAAGTAATAGTACTACTAGTTAAAGCTAGTCATAGTTCACAGTTTGTGTGTGTGTAATCTCCCCAATAACCCTATAAGGTTAGTGTTTTTATCATAAAATATTTTAATGGGATAATACTGGTACTCCAAGAGGTTAAATAATGAATTTGAGTTAGTAAGTGATGGATCCTTGTCCTATAGCATGAGCTATAAAATTTCTAAATAGAAGTATAAATTCTCATATAATGTTTTAGTTGATGAGGATGATGAAGTTGGTTGAGATACACAGTGACAAATCTTGAATGTCCCTGCCTTTGAGAGTAAACTAGCTTGGAATTTGAGGACCTGAGGTTGTGGTGGGAGGGAAGGAGGACAGACCAGAATCAAGAATTACTGGTGAGCACTTACGATTATCTACGACCTGGCATAAATCTACCTTTCTGATGTCATTTTTCTTCACATGTGTTCTGCTGCTCTCACTCAGACAAGGCAACCCATTAATTATTTTTTTAAAAACCCTTTATTGGTACCCTCTTAAGCCTTATTTCCTTCATTTTCTGTAACTGGAATGTTTTTTCCTTAAATATGACTTTTCTAAAAAAAATATATATATATGACTTTTCTAAATCCTACCCATTCTCTTCAAAGTCTTGTTGATGTGATACCCTGCCTCGGGGATGTCCCCTGCCCTCAGGTGGACGTCCCATGGGGCCATCCCTCCCACCCCCCCCACCCCCGTGGGGCTCCTATGACACTCTGCCTCAGGGACAGCTCTCCTCACCGCCTGCTATTATTAACTTTAACATTTGGAAGAAGGGGAATAAGACAATGATTCATTGTCTTTTTCTCTCTCAAAGCAGACTTTAGTAAAGCCAAAGAAACATTTTCTAGCAATTATAGCTGACCCGCGGTGAAAAGGCTGAGTTCTTTTCACCTAAATTATTTCAGAGAGAATGAGATTGCTGCCCTCCAGCAACCTTTTAGAAGAGAATAACTCCGGATGATCTCTGAAATCCTTTACAACTTCCATATCATGTGGCTATTTGACCTTTCAAGAGTCAAGTTGAGGGAAGCAACTTTAATAAGCTAGTTTAAATAATTCTTTTAAAATATATGCATCATTTATTTACGTAAAACTGGAGCAAGGGTGAAGAGTAAGAGAGCTTGGGACTCTAATTCATGGAAGGTCAATAAAAGTACATAAAAAACTGAAAGAGTATGCAAATGGGAAAAAAAGACCAATTTCATACTTTAAAACTATTGTTGACAGCAAATATGTCATAATTTTTTAGATCTTACCATAATGTTTTCTACCATGAAGCAGATGTAGTCCAAAATATCGTTATAGGAATTCAGAAACTGAGTAAAAATATATGTAAATAGAAACATCTCATTGTGATCACCCCATTTTGGATCTTGTGTGGTCTTCTTCTTCTTCAATTTTAATTTTCATAATTTGAAAATCAAAATTTGTTAATCTGTGACATCTAATAAACTCATAGATACAGAGAAGAGACTGGTGGCTGCCAGAGGTAGAGGGTTGGGAGAGAGCAAGATACGTAGTCAAAAGCTACAAACTTCCAGCTAGAGAACTATGAATATATTTTATAACATTCAAAACGGATTAAACATACATATATTAAGTTTATATAAATTCTAAACATGGTGCTTAATTATTAAGTTATTGATTATTTAACTTTGAAAAATAACCAAAGTGGACAAATTAAATTAAAAATCTGGAACATGTCTCAGATATATCCAGCATCACCTCTTACTCCACATCTAACGAAACAAGGCTCAAAGCAGTTGAGTTATTAGGAAAACCCTTAAAAGATGTGGAATTTTGCTTTGCATTTTTTAATGGAAGTCTAAAAGTTTTTGTCTCGTAGAATAGAAATATTTATGAAGTTTGCCACTGCAGAACAATGATGAAATAAAATATAATGGTCCAAAGTAGTTAGTGGCAAACCATGAAATCCATTCAGAAAGTGAAAAACAAGACGCAGTTGCGGTGAATTACCTGCATAGCAACTGTAGATGTGAACTGCTTGGTTTGCGTTTTGCAAAGAATCTCGTTCTATCACTTACAGAGACCATTCTGTTTGTTGTAACAGGGCGGTGAGGAGGATTACCAGATAATCTCACCGGCCTTCAGTTTGAAAGGATGTGATCCTGTTAAGGGTAAAGCAAAGCCCACTGGTAATTCATACTTTGTAAGAACTCTGCAGTCTGAGAACGAGGGGCATATCATTTTTTGCCTCTCCAGGATTCCCAAGAGAGTACTGCGAGTAATGCCCTTGTGTGTGATTATTTTTCAGTGGCCTCTTCCACGTGCCCGTGTGGCTTACCTTCCTCCTGAGGGGGATTTCACTACTTCCTTGGAATGACACGGCCTTCACGGAACAGGAATCAGAGCTGCGAGCCATCTGTTGCGGTGTGCTTTCTCGTGGAAGACTTGTGTTTCTTTTGTGCCTTATGAGCCCTCAGCCCTAGCCCCCTTATAGCATGGTTATTGGTGGATCTAAAAAACAAAATTAAAAAGAAATACCTTATAACAACTTTTAGTCTATTGTCCTCCACCCAATTGATGGAAATAGAATAATCTAGCTAAAATAAGCCAAATCAAGAATATGTGTGTTAAAAGTTAACATGCATAAGTTATAGGTTAAAAGTCACCTTCCAGATAGACATCAAAGGAGCATGAAACCCAAATTGAATACGAAGTGACTAATTCTTTTAGAAATTTCAGTAACAATCCAAGAGGTGACTGTACACTCAATAATATTCGGACCTGGCCTACACTCTATTTCACAACACATAATTATCATATGTGGAACACGATATATTAATTATGTATCATTATGAGATATATGTCATATGTATGTGCATTAGCTTTTAAAACATTATATTATATACATATACATTTAAAAAATATATATATAAATTTTAAAAATTGACACTCCTGGAAAATTTCCCCTGTAACTAATTGTAACTAATAACAAAGAAACAGATGAAGAAGAAGATTATGTTTGCATGTTTGCGTTGTTGTCAAAAAAAAGTACATTAGTAAGAGCAACAAGAAGAACAGCAAAAAATATACATTAGAGTTCAGTTCAAAGCATCTTTAAGAATATGTTTTCCACCAAGTTCTGTTTCAGCATTTGGTATAACTTACACCGAAAATATTTCTATTAAAGCTATTCCCTCCAGAAGCTATTTCAACACATAGATCTCCTAATTTCCTTTTCAGTCTGAATGCTGATTAATGAGAGGAAACCTGCCATTACAGTGGATTGGGGAAAATGCATTGTGGGAATTCGGTTAGGGTATTGAGGACGTTTCACTGCTTTTAGAGCAGAGCTTGTCAAAGTACAATCCATTGAAAAGCAGCCAGGCTGGAAATATCTCTTCCTTGTTTATGGATGATGCCATGTAGTTTTACTGATTCATAATGGAGCCACAGCCTTTTTATTTTGACAGTTTAAGCACCGAAAAGAAAAATAAAACTGCTGTGTGAGAACCTCCCTCATAAATGGCTTCATGGTAAGGCTTCCTCTCTGCAGGTTCACATTAAGAGACACAACAGGTCTGGCATCTGGAAAAGCAAAACTTTGCCTTCATAGAACAGTAGGTGTTTCAAAGAAGAAGAAGCGAATGACACTTAGAAATAAAAAGTGCAGTGAGCTATTTTTGAGTACAATTACAATTTTATAAATCTGCATGGTAGTTTTCCAGAATAGACGAAGATGTCTTTATCTGCATAGTGAAAATCAAAATACGATCATCTATGCATTTTCACACACTTTCCTCAAAAACGCCATCAGCACATTGATTAGACTGTACAAGATCCCGAGAGGGAATGAGGGCTTTTTCCACTGCAGCCTGTAAACCCAACTCGTAATAAGAGACAACACACATTAATAGGTTTATCAAAAGGGGGAAATAGCATTTAGAGATGCAAAACATCATTTTGAGGTTTTCCAGGTACCATAATGACAGTTTTTCTTACCACTGAATATTCATGACACCTCATAAAACTAATGATAAACATAAAAATTGATGTGAACGTTTGACTAATCTGCTCTTATTTGTTTGGAAGAGCTGTCGTAATTGCCTGGTTTGTAAATTAAACATCTGCTATGGGAATAAACAAAAACATAACTGAGCATATTCAAATAAATTGAATTCACTCTGGTTCCATAAATTTTATTATATGGGCTCATCAATTTTATTACACCTGAGCGCAGCACTGCCGCCAAAGTCAACGCATTTTTAGGTGTCCTATTTGTAAGAATAAATGCTTTCTTTTTCTACTAAAATTCAGATCTTACTCAGATCATTTTTAAAGGAGTGTTTCCATAGTAGAGCTCAACGGATTGAAGCCACCCGCCATGTTGGTTGAACATTTGCTGGGGCTCTGCTCCCATGCACCTTGAGGTTCGGCAGATCATTGAAATCATCTACACAGCCCAGCAGCACATGTCAAACAAGATAATAATCATTTCACTTCAGTGAAATTAGTCTGTCTGATGGTTGGCGCAGCCATATTTTTCTAGTTTCTAAGCCATAAACATGAAACATATTGCAGAACGACTAACCAGAACAGGGCCTGCAATGGAAGACACCAACAGGTGTGCTTGTTAAAATTAGGGAGTCATACCTTTGATGTAGTTGTATGTATTTTTCTTCTGTAGCTATTCTTTGATGCTGCACATTGATTAGTTTGCACCAATATGTCAATTATTTGTGGAGATTATCAAGGCAAACTAAGTGTTTTAAGAACATACAAGTGAAAAAATGACTAGAAATAGTACTCGGCTGATACATTAGGATGACTGCCCGTGAGAGGAAGATGACATAAAGTAGAATAGCACAAAATATAAAATGGCTCAGAAATGCCTGACTTCTGGTATTTGTAAGCACGTTTCACATTATTCTGAGAAGTAGGAGATATAAATGACAACAAAAGGCATACTGTGTGATGATTTCATTCAGTTTTTTTGCCTAAGGATGACTTAGACACGCTGACATAGTAGAATCCATTTTTAAAAGAAAAGCAAAATTTCCGGCTAATAGAACAGATTTTGTACTGCCTTCCCTCCAAATCACAGAGGCTTACCTGGAGGCCTAAAGCCTATATCCCTGATAAGCTGGGCCTCTCAGGGCCTCTCATTTTTTCCTGGGGTGAAAAAAAAAAAAAAGGAATTCCTTCATTGCTCAGTCAAGAACTCTGTTAGCTGAAGGAGACCTACGAGAGTAACAATGCTCTTCACTGTAAGTTGTCAAAAACTCCCAATTACCACACATGTTTTACTGAGAACTTTTCACATAAGACTTCATTTATAAATTGAGAAAGACTTTTTATTCAAACAGGTAATGACAGGACTCTAATCAAGTTCCTGGTCAGTGATCCAGGGACTGAATCACCCAGGCATCTGAAACATCAGGATGAGGTAAGGGATATAATCACCAAGATTTGCTCAGAAAAACAAAATCAAAGACAAGCTAGGGGCTCAGGCAAGGACACTATCTTATTACATCAAAGTTGATTGGATGGGTAAGTGTCACTGACTCAGAACATCTTAAAATCCATATCACACCCAGCTGGAGATAACACGCAAGAAATACCAACCCCAACTTTCATCCTGTTCAGGAGGCTTTGATTTAATAGCGACAATAACCTTAGAGAGGAAATTCGTCTTGCTTTAGTCCACTAGATATGCTTCTAACAGTATCCGATAGAGTTATTGCTTAATTTTATGCTTCATGGTAGTGGTAGCAATTAGGGAGAAGTCGTTTCCATTATAATTGATGGACAAATAAACTTTTATTTCCTTATAGTGTTTTTAGTAAAACTTCAGCCTCCCAAATACAGATAAAAGTCTCATTCTCATTGAAGGGCAGCAGAATGTGCTACCCCAAATATGCCGGTTTGGCATATTGACTATTTTGAATTAAAATTACTTGCAAAACAGTCATTGCAAGAAGGACACTCTGACCCTTCTTTTTCCACCTGAAAGCAAGAAGTGAATTTGCCATGTGAAAGGTAACCTCCCTGTACCAGGAGGAAGAGAGATATCATTACCACCAGAAATAAGAAATTTAGGTCTGAGAAGACTAAAAAAAAAAAAAAAAAAAAAAAAAACCTTGTCATTTCCTCACTAATTTACTCTACCTTAAGCTCAGTTTTTTCCACCCCTACTCTATAAATGTATTTTCAGAGGAAAGAAAAAAAATAGCATTGCCTTTCACTGCCAAAACAAACACAAAAAGAACCTTTGACTTCAATATTACCAGCATAGCTACAAACAAAGCATATCAAAAGATCCATTTTTGTGTGTATGCCATCTAGTATCAATTTTTAAAGTACAGTCATTTGATAGTACATCCACTGGGTATTTTTATGAACTCTTAAAACTAATATATGTCAAAGTTAAGATTTACATTTTACATGATAGCTTAAAATATAGCATAAACTAGTATGCTCTATGTAAGGTACTAGAATGATTACACTATTTTATTCTTTGAAGAAAAGACAAATTTAAGCAATGTGATAGATAAGGTCATCTTTTCTAGATTGTTCTGATCATTTAGATTTATACATGTGTTGCTCTTTACAAGATATACAAATATCTGCTGATCATTCAATCATTATTTTGAGTGTTTTTGTTTTTTTGTTTTGTTTTTGTTTTTTTGTGGGTAATGCACTGTACTAGGAACTGTGAATAAAGCAGTGAAAAGTACAGGTCAGGCCCTTGCCCTCATGGAGCTCATTTTTATATATCAGGGGGGATCTGTATTAAACAATGTATTCCAGTCATGCCATACAATTGTGAGAAGTGTTCCTCAAGGACAGGATTTCTTATCTTTAATGTGCATCTGAATGACCTGGGGATCTTATTAAAATGCAAACTCTGGTTCAGTAAATCTGAGGCAGGAGCTTGAGGTTTTGTATTCCCAACAAACTTCCAAGTAATTCCAATGCTGCAGGCTGGCCTTACAGACCTCACTTTGAGTAGCAAGGAGTTTGGATGCTGCGGAATGCACAAGAGGGAAAATTACCAAACTTGGGAGATCAGGAATAACTTCTCTAAGAAATGATGAGTAAATCATTGAGACCTAAAGGAGAAGCAGGAATTAAATGATAAATGAGAAGGGGTAAAGAATATTTCATGAGATGGAGTAACAAGTGTGAAGACCCTGGTGAGATAGAATCACGTTGCCCAGAAAGACCTGCAAGGCCAAGTTGGCTCTAACATAAAGTTGAAAAATAGTAAGGATTGATGCCAATGACATTGGCAGGAGTTCAATTACTCAGGGGATAAAGATGGGATGCAGAAGCACAGCAGTGAAACTCTGAAAGCAAGAAATTGGAAAAAGTTTGGGAAAATGGAGTTTTGAGGCATTTTAAGAGTTTGTTGAAACAAAAATTCGTTCAAATCTGGCAGCATCAAATCTAGCCAATAGAAAGGAGCTCCAAGGAGCTATATAAAATGAAAGATTTGGATAGCCGGAAGGAAATGGGAATAAGAAAGTTGTGCTGGTCACAAGAAAGTTGGTTGGTTATTATTGCAAGGTTAGTTTCCTTTAGGGGATAGCAGAGGTCTCTCAGGGAGATGACCTAACTAGTGCTGACCAAGCGACTCCTGACTGGTTTAAGATTCGATTTTGGAAGAGATGAAACTGTAATTAAGCCTTGGTTCAGTGATGGAGAGTTTACCAAATGACTCTGTTGTCTTGTTTTTAACACAAGCAATGAAGTTTGCAGAAGAGAGGAATGCAGATGAGAGCCAGGGTTCCAGAAAAGTTATTTACAGGTACTCTTCAGGGTCAAGAGTCAGAGAGAAGCCTGAAAAGTTAGAAGAATGGCCCTGGGAATTCCCGGATGGTGATGTTGAACGTAAGAGGAAAGGTTGGAGCCTGGAGGGACAAGCAGGTGGAATTCTAAACGTCCTGATGAGGTCACAGTAGACGGCAGAAGAGGAAATCGGATTTACGATGGTCATCTCTGAGCTTTAATCCAGGATGCTGTTACGTACCAAAGGATGAGAGAAAGCATGTTTGGTGTCAAGAATGAGAGTTGGAATCCCGTTGCAGGATTCAGGACCTATCTCAGCATCCTTATGCCTCTGAGAGCATGAGCAACGTAATTAACCTCTCTGCCCATCAGTTTCCTCATCTCTAAAAAGGGATACTTTAAGTGTCCATATCCTAGGGTTGTTGTGAGGACCAAATGCAATAACATACATAAAGGGCTTCCCGGTATGTGGTAAGTAGTCCATAAATGCTGGCCGTTATTATTTTTGTTCTTACACAAACTGTGTGTTTCTCTTTTGACCTTAATATTCTGAAGGTATTAAAATTGATTATATCTAACATGTTCTCTAGAGATGTGTGATTTAATCATAAGAAGAAGATTATTTCAGAATGTAAATTATGAAAGTAGAATGACTCAACTTCCTCTTCCTAAAGTTCTTGCTCAGGTGTTTTCAACATATTTTTGGAGTCCCTTTCATACAGCTCTGTATTCCTTCCTTCCAGCACTCTAACTCTATATTTTCTGAACATGGCCACCAAAAACCACTCATCCAGCATAAGATGTCTATAAATTCTTTTATTTTTAAAGAGTTGTATAAGTGAGTGTAGCAGAGACAACAACTTGCACAAATATTTATTATCCCTTTTTTTTTTCCAGAAATTGGAAATTAAGACTGTCTTTCATGGTGTTCTGTGTTGTGGGATAGAGTCCAGGGAATAAGTTCTGACCAATGAGAACCACGTCAATGTGCTGTGTGGTAGCCTACAGGAAACTCCCAATGTGCTTTTTGGCTCTTCTTCTTCTTCCTGCTTACTGGAACGTGGATGCGATGCCTGAGCTGAAGCAGCCATCTAGAAGAATCAGGAGGAAGTCATGTGCTGAAGATGGAGAAGCAGTAAGGTAAAAGATGCCTGCGTGTCTGGGCACATGTCACTACACCAGCCCGGGGTAACCTTCATCTCGCTTCTTTTAAGTGGGTAATAAATTTACTTCTATCTATTTAACCCAGCTTTTGGGGGGATTTTGATCAATAAATAATAAATACATGGAGATATCTATAGAAATAGATGAATCAAAGGAAGGCTTTTGCTCATACAAACAAAAAACTTGGTTTATTGTCAAAATTATTTTGAGATTTTAAATAAATCTACACAAAATTTCTTAAAATATACAAATTCACATCTATGTAGAAATATACTGAATAATAAAAACCCAATGACAGTTATCACTTGTAAAAGTCAAACACATAATCCAAAAAATGCAAATTGAGGGTTTGTTTTATTAATCAGAACCAATTTTGTTTCAAGGAAATCTATTTAAATTTGTTCAGGTAAGGTGGGGCGGGGAGAAATTCCCTGTAAGATTATGCATATCTTAGAATACCAGGAGGACAAAAAAACCCAAGAATAAAGCAAAACAAGCAAAATGAACAAACAGAAGTCATGGAGTATATCAATCAAGCTGTCAACTGCAGTAGTTCCTAA
The DNA here is from genome assembly GCF_011100685.1 of Canis lupus familiaris. Taxonomy (NCBI): domain Eukaryota; kingdom Metazoa; phylum Chordata; class Mammalia; order Carnivora; family Canidae; genus Canis; species Canis lupus. The sequence continues at coordinate 71,504,071 of NC_049233.1, forward strand.
AGAATATTCCCTGATGAAATAACTCAGGATATGAAATCTCATGATTCAAAGCACTGAGAGAGTGAATCAAATATAATGAGTTCATTCCAGCCTCTAAGTTGGTTCACCTTTGGTCAAATGTCTAGCCCTGGTCCAACATTGTCCAGGGCATCTAAGTCATGATGCTATATCAATGTTGCCAGATTTCTGATAAGGAAGAGATTCTCAAAAAAAAAAAAGAAAAGAAAGAAAAGAAAAGAAAAGAAAAGAAAAGAAAAGAAAAGAAAAGAAAGAAAAAGAAAAGAAAGAAAAAGAAAGAAAGAGAGAAAGAAAGAAAGAGAAAGAAAAGAAAGAAAGAAAGAAAGAAAGAAAGAAAGAAAGAAAGAAAGAAAGAAAGAAAGAAAAAGAAAGAAAGAAAGAAGAAGAAAGAAAGAAAGAAAGAAAGAAAGAAAGAAAGAAAGAAAGAAAGAAAGAAGAAAGAAGAAAGAAAAAGAAAGAAAGGGAGACATTCTCTTAGAGAGGAGTCTGAGGAGGTAAGCAATTATCAACTTTTTTAATATGCTAATATTTAGTCATGTACTTATTGTGACATAATATCACAATTTCATGACTCGTGCTGGTAATTAGCAACCAATCAACACTCATTCTCAGCCTTTTTTATGTCAATGATTTCATCAGAACTTATATATTGGTATTAAGTTCATTTTTGCTTAAACGCTTAAAGAAGTTTTTTCTTACCATGGCTGATCCACTACTCTAACAATAAAAATAGCTAAACAGAATCCCAAATATTAAATGAAGAAAATTATTGGCACTGAATAACTTGACAAAAATATTTTGACATTTGATCTACTATGGGGGCACCTGGTTGGTTCAGTTGGCTCAGGGTCCTACTCTTGATTTTGGTTCAGGTCATGGTTTCCCAGGCATGAGATTGAGCCCAGGGTTGGTCTCCATCCTGGGCATGGAGCCTGCTTGAGATTTCCTCTCTCCTTCTTCCTCTGCCCCTCCTCCCCACTCTCTCTGTCTCTAAAAGAAAGAGAGAGAGAGAGAGAGAAGAGAAGAGAAAATAAATTATATGTTCATGCAAGTTTCATGAAGATAAGGAATTCTGTTTTTGAAAACTGCTATATTATTAATGTCTAGATATCATACAGTACGCGTTTATATTGTTTGAATGAATGAACTAACAAAAACACATTGACTAAAACTTACATGAAGTACAGAGTGAAATGGCAACCATCCAAAAGATGGCTACTGAAAGCTTAATTTTGTCGGTACAGAGAAAGCACTAAAGATGTTAATCTCCCAAGGAAAGTAGTTGCATGTGACAGATTTCTGAGACTATTATCAACACTAGGGGTGCTCCAGTGAATTAAAGATATCGAAAAGGTTATTATCTAGAGTTCTTAGGTTTCATCAGGAAAGAATTCAGACTAATTAGGGCATTTTGTTTATGAAAATGATTTTATCTACATAATCATTGTTCACGTTGATTATTATTACTTTCAACGCACGTGGCGAATTACTTTGTGAAGTTCTCACCTACACTCACTATTGCCATAGTGCAATATGTTCCATGTTGTGATGGTTGACAGGAAGCCACTGGTCATAAGTAAAAACGAATAATATAAAGGCCATGTTTCAAACAACAAAAGGATGCAGCAAAATAAGACTAAACAAAATCTTCCAGAAAAAAAGAAGCATGCACTTTTTTCAAAGGGAAGTGGAATTTCCGTTGGTCATTTTACATTCTATTAACAAGCTGTATCTCAAATGTTTGTTCGTAAAACAACAATGTGCTCGAACGCGCACATGCACACACATACACTCCGACTCCAACATAATCCGATAGTTTCATTAAAAGAAAGAAACACGAAATGGGCTTTAGTTGTGGTTTTAACATCATAATCCACGATTTATAGGTGCTCATTCTATAAAATATGATTTATGTGTAATACCGTGCTTAAAATCAAAATGTGAAATCCCCAAATTTAAACTTATAACTTAGAGTTTGGAGAGAACTTAGAGTCGCTGTAGCCCTGCTTTCCTTTCTGAAACAGGAATACCTTCCTTCAAATGCCTTTTTCAGGAACCACTTCATTTTTGTACAGGCGGTAGCTTCCAAACAACGTGATTATGAAATTTAAATTATCTTCCAGGCAAGTCGACTTATTGATCCTAGTTTAGCACTTGAGGATGATGGGAAAGAAACCTCTTCTTTACTCCACATTAGAGCCTTCTGAATTCTGGGAGGCACACTCTGTCTTTCTCCTTGAGTCGCATGTCCCTCAATCCTACTACATTTCATCAAATCTTCTACGACACGATCTACATGATTTTGAGATCTCTTCTCCCATCTCTTCTGTCTCAGAGGACGAAGTATTCGTGACCAAGTCTGCGCTGCCTACAGATGCTTTATTCTATGCCCTCTTGTATCTTAGAGGGTTTTAAGCAAGTTTATACAAGTTTGATTAATCATCCCATTGTCTCTTGAGGGAATAAATTGTCCTAGTCAATATGGGCTGCCATAGCAAAATACTATAGATTGGATGGTTTTACAGTTTTTGCTGTTGTTTCACGTTTTTATTGAAATTCCAGTTAGGAGTAGAATTTAGTGATTCGTCACTTATACGTAACACCCAGTGCCCTCCTTAAAACCCATCACTCGTTAGCCTGCCCCTACCCACGTCCCCTCCATCAACCATCAGTCTGTGCTCTACAGCTAAGAGTCTCATAGTTTGCCTCTCTCTCCTTTTCTCCCCACTTCCCCTCTGTTCACCTGTTTTCTTTCTTAAATTTTACATATAAGTGAAATCATATGGTATTTGTCTTTCTCTGACTGACTTGTTTTGATTAGCATAATACACTCTAGCTCCATCCACGTCATTGAAAATGGCAAGATTTCATTCTTTCTGATGGCTCGGTAATATTCTGTTATATGTACATATAGATCACATTTTCTTTATTCATGCATCAGTTGATGGACATTTGGGCTCTTCCATAATTTGGCTATTGCTGATAAAGCTGCTAATAATAATAAGTAATAATAATATCAGGGTGCACATAACCCTTCACATCTGTATTTTTATATCCTAAATACCTAGGAGTGCAATTGCTGGATATAGAGTATTTCTATTTTTAACTTCTTGAGGAACCTCCTCACTGTCTCCCAGAGTGGCTGCACCAGCCTGCATTGCCACCAGCCCTCGCCAGCATCTGTTGTTTCCTGTGTTATTAATTTTAACCACACTGACAGGTGTGAGGTGGTATCTCGTCGTGGTTTTGATTTGCACTTCCCTGATGATGAGTGATGTTCAGCATCTTTTCATGTGTTTGTTGGCCATCTGGATGTCTTCTGCCCATTTCTTAACTGGATTATTTGTTCTTTGGGCATTGAGTTGGTTAGTTCTTTATAGATTTTGGATACTAACCTTTTCTCAGATATGTCAATTACAAATATCTTCTTCCATTCCGTACGCTGTCTTTTCATTTCTTGATTGTTTCCTTCTCTGTGCAGAAGATTTTTATCCTGATGAAGTTCCAATAGTTCATTTTTGCTTTTGTTTCCTTTGTCTCCAGAGACATGTCTAGTCTCATAGTAAGAAGTTGCTATGACTGAGGTCAGAGAGGGTGCTGCCTGTGTTCTCCTCTGGGATTTTGATAGTTTCCTGTCTCACATTTAGGTTTTTTATCCATTTTGAATTTATTTTTGTATGTGGTACAAGAAAGTAGTCCAGTTTCATTCTTCTGTGTGTTGCTGTCTAGGTTTCCCAGCACCATTTTTTTGAAGAGACTGTCTTTTTTTTTTTTTTTTTCCATTGGATATTCTTTTCTGCTTTGTCAAAATTGGTTGACTATAGAGTTGTGGGTCAATATCTGGATTGTCTATTCTGGTCCATTGATCTATGTGTCTGTTTTTGTGCCAGGAACCACACTGTCTTGATCACTACAGCTTTGTAATACAGCTTGATGTCTGGAATTATTGAAATTATGATGCCTACATCTTTGCTTTTCTATTGCAAGATTGCTTTGGCTATTTGGATCTTTTGTGGTTCTATACACATTTTATGATAGTTTGTTCTAGTCTGTGAAAAATGCTGGTGATATTTTAATAGGAATTGCATTGAATGTGTAGATTGCTTTGAGTGGTATGGATATTTTAACAATATTTGTTCTTCTAATCCATGGGCATGGAATGTTTTTCCATTTCTCTGTGTCCTCTTCAATTTCTTTCATCAGTGTTGTACAGTTTTCTGAGCACAGATCTTTTACTTCTTTGGTGAGGATTATTCCTAGGTATCTTAGGGGTTTTGGCACAATTACAAATGGGATCAAGTCCTTCATTTCTCTTTCTGCTGCATCATTACTGGTGTATAGAAGTGCAACAGACTTCTGTATGTCTTTTGTACCCTACGACTTCACTTGTCTATCAGTTCTAGCAATTTTTGATGGAGTCTCTGGGGTTTTCTACAAAGAGTATCATGCTTCTTGGGATTTGGATGGCTTTTCTTTTTGTTGTCTGGTTTCTGAGGCTAGGACTTCCAGTACTATGTTAAATAAGAATAGTGAGGGTGAACACCTTGTCTTGTTCCTGACCGTAGAGGAAATACTCTCAGTTTTTCCTAATTGAAGATGGTATTAGCTGTAGGTCTTTCATGTCTGGCCTTTATCATGTTGAGGTATATTCCCTCTATCCCTACTTTGTTGAGGGCTTTTATCAAGAATGAGTGCTGTACTATGTCAAATGCTTTTTCTGCATCTATTGAGAAGATCCGATGGTTCTTATCCTTTCTTTTATTAATGTGGTGTATTACCCTGACTGATTTTCCAATATTGAACTACCCTTCCAGCCAGGAATAAATCTCACTTGATAGTGGTAAACAATTCTTTTAACATATTGTTGAATTCAATTTGCTAGTATCTTGTTGAGGATTTTTGCATCCATGTTCATCAAAAGTATTGGCCTGTGAGTCTCCTTTTTAGTGGAATTGTCTGATTTTGGAATCAAGGTACTGCTGGCTTGAAAGAATGAGTTTGGAACTTTTCCCTCCATTCCTATTTTTAGAAAATTTTGAGAAGAGTAGGAACTAACTCTTTAAATGTTTGGTATATTCCCCTGGGAAGCAAACTGGCCCTGGGCTTTTATTCGTTGGGAGATTTTTGATTACCGATTCAATTTCTTTGTGGTTATCAGTCTGTTTAAAAATTTTTTAAAAAAATCTCTTCCTGTTTCAGTTTTGATTATTTATATGTTTCTAGGAATTTATCCATTTCTTTCAAATTGCCCAATTTGTTGGCAAGTAATTTTTCATAATATTCTCTTATAACTGTTTGTATTTCTGTGGTGTTGGTTGTGATCTCTCCTTTTTCATTGATGAGTTTATCTATTTGGAAAAAAGAAAACAGAAAGCATATTTTTTATAAGTCTTCCTAGGGTTTATCAATTTTAATAATTTTTGAAAGAATTATTTTCTTTCAAATTCTTTAGGAATTTCTTAGTTTCATTGATCTGTTCTACTGAGTTGTTTCTATATCATTTGTTCCTACTCAAATCTTTATTATTTCCCTTCATCTGCTGCCTTTAGGCTTTATTTGCTGTTCCATTTCTAGCCCCTTTATGTGTAAGGTTTGGCTGTGTGTTTGAGGATTTTCTTGCTTCTTGAGGTCGGCCTGTATCGCAATCTACTTCCTTCTTCAGAACTACTTTTGCTGCATCCCAAAGCTTTTGGATTGTCACAGTTTTATTTTCATTTGTTTCCATGTATTTTTTATTTTTTTTTCTTTGATTTCCAGGTTAACCCACTCATTCTTTAGTAGGAAATTCTTTAACCCCCATGTACCTGTGGTCTTTCTAATTTTTTTCTTGTTATTGACTTTTAGTTTCATAGAACTGTGGTCTGAAAATATGCATAGTGTGATCTCAATCTTTCTGTATTTGTTGACACCTGATTTGTGACCCAGTATGTGATCTATTCTGGAGAATGTCCCATGTGCACTCGAGAATATGTATTCTGTTGCTCTAGGATGAAATGTTCTGAATATATCCGTGAGGTCCATCTGGTCCAGTATGTCATTCAAAGCCCTTGTTTCCTTGTTGATTTTCTGGTTATATGATCTATTGCTGTAAGTAAGGCATTAAAGTCCCCTACTATTATTGTATTATATTATCAGTATGTTCCTTCATGTTTGTTATTAAATTATTTATATATTTGGGTGCTCTCAAGTTGGAGGCATACATATTCACAATTGTTAGATCTTCTTGCTGGACGGACCTCTTTATCATGATATAATGCCCTTCTTTTTCTCTTGTTATATTCTTTGGTTTAAAATCTAATTTGACTCATATAAGTATGGCTACTCCAGCTTCTTTTGATGCCCATTAGCATTATAAATGTTTTTCCATCTCCTCTCTTTAAATCTGCAGGTGTCTTTAGGTCTAAAATGAGTTTCTTGTAGGCAGCACATAGATGGGTCTTATGTTTTTATCCATTCTGATGCCCTATGTCTTCTGATAGTAGCAGTTAGTCCATTTATATTCAGAGTAATTATTGAAAGGTATGAATTTAATGCACTGTATTACCTGTTAAGTCATTGTTTCTGGAGATTTTCTCTGTTGCTTTCTAGTTTTTGTTCCTTTTCATCTTTTTTCCCACGGAGAGAGTCCCTTTTAATATTTCTTGCTGGGCTGGTTTAGTGCCCACAAACTCTTTTAGCTTTTGTTTTCTGGGAAATTCTTTATCTCTCCTTCTATTCTAAATGACAGCCTTGCTGGATAAAGTATTCCTGGCTGCATATTTTTCCTATTCAGCTCATTGGATATATCCTGCCACATTCTTCTGGCCTGCCAAGTTTCTGTGGATAGATCTGTTGCTAACTTTATTTGTCTTCCCTTGTAGGTTAGGGATTTCTTTTCCCTTGCTGCTTTCAATATTCTTTCCTTATCTCTGTATTTTATAATTTTTACTGTGACATGTCTTGGTGTTAGCCTGCTTTGTTGATTTTGATGGGAAGTTCTCCGTACCCTATGGATTGGATAACTATTTCCTTCCCCAGATAGAGAAGTTTTCAGCTATAATTTGTTTAAATAAACCTTCTGTTCCCATTTCCCCATCTTTCTCTGGGACTCTTATGATACAAATATTATTATGGTTAATGGAGTCACTGAGTTCTCTGAGTCTACATTCATGATCCAATATTTTTCTTTTCCTCTTCTTCCAGATTCATTATTTTCTATTAATTTTATCTGCTGTATCATTTATTCACTCCTCTGCTTCTTCCCCTTTAGTGGTAACTATATGCAGCCAGTTTTGGATTTTGGTATAGTATTTTTTATTTTGACACGACTAATTTTCAGATCTTTTATCTTTGCACTGAGGAATTCCCTGGTGTCTTATGTGCTTTTTTCAAGTCCATCTAGTATCCTTATGACTGTTGCTTAAAAATCTGTTCTAGTATATATCTTATATCTGTTTTGATTAGATCTCTAGCTGTGACCTTGTCTTGCTCTTTCTTTTGGGATGAATAGCTCTGTCTTGGCATTTTGTCTAGATCTCTGTCTTCTGTGCATTAGGAAAGCCTGTTATGTTTTCTGCCCCTGAGGGTAATGGCTATGTTAAGAAGAGGTTGTATACTGTCCAGGGCTTAATGCTTCAGGAAGTGTTTCTGGTATATGCTATATGCACTCTACTATTGTGTTTTGGCTGCTCTTATCCTCAGGTCAGTGCTCTACAGAGTTTCTCCTTGCCTGCAGTGGAGTGTGCTTGGACCTTGTCCAGTGTATGGCGAGTTTTAACTAAGTGTGTTTTGGTCTGTTTGTTAAAAGAGACTAGATCCTATTTCCCATAGAGCTGAAGCTTTGCAAGGCTCTAGAGTCAGTAGACTTGGTGGGTGTGGAGGGTTTGTGACTGTCTCAAAGAAGGCGCGCACTGCTTCTCTGACTCTCACAAAAGCTTGCTCTGGTAAGAAGGCACCTGTAGAGTGCAGGTGGGTGGAGCTTGGTGTAGGTGGCTCAGGCCTCCACTGCTGGTAAGCAGTGGGAATAACAGTGTCAGCCAGCGCCCTGGTCCTTGGAGAGTGCAGTTTGCACCAGCCACTGTTGAGGAAGCCCTCCCAGAAGAGCAAACAATCTCTCATTATGTGTCTCAGACTTCCCTCACGTCCCTGTCTATGTCCAAGTCATGTGCCCACCCAATGGCATAGTGTTCTTGTTTTATCTCAGGCATGCTGTCTAGGTTTCAAAACTCCAAATTTTAGGGACCTGCTGCAACATGGATCTCATTGATCCTCTAAGGTAGGGTCTCACTCACCCTGCTGTGGTTAGGGCCAGTTTGTTCCCAAAAGGCAGTCCTACAAATTTGCAAGTTCTTGGATTTTATGCTAGAACACAGCAAAAGGCCTGAGTCCAGGCTAGCAGGGGCATCTCTGCTCCTATGCTAATGAACAGGATAGCCCAACAGCGCCTGCCAGCTCTTTTGCCCCTGGAGAGGCAGTGCCACCTCTCTCAGATCCTCTAAGAGCAGGAACAGTCTCTCCCAGGCCTCCTTTCCCAGGCCTCCGCCCTCCTTCTCCACAGGAGCACCACTACACCCACGGGCTCCACCCCAGCGAGGGCTTGGACATTGAAAACTCCAGGCTTTGAGCCCCTTTCCTCAGGGAAAAGCCCCTCTCTTTTTCCTGGTCAGTGGTTTTGGGGAAGTATTTTTCTTGTTCAAGCCCTGTTCTCTGTTCATTCTCTGTCTTCTCTCTCTCTCAAGAGGGCTCCCTCCTCTCTGCAGCACCAGGGACCGTTTTCTCCCCCCAGATCATATCTCTGCACCTCCTACCTTCCACAGTATGGCCTCTTTTCTACTTCCAGTTGTGGTTTGTTCTCACAATCCTCAGATTGATTTCCTGGGTGTTCAGAACGATTTGATATTTATCTAGCTGTGTTTGAGGGATGAGGCAAGCATAAAGTCCTCCTGGTATGTCACCAGCTTAACTCCTCCCCAGTTGGGGTGGCTTTAAAAAAGACATTTATTTATCACAATTCTGGAAGCTGAGATGTCCAAGATCAAACTATTGACAGATTTGGTTCTTGGTGAGGGCTCTCCTCCTGGCTTGCAGATGCCTGCCACCTCACTGTGTGCTCTCCTTATGGCTTTCCTTTCTCTCCATGCACATGGAGACAGAGAGCTCTCTGGTCTTCCTTTCTTATAAGAGCATGAATTCCACTATATATGCAGCATTCTCATAACCTAATATAAGCCTAATTACCTCCTAAAGGCTCCATACCCTAATACCCTCATTAAGGGAGTCAGGGTTTCTACATATGAATTTTGGGGGTACACAGACATTCAGCCCATAACAGCATTCTTGCGGTCATTGCAGATGGCTAGAGAGGAGTCTGGCACATTTAAATATATGGTAATGGAACAAAATTTCATAACTTACATTGTCAATAAATTTTCTTAGACTATGAACTACTTAAAGATTTAAAAAATGTATCTTAAATGGTTTATTTCACAGAATATTGTGACAACTCCTTAAGTAAACTGTCAAACTGATTGTCCAGCATGATTGAAACAAAAATAAAATAAAGCAAACAAAAATTACTTTTTAAAAATGAGATCTGCATAATTACAGGTAAAGGGTCAGAATTTAATCGTATCTTTTCATTTTTTTTAATAGTTGAAGGCCAGGATAAATCCTTAGGTAATACATACATTTAATATATATATATATTAATATATGAATATATATTAATAAATATAGTATACTAGTATATATATGTGCATATATATATATATGCACATATATATACACATATATACTAACTGCTCCATCAACAACAACAAAATAATGGGAAAAGAGCAGCTCTCCTGTCATTGCTGTTTGTCACCATACCAACAGAAATTATTGCTCAGTCCTATCATTAATTAAACTAGGCAATCTGTGAAAAGTCAACAAATATTACTGTCTTGTGCAGTGAGGGCAGGTTCAAGTGAAGAATCATTTTTAACCATTTAGACTAAAAATATTCAAACTTGCCTTGACTTTGGGAAATTGGTAGAAGTTACTTTCCTGTTTTCATACTGACTAGTGGCTAACATTTATTTCCGATTTAATACTCCTAAGGATATATTAGTAGTGGTCCTCTACAAAGGGGATTCTCTAAAGGAGGACAAGGAAGGGTGAATCCGTATATGTGGCTTGCAAAGCCTCCCTAAGTGATTCTAACAAACAACTTTCAGTACCTCCGCTTGAGCTGAAGCCCCACATTGAATCATGAGATTTCAAATTGAAAGGTGTGACCACATTAAACACTGCAACCCTGAAGACAGCCAAAGCATTATTATCTATTGTTATTGTTGTTTTGGGCAGAAAAGCCAGGTACACTTCTAATTATTAGGCCAATGAAAATAAAATTCAGGATGTCATATATTTTGATAGAAAGATAGAAATACGCTAGTAACCAACGTGTATTAGATGAGAAATAGAGTAATCAATCAACACAAGCCATAAAATCTTGGTGTGCTGAGAAGTCTCTACCTCTAAAATTGAACTTTAAAATACTGTGCATGCTTTAAACAGTGATCAATGCATTCATGGCAAATGCCATCCTCTGACTATACAATCATAAGCATCAGTTTCTATCTTGCCTGAGCAAGGGTTGTTTTTGGTGCTTTGCAAAAGTGCAGCGGAAAAGTGTTTTGTTTAAAACAAAGGGATTTGTAACAACCCTAGATGACTCACCTTTTGTAACAGTATTGGCATTTTTCTGTCAAGCCATGCAAAAATGATTTAGGATTTTGTTTCTGGGAAGTATGCAGACTTGAGGGAGTATTTTTTTTTTTCTTTTAGCAAGCCTCATAATGAATGCCTTAATCGTTAGGAAACCCATTTAAAATCTTTTACTAGCAATTTCCTGAAAATAACCAAGGTTCTATATCAAAAAACCTTCTAGGGCAGCTTTTATTTTATGGCAGGAAAATAATAAATAATGTCCTTATGTAGGGAATTTGGAGGCTGAAATAGAATAAGGTTCAAAAGAATTTTTCGGAGACCATCCTATATAATTTGGAACCCTGGACATGTAGTCACTTGAACAGAGTGGTCTTAGCAAAACCGAAGGTTATTTAACTTTCAGTAAAAGTAAATAAAATATAAACTAAATTGAATGGCACTTCTTTTTTATAATGAGAATATTTTTAAGGACATACTTCATTATAAATAGAATGAATTAGAAAAAACAAGAATTTTGCCCTGTCCCCAAATCCCCAAGGTCACTCCAACAGTACCCCTGTGTTATCATCACAGATGTCTCTCTCCCCCTGGGTCCCCTTGGACACATCCTTCTCTAGCAGGGTCATTATTATTACTTGCTGCCCTCCATACCTTGAGCGGCGTATCCCTCGTCCTCCATTCCCAGAGCCACTGTTTAGGAAGCCACCACTACTAATTCTTCAGTTACCATGATAACCATTAATATGGTATTTAAAAAACCCAGTATCATTTCTATCTTCCATACATTCTCTGTGTCAATGCCCTTTGGCCTTCACAAATTATAAAATAAATATTTATTTTTATATAGTTATGGCTGCATTTATAAAATAGATTCCTGCTACAAGAAGATTTATTTATCATCTAATATCAGCCCTTTTCTGGGCTAGCTTTACCTTGCAAGACTGTGGGTCAATGAGAGCCAGACTTCTTGCCCTTTATAAGATCTCATCCCTATGCCCATGTAGTCAGTCTCCTTGTCTAAAAGCTCTGCTATCATTACTGGATTTGATTCCACTCCTTTCTAGGTTGGTCATTTTGATCTAGATTCAATGGAGATTATGAACAGCCTGGATGCAAGCTATGTAGGTTGGTATCCTACATCTGTGACTTATTAATGGTGTACACAAGCCATTTCCTCGTGGGCAACATGTGACCAAAAATAGCTCTCAACCTTAGGAGTTGTTTTGAAGATTAAATGAGGTAATACACTTACAGAGATTAAGACAGTGCCAGACATATATTAAATATAAATTATACTAAGGAACAAACGTATATTGCCACGGTTGTCAGGAAGGAAATTCACTCCATTGTGGAATGAAGAGCCAGAAACTACACTAGGTAGAAGAGAAGTCACAGTGGTTGGCCCTGGAAAAGTGGTAGAGATGTAGAAGAAATAAGGTCTGATATGAGTCAGCAATACAAAAAATATATAGCTAAGCAAATGATCATAAATAGAATTACAAAAGCAGTTTATTAAAATCTCCATTAATATGGAGTTCAGAACTGCACCAGGTCGGAGACAGTTTAGAAATTCCATATGAGCGTAGCAAAATTAATTACATTTTGAAAACTAGCCTCTTCAATATAGGTAGGAAGGAATGAAAACAAGTGGCTCAGAAAGCCATAGTCTGGTAGTGGGTTTTATTTCACAAATTTAACTATGTGAAGAAATTCTAGATAGTGCATGAGATGAGAGGAATTTTCAACAGAAACATTGCAATATGCAAAAGTAAAATCAGGCAGGAGTTGACGTGACTTTTCTAAATACATTTTGGGGTCTATAAATGTCTTTATTTGGTGGCATCATGAATCATATGGGAAGTCTGGTTTGACTTATGATAGAGTATAACAGAAAAGCAAACGTAAGCCAGAATTACATGAAAAATATTCCAGCAGAATCTTACCCAAAGTTGAAAGGAGGAAGGAAATGCCCATAGCTGTTATGGGCGTAGCTGTTAGGCAAGGAAGATGTTGCCTCCTAAGACGGCGGAGCTGGAGCTCTCAGGGAGAGTTGAGGGAAAAGTTGCCTGAGGACAGAGACCATCTAGGGAAAAGGTAATTGAAGTATAGGATATATGCAAGAGTGATTGTGAAAAAAAAAAAAAAAAAGGAAGATTAGGCAAAATAATTAAATAATTCCTGGGCTGGAACTTTAGAAAGAGATCAAGTTCCCACCGAGGGACCTGTTCGCATGACTGCCACAGCACAAGCCCTCCTGGCATCTGTCACCATAGGTCAGGTTCCCACCATGGCTCAGCATCACTCCCGGCACACAGGCTGCAGGATCAGTTATGCAATGACTTGGGCTCCTTCTAACTGATCTCATTGTTCTGATTTCGCAATCTGGGTAAATGAGAAGTTACTATGCGAAGAGCAGCCTCTCTATTTTAGCCTCTCCCCTACTAGGGGACTGCGAGTTTAGTGTAATCCTACTCAAAAAACTGTTGCAGACATGCGACCAGTAAGAGAGGACTTACACATCCCTCAGGGTGGATATCAGTACTTGCCACGTTTCTTCAAGCCCCTTTAGCCTTATCTGTCTTTTTGCAGCCCCTGCTGGGTTCACCAGCTGTGTGTAGTCTCTGACTTACACGCAGACACACGCGGAGGGTGCCTTGCTTGCCGGTCACGCTACACACTCCTCTAGAACTTCCCAGCTGATGTTGAGACATCAGACGCCCTCATATCCCCACTCAGTGTCCAGTCATGTGCAAATCAGAATCTTAATGGGGCTAAGATGACACAAGGCAAATTTTTAAATAGTAAGAGATAGGACCCAGTGAGTAGTTTGTTCTATGTTGCTCTTCCTTTCCTCTGCTTAGGTACACGGTTCTCATGAGCAATCATTATAAGCCTTTTACAAGCCGTCAGACCATTATCCCAAGATTAAGCTGTAAAGTGTCTGAACCCAATTCTAAGGGAAGAAGACATTTCCCCGCCAACAAGCAATTCTTGGATACTAGGTGGGTGTTCTACAAGTTACCTCAGCTCCAACACTGTTTACCTGGAGATAGCAACAGATTACATGGATCAAGGGGTTAGTCCCACCGAGACCACCTTCCCATTCTTCCCCGCCCCCACCTACCTCCTCCCCACCAGTTGCAGGTGTAGGTTATCACTTGTGTTTCTGATTGACTTGGCTATACGTCAGAGGTTCCACTGACCCCTCTTCTTTGGACTCATTTAATTTGCAGAGCGGCTCATGGAACACAAAGAAATATTCTACTTACTGGATTACCAGTTTGTTATAAAAGGGCTATAACTCAATGACAGCCAGATGGCAGAGATGCATGGGCCAAGGGAGGAGGGACGAGCATGGAACTTCCATGCTCTCTCTGAGTCCACCACTCTCCCCAAATGTCCACTTATTCACCATCCAAGAAGCTCTTTAAACTCTCTCGTTTTGGGTTTTTAATGGAACCTCATTACATAGGCATGATTGATTAAGTCATTAGCCATTGGTAATCAATTCACCCTCTAGTGCCTTCCCCGTTCCTGGAGGTCAGAGCGGTGGGACTGGAAGGTCCCAAGAGAAAGGGCTTGCTATGAACACCAAGACATCTATTTCACTTTGATGGCTCTGAAGCAATTTTAGAAAGTGAAGACAAGAGACCAAACACCATAACAAAAGATGCTCCCGTTGCTTTTATCCTCTGAAGATTCTGAAGGGTCCTGGAATCTGTGAGCCAGGAACTATGGACGAAGACTGAATGACCAATATCACAAGCAGTCACACTTGGCACAAGGGGGCAACCAGATTACTAGACCATCCACATAATGGTATTTTTCTTTCCCCTAATCACTTATATTTTCCCTTACTCTTATTTCCAGGGATATTTCCAAATAAAGTCATATCACTTAAGTCTTTACCTCAGGATCTCTTTTCTGGGGATGTTTGGTACCAAATTGACCCTAAAAAGATAACTTAAAAAATAAGATAATGGGAGTTGTGTCACTCACTTTTCTGATATTTCAATGGATTTAATTGCTCATGTGGTAGTAAGATACACGGCTGACAGAAGACTGGAGATAACCATGTTATTCATGTTTTTCGGAACCAAATGGTATGCCAAAGAACCTCTTTCAGGAAAATGACAAACGGATATGCCTTATGTCTCTACCACTAAGAAAGATTCACTGGGCTTGATGGATTTCTTTGGATGGAAGAGGCAATATGCATGAAAAGATATTCTAGCTAATTTTTGATTAACTCAAAAGAATCCCAGTTCCAAGTAGGGCTTAGGAAAAGGTAGAACTTGTGCTGTGGGCTTAGGTGACAAAATCAGACGCCCCATTCAGAATATTTGACCTAACGAATGCAATTATACTAACTCTATCTGTGGTAGATAACAAATTTGCGGCTGGTCTCTGTCAGGCGTAGTGCAGATCGCTAAGGTTCAGACACAACATCATGCTTGCTTCTGGGATAACTGCTTCTCATTTGAAAAAGAACTGCATCCTTGGGGGTCCCAGTACATTTACAGGAAATAGTCGAAACGGAAGGAGAAATGGACTACAGCAGTGGTAAAGGGCTTCATCATGGTTAGAATCTAGAAGGACCCTAGAAAACCAGAAACAAGCCAGTCTGAAGGAAGGATATATGAAAGTGACCCACAATTTTTTATCGAGCCCTTCTAATGTTTGTATGTGGAGCAATGAATGGCACAACCATGATGGCGAGGATGAAGGTTATGCATGTGTCCAACTGCTTGAGTTCCCTCTCACCAAGGTTAATACAGCTACTTCCACTAAAAAAAATGCTTAACCTTCCAGGAGCAGAGATTGATGGAGAGCACTTCATATGTCCTCATTGACTACAAAGTACAGCCTTCCTTCCACTATAAGAGGAGTAGTGGTTTTCTTGGTCTACTCAGAAATATATCCTGGATGTCTTGTTGCCTTCTCTCACAGCACTGCCTCCAATTCTGCCAATCTGGAAAATAGAAAAAAAACACTGAGAAAAAAAAATAGTTTCTCAGTGACCTGTGGAACACAATGAACACATCTAACATACATGCAATTTTAATCCCAGGAAAGGAGAAAGAAAAAATAGGACAAAAAGGTATTTGAACAAAGAATATTTAAAAATTATTGCAAATTGTTGAAAAGTATAGATTTATAGTTTCGAGAAATTCAGTGACCCCTGAGTTGGGTAAATGAAAAGAAAACCCTAACAAAGGACATTATTTTCAAACTGATAAAAGCCCAGGGGAAAAAAAAATCTTGTAAATAAAGTAAAATCACACATCACACATAAGGAAATAACAATATGAATGTCAATTGACTTCTCATCAGGAGTAGGGGAGGCCATAGGAAAGTAGAATAATGTTTAAAAGAAAAAGTCAAGACAAATTTCTGTATGTGGTGAAAATATCCTTCATCAATGAGGGTGAGAATAGACATTTTTAGATAAAATAAAACCAAGAAAATTCAACATTAGTCAACCTGTACTATAATAAATGCTACAGAGGAAGTTATTCAGACTGAAAGGAATTAAAAAGGAAACACACACACAAAAAAAATAAATAAATAAATAAATAAATAAAGGAAACTCAGATCTTTAGGAAATATCTGAACATGAAAGGATACTTTTTGTTATGTTTTATGAAACATAAAATTAAAGCAAAAATTATAATTTCTTACTGTGAATTTATAATACATTTGGATGAAATGCTATAGCACTATAGCATAAAAGATGGAGCTAAGGGAGGCAAATGGACCTGTATGACTGCAAGAATTTTATATTTTATGAGAAGAGGTCCAATGGAATAATCGAGAATAGTTGTGTGATCCTTTTAGCAATGTATTAAAAAGATAAACACTGAATTTAGGATGTTTACATGATGACCTTATCAATCCTGTGCAATGACGCTAAAGCAATAGTAAAGAAAAAAAATGTCAGTTAATTTACTAATCATAACTCAAAAAAATGTCAGTTAATTTACTAATCATAGCTCAAAAGCTACTATACCATGAAATCTTTTAAGCACTTAATGCTTCCTAGTGAGGAGAGAGTGTGAGCTTTAAATGACAATGAGAATGAGAACCTATCAGCTCTAAGGTTTTGTGCTATTTTGAAGTATTTCTGATTGCCTTAATATTTGAAAACATCTAATGTCTAGGATACACTCCAAAATTATTTGGCTTCCAAAAAATAAGGAAAACATGACTCGTTTCCAAGAGAGAAAATAAACAATGAAAATTGACTCTAACATGATGCGATGATGTCCATTACATATTTTCACATTGCTACACGATTACAATATTGTAAAATGGTTTTTGTAAACCATTTTGAAACATATATAAAAAGACCGATAGTCAATAAGCAGTTATTATACTTTGACTGTTTAAAAAGAAGTGACTAAAATCAGATACAGATCACTATTCAATTTTTTTAAATGATTTTCACCAACAGCAGAGCAGTGGTTGTCTGGTTAGGGTGGAGGTGGTGTAACTACAAAGTGGTGTGATAGATCTCTTGAAGGATAATAGAAATGTTTTATGTCTTGACTGTGATGGTAGTTAGATGAGCATATACATTTGCCAACATTCAATCATCTGGGTAGTTAAACAAAGCACATTTTAATGTGCAAGCTATACCATAAAACTTTTCATTTATTTAAAAATTGTGGATCAAGTCCATTAACTTATCGTATTCTTAAGGAATCAAATCATCATAATCAATAGTTATTTGTTAAAATGCCATTTGATTTAAATTTATATTGGAATAAAAGCACTTTATGAAGAAAAATGATTATTTCTTTGAATTGGCTACTACTTCAATCTGAAATGTAGAAATTGTTATGTAACAGAACACATTTTATTTTTTTAAGAGAAGAGCAGCTTATCAAAGTGATACCTACCCAGAGAAGAAATTAAAAAGACAGATAAGATTAAGGTAGTATATTTCCTGTTAATGAACCACCACAAATTGGGTATAAAATGTAGGCTTCAGAAAGATAATACAGGTAGTTGAGAAAATGAAACAGAGTAATGATCCAGAAACATCATAAAGAGCTGCAGGTTCAGCTTTGCATCTTTACTATCAGCAAATATAGTTCGAGGTAGATGGTAATGGCTTTGTCATTACTTTTCTGTGTTTCTCTGAGGTTTAATGTGATAGTATGTTTTTAAATTCTGAGCTAATTGGATGGTTCAATATATTAACCTTTTCCTTTTTTTTTTCCTTCCTGGTTAATTAATATCTCTATGCTTAAACTCCTTTGGAATATTTAATTTTATAAACCGTTTATTTGGACTTTTAATAAATAAGAAAAAATAAAATGGAAATAAATACAAAACAAAAATAAAGAGAAATCAGTTGATTTGATGGAATTGGGCTCCATAACTTGGTTATATTCACTCATCTCTTCGGTAAGCATGTATGAACTACACTATGTGTGTGACACAACTCCATATTGAAGAGCTTGGAAAAGATATACTGCCTATTCCAAGAATTTTGCATATGACAAGTAAAGCTGGAAAAAAATATATTCAAGCACCAGAGCAAGGCCATACAGAGTTAATTACCAAATAAATTATCTAAATGTCTGGTCAAGACAAAAATTGTTAAAAAGATCAAAGAAAGTTAAGAATTTCCTAGTTTAGGCCACCAAAATAAAATGAAGCTTGAGCTTGACCTTGAGAGATAGTTGCATGACAGCTAAGGAAAAATAGAACTCTTTTGTAATTTCTATTTTCGCTTTCCAAGGACAAAGAGAAAAACAGTGTTTTGTAACATATTTTTATCATAAACTACTAATTTAGGTTTTAAACACATGCGAGCATTTTATAAAAGATGTTTATTTTTAAAATAGAAAAAGGACATTTCCAAAAGACTATATTGCCCTCACAGACAAAAGAACCCAAACTATTACATTTCTTTTCTGAAGCCACTTTCATAAAATATCAGAATCAAGAGAAAGATTTGTATGCATGAGTTCTCACTTCATTGGCTCCTTTTCCATAGAAAATACAACCCAAATGTATTCTATGGCTATCATCAACATTTAAATGCAAAATAAGTTAAATGCAAAATTCTTTCTTGGCTATAATTTTAATTACTGTATATAATCTATGTAAAGGGAGGATAAAAATGAATTCAAAGGGAATCCAAATATTGTTAAAATATAATACACTAGGTAATATAGGGACATTGGGTTTGAATAGGCTAATCCACTTGGAAAGAACTAGCACTGTAGATACATTTAGAACATAGCTTTGTGGGGGCTTATAGCCCTATGTCTCAATTTTTCTTAGCATATTGGCAGCCTAGCAGCAAACTAATTATTCATTGGCATTTCAATAATCACATATATTTCTGTACAGAGTTATAAGACTTCATGATAATACACACTAGTCTATTCCATTTTCTTTAGATAACATTCCAGAAAAATATTCAGATACAGGCATTTCTCTTAATACTGCAAAAAAGTAGTCATTTATAAAAACCATTCTGCAAAATCACGCACCAAAAATAGTATAGCTGATGGGAAAACAAGGATTGAAGGCAAATGAAAGGCGTATGAAGCTTTATAACAAAATAATATATAAATATGTATACACATGCACACGTATATATAATGCATATGCTTATACATGTGTATTCACAGTTTCATAGTCATAGGCAATTGCACCCATTATTACTGTGAGTCAATCCTTTACAGCCTTAAACCTTGGACTTCTGCTTATATCTAACACATTGTCCCCCTGGAAACATTTGCTCCTTGGTAGAATTGAATTTTAGCCAAATTAAGAATCTAATCCAGGCTGTAGACTTCTTCATCATTCTTTTTTACAAATAAAGTTTGTTGACCCATATTCTAAGGGCTCCCTGAGCTTCTTGTTTCTCTCTTTCAACATATTGTGACTTGAGCTGCTGAAATAATTATCAGCAAATAGCATTCTGAATATTTAAATCTCCACTTTAGACTGTTCCTTTGAGACTATAATATCAAAGCTAGTCCTGTCCTCCTAGTGCATTTACTTTCTCCGTCAACTCCAAGTCTCTACCATCCACTTCCTCTGGGCTATATAATTTTAAACATGTGAGGTTGTCAATGAGTGTGATTGATTATTTAGCTGCCCCAAAAAGGAACCACAGAAAAATTAACCTGAAAGCTGATTAATTTTTGTCAGATATTAACCCAATATCTGGGTTATTAACCCAACAAAAAGAGACAAAAATACAAAGTGGTGATTATCTATATATATTTAGACTGTTTTTTTCTAGCGTGGGGAGTACAAATATTCCTAGAAGTAATGCGATCCACCTTTATCCTAGATAGAGATTAGAGAGGAAGACACCTCTGTGTATGAAATTAATGCAACATGTCTTTACAAATTACAATTACAGAATTTAAATACCTAGATATATCATTATCAACAACAGAGTTGGGGACAGAGAGAGAGCTACATTGCTTAGTATTGGAAAATGGAAGGTGTGATGGGTAGTTTCATGTGTCAACTTGGAGAGCTGTGGGACCCCGTTATTTCATGCAACAATAATCTTGGTGTTGTCGTGAAAGTGTGTTACAGATACAATTAACAGTTGACCTGTTGACTTCTCATCTGTTGATTTCTCTGTCTCTGTGTCTCTCTCTCTCTCATATATATATATATATATGAGAGAGAGAGATATATATATAATATATATATAGAATATAAACTCTATATAGTTGTATAAAGAAGATGATGGCTAGATAGATAGATGGAAGATATATAAATGATAGATGATAGATAGATGATAGATGATAGGTAGATAGATAGATAGATAGATAGATAGATAGATAGATAGATATCTTACTGGTTCTGTTTTTTGTTTTTGTTTTTGTTTTTTTTTTTTTTTTTTGGAGAATGCTGACTAATACAGTGGGATTTTATTTTTTGTTCTAAATGGAAGTACAAAAAGGGAGATATGGAGATATGGAGTCAGGAAGGAAAGGGAGAGAGAAGGATGAATAAATAAGAATATGGTGCCCAAACTGCAGAAAGAGCCAAAATTTTTAAGAAATAGAATATTGAAGATTCAACCTTAAGTTATTTATATTTCTGCAATGGAAATATCTGCCTCCCTGAAGCATTTAATAAAGTCTGCTGTGCACATAATACATTAGGTCAGTGAAGATCAAGGAATAGCGGGCTGGCAAAAACAAAACAAAACAAAAAAACCACACAGATGAAAAACCTAAATGGGACTGAGTTTGTAAGAAAAGCCCTAAACTGATTTAGGCTCTGGACCTCAGGTCACCATAATCATTTACATTTCCACTTTGAATGGATCCTTCTTGCTAATCATTTTAAATCCATTTTTTAAAAGATTTTATTTATTTATTCATGAAAAACACAGAGAGAGAGAGAGGCAGAGACACAGGCAGAGGGAGAAGCAGGCTCCCTATTGGGAGCCAGATGTGGGACTTGATCCTGCGACCCCAGGGTCAAGCCCTGGACAGAAGGCGGAGCTAAACCGCTGAGCCACCCAGGGATCCCCAGTCTTTTTCTTTCCCCAGTCTGGATATGGGATATCACGCAGGGTTATAGCTCCCCCCACACACATGCACACTTTTTTTTTTTTTTAATCAAAAAAATAACAGGTTCATTAAGGGATGTTTGGGTGGCTCCGTCAGTTAACAGTTTGATTCTTAATCTCAGCTCAGGTCTTAACCTCAGGGTTATGCAGTCAAGTCCCATGTTGGGCTCCACCCTGGGTGTGGAGCCTATTTAAAAAAATAAAATAATATGATATTAAAAAAAAAACCTAGAGTCACTAAAAATAACTCTACTTGGAACAACTTTGTCATGCTCTTATAATTCAAAAGAAAATTAAACAGTAGGGCCAAATTTTAGCAGAAATTACAACAATCTTGTTCCTCTATCTTTGGCATTTTATGTATGTGAGTATGTATGTGTGTGTGTGTGTGTGTGTGTGTGTGTGTGTATGTGTGTATGTCAGAGATAGGGAACCTCTGATGACTCAGTTTACAAATCCAATGTCGTCCATATCAGAAATAACGTCATCCTTCTTGTTTTGTGATATCACTTTCGTTACCAACTCATACTATACATTGACCCTACACGAGATGCCTTGTCTGTCCAGCATACGACCTCGGAAATACAATTTTTTGATAGGACATTTTTAAATATGAGTTTATAATGACTAGTTTACACTTTATTCCCAGTTCATGTTTATAGCTAAGACAGCATTTCATGTTTATTACTTAAAAACCTCAATAAAATTCTCAAAGGTACACAATGCTGTCCATTCTGAAAAGTAAAAGCTTTTACTCCATGCCTCAGAGAAAGGGTGACACAGCAATTGTATTTTAAGCGCCTTCAACTAAGAACATCACACATCAATAAGACAGAGGTGTGTCTAGATAGAAGGAAAAAGTCTGTTCTAAAAAAAAAAAGAATCTGATCCTCTGTGATAGAGATTAAAGTAACAGGTTACAAAGGAGAAAAACTAAGGAATAAAATACATAAAAGATTTGACATGGTTATAGTCAGAAGGCATGGAACTGCCTTTCCCAGAAAACTTGGTTTGCTTAGTTTCTTTCCAAAATTTAGCAATCAAGTTTTTGTGCCTATAAGCTCAATGACATCATGAAAAAATATATACCCAGGTTGCAATGTGGAAGAGTGGGCAGGGCATGTGTCAGAGAAAGCTATGGATAGGAGAATGGGAGATCTCACTTATGGAAAATTATTTTTATTTTCATAAATGTTACAATTTTGAAAAGCAGTAATTTTAATTAAACTAATGACATGTTGCCTGTGAGGAGCCCTGACTACTTAAGCCTTGGTCATCCCTTGCTTACAAAGTAGTATTAGCTATTTTTTTTTAAATTGTAGCTTCTGATAAGCTTCAAGAATATGTCGACTACTTTTATTCCAATCTTTTCTAAACATTCCTCTGAATGAATTTTATTTTCCCCAAATAAATCTCTATCATCCATTAATGAAAGTTTCCTAAAGCAAGAGTAAACTTCAAGTAATTCCGTGCTTATTAAATTAATCCAATTCGAAACAACATTCAGTTTTAACATATTTTTTTTCTGTTCCAATGATGTACGTTGACTTCTCAGGTATGATCTGCAGTGTCATGATTGTATATAGATTTATTTGTTTATATCCTTTCTTTTTCTAGAGAATTGTTTGCCTCCCTTAAATACCTAGAAGACAGTATGTTCAAATAGACTTTCTTTAAAGATTTTATTTATTCATTTGGAGAGAGAGCGAGCATACATGAGCAGGGTGGGGGCGTGGTGGGGAATGGAGGCAAAGAGAGAGCGAGAACCCCAAGCCCCACATGGGGCTGGATGTCAGGACCATGACCTGAGCTGCAGTCATGAGTCTGCCACTTGACCGACTGAGCTGCTCAGGCACCCCTATGTTAAAATAAAAGAAACTTTAAATCAAATGAATGAGGTGGTTAAAAAAAAAAGAAAGAAAATAGACAGGATATGGTAAAGTTAAAAGTGAGATAAAATTTAGTGAATAAACTTGCCAAATGTGGGAGAAAAATAGATTTCTTTGCAATTAAATAACCAAACAAAGATGAAAAGGTCAAATCGAAAAGCACATCACCTATAATTTAAAAAAAAAAAGAACTTGGTACACAGAAATAGTGTAATTATGCCATATGCCAAGACTAGTGAAGATGTCCTAGGAGTTCTCAAAAAGGGAATAGTACTCCACAGTCCTGCACACGCACCCCCAAGACCATCTTTACAGTGAACGGAGCGATGAGATTTTTAAAGGCACCTTTGAGTAATATCCTTCCAGGTGGGCTGAAAGCATAGTAAGGACAGTGCTTCTAACAATCAGAATAACAGAGCCCAACTTCTGGGTCAGGTTAAGATAAGGAAAGTAGAGTCTCTGCCCCATGAATTAAAACAAAAACCCATGAATAGGAATTTTCAGTGAGTATAGACAAAGATCTCCAAGAAAAACTCTCTTAAGTCCGCCAACTTCGAAAGGCCACTTCTGTGTGCGAGTGGAAGGAAATCTCTTTGTTTTCTTTGTCTTGGCACCGCCTCAGAGCAGACCCGTCTTAGGGAGCCACGGGCCCAAGGAGGGATGACAGCAGGGCGGAGCGGTGGCCCCCAAAATATGGATAAAAATAGCCTCCTTCTGACAGGAGAAACTGAGGAAATAGGCCCCTGAGATAGAAGCATGGTGGGGTTGGGGAGTGGGTCTCTATTACTTGTTCTCTTTTTCATCACTTTTCCTCAAAACAGACCTAACTGTAGACAGCCTACAAAGTACAGTAGGTGACTTCAGCTTTCTAACCAAAGCACCCAGATCAGTCCTGGGGAGAAGTACAGAGAGAGTGCACTAGAGAGAACAGAGATATCTTGGGAAAGTAGAGAGGTTTAATCATGGACCAGATAGAGGGGGAAAGAGAAGAATGGCTGTTAGGATTCTGGTTGAACCACACCCTGGATGGGATCCACTCACTGTTTACTAACATAGGAAGAGAACCTATGTGATGAGTTAGGTCCTGACTTTAAATTTGAACAGAAGAGAGTTAGAACATCAAATTTTGTAGGTCATGAATATTTGGGTCCAAAGCTTAGGGAAGAGATTAAGGTAAAAAAAAAAAAAAAAAAAGATAAATTTGAGAAATATTGGAGATAAAAGTTCTTTAAAGAGAATATAATTAGCAGTATATTTTGTCAAGAATTCAAGTCAAAAAAAAAAAAAAAAAAAAAGACCCAGAAGTCAAGGTTTTACTAAGAGGTGGTCCTTGGTGACATTTGGGATAGCTACTGGGGCACTGTTTTTATTTCCCTGCAAAGTAGAAGGCAAGATTGAATAGAAATAAGGAGATTCACAGTTATGAGGAACATAGGAATGTATCCAGACAGTGTGGTGGTGATTATAATTAGTCCATGTTGCTACCAATTTACTCTATTGTTTATCTTTTTTCAGTAATGATTAACTTCCTGAACATTCAAGGAAGGAATTTGAAGGAGGAACGACATATGGTTTGTTCTGTTCCTATACACTGATGAGAGGATGTCAAGGACCTAATCTCTTTCTCTAAGGATCAGAAAGTCACCTCATAATAGGGACAATAAGCAGATGGGCTTTACGGCTGGTAGACTATTTATCTTATTAAAATTACTTTACTTCCTGGAGGAAGGGGGATGCATGGACTGTTCACTCATGATCATGACTCCTTGGCCCAATTCACAATTTTATGTTACTCCTCTCCTCTCTGTAGACATTTGAATATATGCTTCTTCCCATGAACCATGGTGGCTGTTATAGTATTTCTTGTGTAAACAATTGGGTTACATATAATTCATTAAAAAAAAGTCAATAAGTAGGTTAATTCTGAACTTCCCATGATAAATTAATGTACTTAAGAAAATGGATGAGATTATTAATCACACACCTGTTAAATAGTGGCGGTATCAGTAAGAGTGATAACTTCGATTTTAGAATAAAATGCAGGCTCTCCCCGTCACTCTCCCTATACTGTTATACAACTAATCCCCTTCTTTTGAGGGTGGGTGGGGCTGATCAATATGATGACATATCATTACCATGATTATATCATGTTATATGGCAAAAAAGATTTTAAAAATGTGATTTAGGTCACATTTCATTGGCCTTCATGAATTTAGTTAATCAAAAAGATGATCCATGGTGGGGTTGACCTAATCAGGAGAGGATTTTAAGGAGACTCAAGATGAGAGAGACTCTCTGACAGGCTTTAAAGTAGGAAGCTACCATGTTATGAAAAGGCCACATGGCCATAACCCAAAGGGAGCCTCTGGGAGTTGAGAGCGACCCCTAGTCAACAGCTAGAAAGAAACTGGAAACTTCAGAATTAAATTCTGCCAACAGCCTGAATGAACTTAGCAGAGGAACCTAAGTGCCAGATGAAAAATGTAGCCCAATTAACACTCCAATCCAGCCTGTGAGACTGAGCAAAGAACCCAGTACCCTATGCACGAACTCCTGCCCTACAGAAACCACTGCATAACAATAAATGGATGTTGTTTTAAGACCCTAAGTCTGTGATCATTTTTTTTATGTTGCAATAGAAAAACTGACATATGTAGTAAGGACCCTACTTTGTAACGACTAATTCATAATATTCATCAGTGTGAGAATTAGCATCTTTCTGTTTTCCACTTAGCAAAAATTAAAAGGTATGTGTCAAACATGAGAAGCCTGTTTTGGAACTCAATAAAATTCGAGAACAATAAAAAAAAATATGTACAGATACATTTGTTTTTTCCAAAGAAATGAGTCTTTACAGGGTCCCACACAGGGGGTCAGGGGAGTAAAGACATCATCTCACAGTGTTAAGAGGAGCTATTTCATCGTATAAAAGGATGCCAGTGAAAAAATCGGCAATTTTTTAGCACTAAAATGGCAACATCTGGTTGTATACATGAGAAGTAGCAACATGAAGGCAGCATTCGAATTTTTAGATCCTGAAATGGGATACCAGGCTCTACTGAAAAGCCAGTCATGGCCAACATAGACTATCAAGAAGCCATAGTTTTAAAGAACCCATTTGGGTTTTCTAACTGCCTTTGTCTTATGCATCGTGCACTTAATAGTTTGTAAGTGCAAACAGAGTTCAGGAAAACCCTTCCAACATCTCAACACGTGGCAGGGATTCTTCACAAATGTCATGTACGGTGGTAAAATAGATTTACCAGTATCGCTTTGTTAGGTAAACTATTATTAGTTATTCCCGAATGTGATTGGCTTTGGAACGATTTGTTCAGGATTTTAAAGAATCTTTAGCTTTTGTAATCTTATAAGAAGACAAAAGAATATATTCTGGTTGCACCTTTGATTGCGGTCTTGGAAGTTGACCATGGTCTTGAACTGTTGACTTTTTAGCTATAAGATGGGTTGTGTATTCATATTTATGCTGCACTTGAGTCAGATGTGCAGGGAAGAGAATGGGGTGGTTTCAGGCCAAACCTCACAGACCAGCCCTCATTTCCATGTAGGGACTATGGACTTCCAGTAAGTACTTTGTAGGTAAGGATCTGATTTCGTTTATCTTCAGTATTTGTGCTAGTCAGATGTATTTATCAAAGTTTGCAATAGCATTAGTCAGCCGGGCTGTGTGATGACCTCCTCATTCCCTGTCTCAGGGGCTTAGGACATCCTGTGATAGAAGGAGTAGCCCCTTTGTAGGACGTTAGTATTTCCGCAGTAGAGAAGAGCAAGCGCTGAGCCCAGCCATGCAATAGTATTTAAGGCTCCTGCTCAGACGTGGTGCACGTCCTGCTGGCTCAGTCCTCATCAGCCAAGGTAAGTCACACAACCACGGCAGAGGGCAATGGGGCAGGGATGGGGATTTTTTTAACAGAAGATAGAAAGGTAAATCGGGTGACAATGGGCAGGGTATGCCATCTTACTGACGAGGGGGGATGAGTAACTGTACAAAATCATACAGTCAACATCAGAGTTGAGGTACTGATGCCCAATGTTGCAGTAAAATACATTTGAATGACGTCTTTCATTTGTTCACGATCACATTCAGAAATATGTACATTTACAGAGGGAAGTCAACATTCTAGAATTTGGGATCCTAAGTATCAAGGGAAATCCAGGCACATGCAGTTGTTTGTTTCTACTCAGCCCAATAGAAATACAGAGGGACAAAGAGAGTCAGAAAATGAAAACATGATTTTCAGAAAAAAAAAAAAATCAGTGGCCAAATACACGTCAAGGGTAGAATGTGAATAGTCATCAGTTTTACGTTTCCTTAAAGCAACCATCAGATGTCACTGAAATCATGATGTGCTGTGATGCAATTTCGGGCTGACCGACCACATGAAGAATCGTTCAATCTTTAGAAGCATAAAGAGACCTACTCCAGGTATAGCCTTAAGGAATATACCATTACATGTTTAATTTTGTTTTGAATTTTCACATCTGATGATTTTATGTTTAATAAGTCAAGGAGGACTTGTCCTGTTATCTATCAAATATTTCTAAAAAAAAAAAAAGTGTGTGTAAGCAGGATGCCCACTCAATTCATAAAAACTAGATCTCACTTGTAAATTCTCATTGCATTTTTCATTTAAAATAAATGTCTATCTCTTACCCTGACAAATTACTTGCTTCACATACTTTAAAATGCTTTCATTTGTAATCTGATATCTATTTCTAAAACATTTTTGGAATAATAACCTTTAGAATTAACCGCACAGGCGAATGTCGGTGAGTATATGCGGACCTGTAATAACATATTCCAAATTGTTTATTTCGGTGGCTTGAAAGTACAATGGATGGAAAATAGGATCGAGCATTAAAAAAATGTTTCTGCAGTGATTTGAACAAGAATATATTCATTTTTAAATAAATATGTTGCATGGTTAGTTCAGAAAGGGAATTCCGTGCATTCATTTTGTCCTTCAGAATTTTATTCTAAATTTCAGTTTAACATAGATCTTGGTGAACATATTAAAGCTCTAAATTATAAAGTAGCTGGCTGTTATTCAATGATAATCTTAGATTCAGAATTCAAGGATGTTAAAAGATAAGTCTAGGAACATTTTTATTTTATTGGAAAGTTTAACCTCAAAAGGTCTTGGTCTCTCAGTATTGTGAAGTCATCAATGTTATTTCAAGGACACTATGCACATTTCTGAATAAGATATTACAGAGGAAAAAGGCCAAGGGTCTATGAAAAATAACATATTTCTCAAGTATTTCCCATGCTTATCCGGATATTACCTAAATCACTTGGGATGTTAAAAATATTCTATTATAGTATGGAATGTGCTACACTATTTTCTCTAAATCTGCATTATTTATGGGATGCGATTGGGGTCTTCTTTTTTGGTAAAGAACATCTACTCTACATAATTTGTATGGGTTTTTTTTGGCAATATAATCAAATTTGTATAAGGAACTAGGGACCTTCTGGGAAGAAAGGGAGACTAAAGTGGTAAACCATCCCTACAAATTCAAAGCTACTGAACTCTGTCCCCTTAGGAAGAGCTGATGTCTCTCAAAGCCATTGTCTGCTGAGAGTAGGGGGGTTGGAGGTGGGAAAGCTCAAAGCTGATGAGCCACAGACACCTTTCAGACACCAAATCTTCCCCAAAGGCATCATCCTGAAAGAAAGCAATTGTTCCAGAGGAGAGATTAAGAGGAAAGGTGATGGATTTCTTAAACAACTGTAGTTTGGAAAACTCTGTCCAATTTGGCATTGGCTCAACTTTGGCAAAAAAAAAAAAATTTAAGATTTTATTTATTTATTCATGAGAGACACAGAGAGAGGCAGAGACACAGGCAGAGGGAGAAGCAAGTCCCCAATGTGGGGCTTGATCCCAGGACCCCGGGGTCACGACCTGAGCCCAAGGCAGACGCTCAACCACTGAGCTACCCTGTGTCCTCAACTTTGGCAGAATTGAACACAGAAGATGGTCCCTCCTTGCACCTTACGGGCCCGATGCAGGCCCGAGTGAACTCTACTAGTCACCCAGGCAGGAAATAGACCATAAGGTTGACGACCCATCTCCCTTGTTTGCATATGACATGGAGAGGGACACATGCTACTGCAGCAGGTGCAGCCGCCCTGGTAAACAGGGACCTCTTTTAACCGCTTGTGTTACAAGAGCTAAGCCAGGTTCCTGTTGTGGCAGCACAGCACACCGAGCCCGATCGTTTTGGAACATCGGCTTGAGGTATGATCGGGACATCCTCGAGATCAAGGGCACTGGTGAGTCCAAGCTCAATCAGTAGGTTCACAGAAGATACAGACAAGACCAAGGACGGTATGAACCTGGGAGTTGTAAGACATCACCTTGGGAGAGTGCGTGGAAAGGACACAGCCGGGGACTGGACCTCCTGTCATATTGCTCAGTATCACACGCACAGCAGTTTGGGCTCTCTAGCGCTTGTCACCTGAAGAACCTAGATGTCAGGAGGAACCTTTCAACTAAAGAGCCAATATTTCATTTAATCTTCAAAACAACTCACTGTAAAGAGACTCATCCCTATTACATACCACAAGGAAACAAAATTTTGAGAAATTATCTGGCCTAAGGCCATACTGGTGGCAGCAAGTGCACAGCTAGGATTTATTTATTTATTATTTATTTATTTATTTATTTATTTATTTTTTAATTTTTTTTTTATTGGAGTTCAATTTGCCCACATATAGCATAACACCCAGTGCTCACCCCACCAAGTGCCCCCCTCAGTGCCCGTCACCCATTCACCCCCACCTCCCGCCCACCTCCCCTCCCACCACCCCTAGTTCTTTTCCCAGAGTTAGGAGTCTCTCATGTTTACTACAGATCATTTTAGGAGGGATTATCATCTCTTCAATCTTTCAATCCATACAAGTCTGAAACCTAAATGTGTTATATTTTGCCATGTATTTACATGTTCACTGATTTCCCTAAATAATATCATGTCATCCTCTATGTATAGAATGTGCCCATCTTTGGTTAGATTTGCATAAAATATATCTTCTAGTTATACCATCCCCAGATAGGTCCCTAGATACGTTACTTTCATTTTGTAAGTGGTATCATTCTTTAAATAATTTTATCAGCATTGTTTGTTGCAGGTATTATAAAAATAAAATTGATTTTTGTATATCAAATGTGTATTCAGTGATCTTGCAAAGTTCACATCTTAATTTTAATAGTTTTGGAGTATTTTAGATTATTTCTAGATTTTAAAATTTTTTGAATTTTTTTATAAAATTGATTTTCTTTTTTTACTGTCTTACTACCTCGCTAGAACCTCCAGGACATTTTTTTAAATTTTTTTTTATAAATTTATTTTTTATTGGTGTTCAATTTGCCAACATATAGAATAACACCCAGTGCTCATCCCGTCAAGCGCCCCCCTCAGTGCCCGTCACCCGGTCACCCCCACCCCCCGCCCACCTCCCTTTCCACCACCCCTAGTTCGTTTCCCAGAGTTAGGAATCTCTCATGTTCTGTCTCCCTTTCTGATATTTCCCACTCATTTTCTCTCCTTTCCCCTTTATTCCCTTCACTATTTCTTATATTCCCTGTATCAGTGAGACCGTATGATGATTGTCCTTCTCCGAGTGACTTACTTCACTCAGCATCATACCCTCCAGGTCCATCCACGTCGAAGCAAATGGGGGATATTTGTCGTTTCTAATGGCTGAGGAATATTCCAGTGTATACACAGACCCATCTAGGATTTAAAACTAGGTTCATCTGACTGCGAGGCCCTTTCTTTTTAGAACCTCAGGGTAAAGAAAATAAAGGTTGTTATGATTATAGTTCAAGCATTGAAAGGCCAACTCCAATAAATGGAGTGGTTTGCTTGAGTCCAGACCTCAGTCAGTCGCAAAGCCAAAACAAGGACACAGGTTTTCTCACTCCTGGCATTGCATCTTACTGAAGTAACTTATTAAATTATTTTTAATGACAAATTAGATGACAAAGAACCTCAGGAATATACCACACACTTCATTTAAGGTCATTTCCTTCATAATCTTAGATTTTTGAAACCCAGGAGCTTCCTAAGTGTGACCTCTTGACACATTATTCCCTGCCAGAAATTTATCATCAAGTGTATTATTTAGGGTAAAGGAATAAAGCTTTTGGCCAAAGATAGACCTCATGTTTGCACTGCAGTTCCATCCTACAGGATGTTGAAAGAATAACTTAATCACATATTCATCAGTGTTTTCTTATGTTCTTGAAGCAGAGAAAGAGCATCGTTAATCTTGTTGGGCTTGTGACAATTTATCTTCAAAGACTTCAAGTGGTGTAGGGTTTATCAAAAGATTAATAAACCTTGAGTGCAATTTGGGTTGAATTAGCAAACTGTCCAAAGTAATTGATTTGACTTAATATTAATCTTTATTTATGAAAATATAAATTTAAAAGGAGTATCAGGAACCTGGCAAAATGCTTTAGACTTTGAAATATTTGTGGGTTTATGTTTTTGAGAACTTAGAATTAATACCTAGGGTAAAAATACTTTTAATCCTGACCATTTGAAGGATGTTTTTAAAGAATGCTAATTAGTTTTAAGCTATGGGCTGTATTTCTACTTAATGTGGTATTAGTGCATATATTTTCTTTGTTTAATTTCCTTAAATGACTACTTTTCCCAGTGAATACGAAGCCTTGTCTTTTTTTTAAGATTATTTATTTATTTATTTATTTATTTATTTATTTATTCATGAGAGACACACAGAGAGAGGCAGAGACACAGGCAGAGGGAGAAGCAGGCTCCATGCAGGGAGCCTGAATGCGGGACTCGATCCCAGGACCCCGGGATCACGACCTGAGCTGAAGGCAAGTGCTCAACCACGGAGCCCCCCAGGGGCCCCTATAAAGTCCTTTCAATCAATTTTTATGAAAAGAAAAGAAATCAGATATGAAAGAATTTGTTAGGACATTTTTTGTGTTGCAAATGTGTAGATCCCAATCAGAAATTGTTCTTTATGTGTCAATATCTACTTTTTGTACCACTTTACCAATTGCAATTTATGATAATTACTAGAAAAAATATTTTAGTTCATATCTGGCTAGAAGCCAAATTTTTAAATAGGGTCAAGCCATGTTGTTCTAGTAAAAATTTTGCAACATTTGTACAATGATATCTTAATCACTTTGACAAAAGAAGGCCTCAGAATCATAGCAGAACGTAGCCAGTTGAGGAGCATCAACTAATCTGTACTTTCAGCAAACATTCACAAAGACTTATTATGAGCCAGGCAGTGTCCATGGCACCAGGAATATTAAAAAAATAAGGATTTGTCTTATTTTGTGAACAAAGCACATAGTTTAATGGTGAACTGACTGACCCAAGTCAAGGTGTGCCTTGTATGCCTGCCAAGGAACCAGAACCTTATCTACGGGAGGAATTAACTTTTTTTTTTTTTTTTTTTTTTTAATCAGTTGGGAACTTTGAGGACAATGGTTTAAGAAGACTGAAGGCAGGGGTGGAACTATGAGGATCATCCTGGTCCACAGAGGATCTAATCCAGGGCCGTGACAGCAAGGCTAAAGAGGAGACCATCAACTTTAAGAGACCGTCTAGAGAACAGATAGAGCAACAGCATTTGGCAATATGTAAGAATATGTAAGAAAAAGGGGGATACTGTTAAGAATTATCCTGTTTTACTTTTATTTATTTATTTTTTGTATCTTTAATGAGGTGATATGACATTAAAATGATGTTGAGACATTAAGTATAGGATTTGATGAGCTTTGAAAACCATATACATCTATGTAATCCACACTTTTTTTTTTTTAAGATTTTATTTATTTATTCATGAGAGACACACAGAGAGAGGCAGAGACACAGGCAGAGGGAGAAGCAGGCTCCATGCAGGGAGCCCGATGAGGGACTCGATCCCGGGACCCCGTGGTCACGCCCTGAGCTGAAGGCCGATGCTCAACCGCTGAGCCACCCATGGGCCCCCGTCATCCACACTGTAATCAAGATATAGTACGTTCCCATCTTCTTGGAAAATTCCCTTCCACCCACTTGCTGTCTGGCTGCACCTCACCCGCCATATGGAACCACCCCTCTGACTTCTATATCCTTGGGTTAGTTTGGTTTGTTACTGAAGTCTCACGTGCATACCTGGCTTCTTTTTCTCAGCATGATTTTGAGATTAATTCTTGTTAATTCTTGTCGCCAAGTGTTCATTCCCTCTTACTGCTGAGTAGTTTTCCATTGTATGAATATATTAGAATCTGTATATGCATTATTCTGCTCATGGGCATTTAGGTCCTTGAGAATTTATTTGCTCTTTCCTCTGAGAGTGGCTCTTTGATTACTGGATTACTTAGAATTATGTTTTCTGGTCTTAAAATCTTTGGAGATTTTCTTTTTTGTGTTAATCACATTGAATTCCAGTATGCAATTGCATTATGATCAGAGAACAAGCTCTGTATGACTTCATTTCTTTTGTATTTTTCAAGTTCTGAGTTATGGCCTAGGGTTTAGTCTGTATCAAAATTTGTTCTGTGAGCGCTTAAAAAATAATTTGTGTGTCCTGCTGATGTTGAGCGCAGTATTCTAAGAATATTGACTACATCCTTCTGTTGATGGTGCTGAATCTTCTAAGTCCGCATTTATTTCCCATCCCATTCTATCAGCTGTTGAGGGAAGGCTATCAGTATCTCCAATATAATTGTGGATTTGTCTATTTCTCTTTTCACTTTTTAAATATTAAGAAATTTAATTACTGTGAAGTTCTATCACTTTTTGTTTCACATATTTTTCACCTCTGTTGTTTGTGCAAACACATTTAGGGTTGCTATGTCCTCTTGGTAGATTTAATTTATTTTTTAATGCACTATCCCTCTCTGTCTCTAGTTACTTTATTTACCTGGAGTGCACTTTATCCAGTTTAGCTGCTTGCTTTTATAATGCAGTTATTGAAAACATTTCCTTTACATAAATTTATAACCATATCAGACAGCGCTATAATTTTTGTTTCAATCATCAAAGAGAATTTATAAAATTCAAGAGAAGAAGAAAAGTCAATTTTACTTAACCATATTTTTGCCTGCTGTCTTCTTCCTTTCTTCCCAATATTCCAAAGTTTATTCATTTATTGCTTCCTTTGTGTTTAGAAAATTTCATTTCAACTTGGGTAATGTCTCCTATTCCATCTTCTGGTTCATTAATACTTTCCTCTGTCCCCTTTTTTTTTCTACCTTTTCATCTTTATGTTGAGATTTTTATTTCAG
Organism: Canis lupus familiaris; assembly: GCF_011100685.1. NCBI lineage: Eukaryota > Metazoa > Chordata > Mammalia > Carnivora > Canidae > Canis > Canis lupus. Next base: position 71,538,513 of record NC_049233.1, read on the forward strand.
TTATGTATTTTAGTTTGAAAAAATTGTCATTTCTTTCTTTTTTGTATATTCCATTTTTTGCAGTCTCTTTGTTGAAGTTTTCTAATTTTTCATTTGCTCAAAGTGTGTTCATAATTATTTACTTAGGCATTTTATCATGATCACTTTAAAATTTGTCAGATACTTCTAATGTATCTATCTTCTTGGTGCCAGCATCTATTGCTTATCTTTTTTTGTTTACTTTGAGATTTCCCTGGTTCTTGGTATGACAATTTTTGATTGAAACTTTGATACTTTTGTAACATGTTAGGAAATTTTATCCTACGTAAATTTTCGATTTTAGCTGGCTTTCTCTGATACTGCTGTGTCAGTGGAAGATAGAGTGCACCTTTATTAATGTTAAGGTGATAATGAAAGTCCAGGTTGACACCTGAAGGGTCCTTCATTGCTATTGGGCAGGAGTAGGAGGTCAGATGCCCCAAGTGATTTCTAAAGACACCAGAGTGCACATTGCCTCTTAACCCCTGGGCATTCCACTCCGTCTTCTCCAACACTATCCCAGGGGAGGGGCTCTAGCCAGGGATGGAAGTCCGGCTCCTCATGTTGTCTCCACTGACTGGTGGAGCTCAGGGACAGGGAAGTGGTGGTGACCTTATTACTAGCTAACAGGGATGAAGTTCTCAACTCCCTTCTTGGCCTTCTCTGAACCAATCATAACAGTGGCTTTGGAGTGCCTCAGTATAGCTTCATGAGGGTACAAGTCTAGCTCCCCACCTGGCTCTAGCTAGTATGGTGGGTAGGGGACACAGTTTTATATCTTGCCATATTGCCCATTTCCTGATTTGTTAGCTAGGGAGTAGTGTTAGAGCTTTTGTTGTCTATTCCTATTGACCTTTCTGGGTTGTCAGTTTCTTCAACTCCATGTTTGGGATTTATGAGATGAAAAAGAAAACCCAAGAGAAATCATCATGTCCCAAGATAGTCTCTTGTCTTCATTCTACTTTTTGAATCTTCTTGTATTTCTGCTATATACATATTACAGAGATTTTAGTTTTTTTTTTTTTTTAAGGAAGCACTAGTTTGTTCTTTTGTATATCTTTCATGTTTCTTCTGAGATTTCAATATTCACCAATTATTTGTATATTTTCTGTATATTTGTGAATTTACTGCCAATAACTTCTTTAGAGTCTTTGTCTGAAAAAAAAAAATACAGTATTTGTCTGCTAACTCCAGTGTCTGGCTCATCTGCAGGCTAATCTCTATTAATTTTATTCTTGGTTATGTGTCCCATTACTTGCATCTTTGCATTTCCTATGCTTTAAAGAAAAATTGTACTGGACACTTTTATATAGAAGAACAATGATGAATCAGGTGTAGTAACATTTTGGTTTTTATTCACCAGAAAATATGAGCTTATTTCTGTGTCTTGTACTTAAACTGAGCAGCCAGGTATTCAGTTCATCTGGTACTGAACCATAACGCTGAGAAAACTGACCTCCGTTCTGGTTAATCCAACTTTATTTCTTTAAGATTTATTTATTTATTTATTTATTTATTTATTTATTTATTTATTCATTCATCCATTCATTCATGAGAGACACACAGAGAGAGGTAGAGACACATGCAGAGGGAGAAGCAGGCTCCACACAGAGAGCCCAGCATGGGACTCAATCCCAGGTCTCCAGGATCCTGCCCTGGGCTGAAAGCAGATGCTCAACCACTGAGCCATTCAGGCATCCCAGGTTAACCCAACTCTTATTCAATGCTGCCACTGCTGCTGGGAGGTCACAGTCTCATGATCTTAGCAGTATTTTAGCGTAAAAGCACAAGTCTTGTTGAGTCAAGGTATTACCTTTGGGTGAAGCAATTTGAGACATGGAGAAATTGAGTGAAGCTGCCCACATTATTTTTCTGTTCACTTATAACTTTATTGCCATTTTTCAGCAAAATTGGGGTAAGTAGAGATAGGTATAATACCAACCCAAATAACTGTTACATTTTGGGCATACTGCAGACTTCAGTCTTTCCCATCTTTTCCATCTGTCCCCATCATCACCAATAGCTTGGCTGGTCTCTTTTAGGCCCAGTGAAGTGACTGTTTTTGGCACATCTTTTCATCCATCTGCCTGAAAGACATGGAATTTGTTCCCACTTTTGTACTGTGAAGGAATTATAAGTCTGGAAATCAGTTCATAAGGCTTTCTTTAAAAAGAAATTAAAGGTCCTCTACGGTCTTTTGTATTCTAGTCCTTAATGGTTCTTTTATTACATCTTGTTTTATTTATTTATTATTTTGACATATATTAGTTTTCTTATTAAAAGCCAATTTGTGAACAAAAACATTGAGTTTTTCAAATAAGAAACACCTCACACAGGTAGGCAGGCTAATCCATTCTGAAGCCAAGTACAGGTGTAGAAAGCTTTGGGAAGCTCAATTAGAGAGTTGGAAATAAGAATATGGTTGGTGGAATATTTACAGTCATTTTTTTCTCTTTAAATACAAGGTTGTATAATATTACCAAAATAGTCATAACTATACACCATAGCTAGACTTTTCTACACCTTAGATAATAGAAAATGTGATAGAGGCACTCAATGTGTTTGAAATTATTTACAAACTTTATCTTCATAACACATCCTTTCCATTTCTCCATTCGCTACTTGTCTCTTCCTAAGGCTCATACATCTATTTGCTGGATGTCTCTTTCTTTCTCTGTTAGTGCCCAAGCTCCATCACTTTTCTCTGTCTCTTCATCATCTGTTAAGTTTCCTTCTTTTCTGGTTATTTATCACAGTCCTTTAAATGCTTCAAATCTCTCCACCTTAAAAACAAATAAGTTTCCCTTCCTCATCATGATTGAGCAAATTCCTAATGCCTAACCATTAGGCATATGAAAACAAAACTCAGAAAAATATATAAAACAACTACCTGAAGATACTGGATAGTGAATAAAATCAGGTTGATATAGAGGACTTAACATTTAGACAAGAGAAGAGCTCTAGGGTAAGTTTCCTACTTTTTTTTTTTTTTTAGCAGTTTTCTTTTTTATAAGCTCTAACCTAAGATCTGCCAAAGTCAGGTTGGCTACTAGAGGGTATCTGGAACTCAGAGAGAAATCTATGTTTTACTTTCATGGAGAAATGGAAGGCAGATTTCACTGAATGCATAAATGCTAGAAATTGAAATGTGAATCTCAGAAAGAAGACATCCAGTGAGAGGGAGGTGAGGCACTATGTTAGGCTCTACCCCACTCTCTTAACTGCTTATTATGACCAGCTGACGAGGGGGGAAAAAGTGAACTTACACTTGAGCTACTGTTCTGCAGAGGAAAAGGGTAGTTTCAAATTTTTGTTCATCTAAGTTCATGGCCTACTTAAAAAAATTACAGGCATGATTTGCTTTATGGGTCTTTATTGCACTTTACAGATACCAATTTTTTTTTTTTTTTTACTAATTGAAGGTTTGTGGTGACTTTTTGTTGAACAAGTCTATTGGCACCATTTTTCCAGCAGCATTTGCTAATTTTGTGTATCTGTGTCATATTTTGGTATTTCTTACAATATTTTAAGCATTTTCATTATTACTGTGTTTGTTATGGTGATTTGTGAGCAGTGATCTTTGATGTTATTATTGTGATTATTTCAGGGCACTGCAAACCACACCTTTATAAGACAGTGAAGTGAATTGATAAATGTGTGTGTTCTGAGTGCTCCATCAACCAGCTGTTCCTTCATCCTTCCTTCTCGCCTTGGGCCTCTCTATTCCCTGAGACACAACAATATTGAAATAGACCAATTAAGAACCCTGCAATGGCTTCCCAGTGTTCAAGTGGAAGGAAGAGTCACACATCTCTCACTTAAATCGAAAGCTAGCAATGATTAAGTTTAGTGAGGAAAGCATGTCAAAAGCCTAGATAGACTGAAAAGTAGCCCATTATGCCAAGTAGGCAAGTTGTGAATGCAGAGGGAAAGTTCTTGAAGGAAATAGGCTACTCTTGTGCACACACAAATGATAAGAAAGTGAAATGGCCTTATTGTTGATATGAAGAAAGTTTCGGAGCACTAGAGAGATCAAACCAGCCACAACATTCCTTTTAGCCACAGCTTAATCTAGAGCAAGGATCCTCTTCAATTCTGCGAAGACTAAGAGAAATGAGAAAGGGGCAGAAGAAAAGTTTGAAGCTAGCTGGGGTTGGTTTATGAGCTTTAAGGAAAGGTGTTGTCTTTATAACATTAAAGTGCACGATGAAGCATCAAGTAGAAGCTGCAGCAAGTTATCCAATGATCTAGCTAAGATCATTATTGATGGTGACCACACTACACAATAGATTTTCAATATAGATAAAATAGTCTTACCTTGGAAGAAGATAACATCGAAGACTTTCATCGCTAGAGAGGAGTCAATGCCCGGCTTCAAAGCTTCAAAGGACAGGGTGACTCTCTTGCAGGGGTTAATGCAGCTAGTGACTTCAAATTAAAGCCAGTGCTCATTTGCAGCCTGAGAATCCTAAAACCATTGAGAATAATTCTAAATCTGCTTTGCCTGTGCTCTGTAAGTGAAACAATAAAGCCTGGATGACAGCACATCTGTTTATAACATGGTTTACTGAATATTTTAAGCTACTGTTGAGACTTACTAGACAAAAAAAAATTCCTTTTGGAATATTACTGCGTATTGACAATGTACTTCATAGCCCAAGAGCTCAAAAGGAGCTATATAACAAGAGTAATGTTTTCGTGCCTGCTAATCTATGGATCAAAGAGTCATTTCAACTTTCATGTCCTACTACTTAAGAGATACATTTTGAAGGGCACCTGAGTGGTTCAGTCAGTTGGGCATCTGTCTTCAGCTCAGGCCATGATCCCAGGGTCCTGGGGTCAAGCCACACCTTGGAGAGCCTGCTTCTCCCTCTCCCTTTGACCCCCACCCCACCCTGCTCCTGCTCTCTCTTGCTATTTCTCTCTCTCTCTCATAAGTAAATAAAATCTTTTAAAAATGAAATATATTTTGAAAGGCTCTAACTGCCATAGATAGTGTTTCTCTGATGGATCTGGGCAGAGGAAATTGAAAATCTGGAAAAAAAAACAAGAAAATCTTCTGGAAAGGATTCATCATTCTAGATACCATTAAGACTATTCATGATTGGGATGCCTGGGTGGTTCAGTGGTTGAGCATCTGCCTTTAGCTCAGGCCATGATCCCGGGGTCCTGGGATCGAGTCCTGCATTCGGGCTCATGGCAGGGAGACTGCTTCTCCCCTCCCTGTGTCTCTGCCTCTTTCTCTCATGAATAAATAATCTTTAAAAAAAGAATATTCATGATTTATGGGAAAAGGTCAAAACATCAACATTTAGAGGAATTTGGAAGAAGTTGATTCCAGTCTTCTTGGATGACTCTTAGGGGCTCAAGACTTTAGTAGAGGAAGTAACTACAGATATGGTGGAAATAACAAGAATTTGAATTAAAAGTGGAGCCTAAAGACATGACTTAAATACTCCAAATTCCTGATAAACAAATGAGGAATTGCTTCTTATGGATGAATAAAGAAAGTGGTTTTTGGAGATAGATTCTACTTTTGGTAAAGATGCTATGAAGATTGTTGAAATGACAACAAAGGATTTAAACTGTACTAGAAACTTAGTTGACAAAGCACTGGCCGGGTTTGAAAGAATTGACTGTAATTTTGAAAGAAGTCCTACTGTGGGTAAAATGCTATCAAACAGCATCACATGCTGCCAAGAAATCATTCATGAGAGGAAGAGTCAATCAATGTGGCAAATGTCTTCATTGTCTTTTTTAAGAAATTGTCATGGCCACCCCAACTTTCAACAACCATCACCCTGATCAGTCAGCAGCCTCCACAAGCAAGACCCTCCATCAGCAAAAAGACTGTGACATGTTGAAGATTCAGATGATGGTTAGCATTTTTCAGCAATAAAATATTTTTTTAGTTAAGATATGTACATTTTGTAGATGTAATGCATTGCACAGCTAATAAACCACAGAATGATGGACCAGAATAGATAATGTAGAGAACTGAGAAGTAGTCACACACTTTTGTAGTTACAAATGACACTTATAGTCATTTGATTTTTAAGAAAGCTTCCAAAGCATTCCAATGAGGAAAGAAATGTCTTTTCACCAAATGGTGTTAGAGAACAACCTTATATCAATATGAAAAGCAATGATACTTAACCACTACCTCACTCAACACAAAAAAACTAACTTGAGATTGATCATAAACTTAACTACTTAACCTAAAAATATTAGAATTTTTATGGAAATAACATAGGGGAATATTTTCTTATCAAGGGGTAGGCATATATTTCTTAAACACAGAAAGCAGTAACCATTAAAGAAAAATGAGGAGTTATGAAAATCAATAGTCTCTGCTCATCAAAATAGATTAATAAGAAAGGTAAACAGGCAGACCACACGTTAAATAAAATATTTGTAAAATAAACATTTGACAAAAAACTGGTATTTTGGGTGCTTTAAGAATTCTTTAAGTCATTTATAAAAATAGAAACAACCCTATTAGAAATGGGCAAATATTCAAATAGATATTTCATAAAAGAATATATATAATAGGACAGTAAACACATGAAATTGTCCAATATCACTAGTCATTAGAGAAATGCAAATTAAAACTGCAAGATACTTCTATGTCTCCACTTGAATGAATTCAATTGAAGAGATTGTCAATCATAGATATTAAGGAATATGTGGAGAAACTGGAACTCTCTTACATTGTTGGAGAGCTGTTCAGGAAAACATTTTCACAGCTTCTTGTATCGCTAAATGAATACATACTCTACAAGCATGTGATCTTACGCCTAGGTAATCACCCAAGAAAAATAAAACCATATACACTCAAAGAAACTTTTATAACAATGTGAGAAAGTCTTTATTCATAAGTGCCAGAAACATCTTACATTTCTATCAAATACACTGTTGTACATTCATTCAATAGTAATAAAAATAAATGAATTACTAATACATACAATAACATGGACATATCAAAAAATAAGCTCATTTAAAGTAGTCTTTAAAAGAGGATTCACAATGTAAATTGCTATTTGTATGAATTCTAAAAGAGGTGAAACCAATACAAAGTGCAAAATATCAGAATATTGATTGCCTCTGGAGAGTGATTGGCTGGGAAGTGGGAAGTGGGAGCTTTCTATGTTGATTCCAGTGCTATGTCTCTTGAGAGGGGTTTTGATTGCAAATCCTCGTGCATTTGTCACAAGTCCATGTATACTTAAGGTATACTTAAAAGATTTTTGCATTTCACTTTATGTAAATTTTATCTCAAAAATTAAAAGAATCATAAATAAACATTGGCTCCTTTAACTATATGCATATTTGGGGGGAAATGTATTGATAGCTACAAATTACTTAGCAAAGCATCAAAAATAAATTGGATCGATGAATGGAAAGAGGACTGGATAGATGAATAGATGCGGTAATGCAAAGGTAGTAAAATATTAATTGAATAATAATTAACAATGTGTTAGTGGCAGGTGTATGGATATTCGCTGTAAAATTCTTTCAATTTTTTAAATATATTTAAAGCTAATTATAATAAAATGTTGGGAAAAATACATATCTGGCATATCTCACATGAATTAACCTGACAAAAACAAACAAATAAAAACCCATTTTTATCAGCCCCTCTTTTTACCAGGATTTTAAAAGATTAGTTTACTTACTGCCTTCACAGCCCACTTCTCATTTACTCACCAATGCACTTTGTCTCTCTTCCCACATAATTTCATCTAACCTGCTTTCTCTAAAACCTCCCTTCTGGATGCCAGAATTATGGATAATACTTAAACTACTTGATATATTTACTACAAAAATCTACCTCCTCTAGGCTCCCATGACATTATACTTACTGGGTTTCCCCTAACTTGTTTTATCTCCATTCCTCATCTCCTCTTTGACCCACTTTGTTTATGACCATTCCTAAGAGAACAATGATTCCCAGCATTCTTCTCTGCTTATTTCCCAAAATGGCCTCTGTATCTCCTGTATTCACAGACCATTAGTGAAAGTAAGCATTCTAAACTGAATTTTCAACTCTCATAAATCTTCTGAGAACCAAATTGGATTATCTAGCTGCTTGCTTGATATACACATTGAATTTTTCACAAGCACTTTTATCTAAAAATGTGTAAAATCATTCTCCCCTAATCCTGCTTCCATGATTTTCCTATATCAATAAATTATTATTTTCATCTTTACCAAACTAGAGAAATTCCTATCTATGTATTAAATATTTGTTTCTTCTTCCACATTCCCACACATAATCAATCATTAAGTTTGATTTTTTTCTATCTCTTTCATATATCATAGTTCTATTTTCCCTAAGAATACTGCCTCTGTATTTGTCAAGTACTGTTTTATCCAGATGTTTCAAAGTCTCCTGAATAGTATCACTGTTTTACCATATAAGTAGCATCACTATTTCAGATCCTTCTCCAGTCCAGTCTCAATATCGAAGCCAACATGATCAATCTAAATGTAAATCTGATTACATTGCAATCTTCTGGAAAATTTTGCAGCATTTTCCTGTTGCATTCAGAATCAAGTCTTGCTTCCCACCCTGCCATATAAGGCTTATTATTATTATCTTCCTTCTATTTACATCTCTAGTCTCATCTCCATATTTGCCCAGTTTAATAGGGTGAATAATGCCCTCCCTTGCAAAGTTGCCCATACCCTAATATTCAGAACCTGTGAATATATTACATTGCCTGGTCATATAAACTGGTTGTGTCCCCCCAAATTTATATGTTGAAGCCCTAATCCTCAATGTGATGGTATTTGGAAATGAAATTTTAGGGAGTTAAGTAGAGTTAGATTAGTTCATGAGGTCGGGGCCCTCAGGATGGGATTAATGACCTTCTAAGAAAAGATATGTGTCTCTATCTGCATACAAGTACCAAGGAAAGACCAAATGAGTGCATAGTGAGAAGATGGCCATCTTCAATCCAGGAAAAGAGTTTTCACCAGACACCACATTGACCACACCTTGATCTTGGACCTCTCAGTCTCCAAAACTGTGAGAAGATAAATGTCTATTGTTTAAGCCATCAAGTCCATGGTGCTTTTTTTTAATGGTAGCTTAGCTGAATAATACATATGGCAAAAGGGACTTCATAGAGGTAATCAAATTTACAAATCTTGAAAGAGGAGAATATCCTATATTTTCTGAATGAGTGCAAATTAATCATATGAGTCCATCAAAGCAGAGACCCTTCCCTAGCTGAAGTTAGAGAGATGAGGCAAAAAGAAAGCAGGAGGGAGGAGGAAAGGGCAAGACTTAACCCTCGTTGCTGGCTTTGAAGATGAGGGGACCTTTGAGCCCTATAATGTGAGTGGTTTCTAGAAGGTGATAGCAGCCCCAGGCTGACCCCACAAAAGACATGGACACTTCAGAGCTACCATCTGAAGCAACTGAGTTCTGCCAACGACCTTCATGAGCCTAAAAGCTGATTCTCTCTGCGAAGCCTCCAGTAAGGAATGCAATCCTGCTGCATCTTGATTTTAACCGCATGAAACTTTGGTCAGACTCCTGACCTATAGACTGTGAGATGATAACTTTGCATTGTTTTAAGGTATTATGTTTATAGTAATTTGTTACACTGGCAGTAGAAACCTAATATACTCATCCTGAATTACAAGCTCCAGCATTTCAATAAACTCCTACACTTCTTTTGTCTCCAGAGGTTTTCATATGTTCTTTTCTCCATCTGGTATACCCTCCTTTATTCTTACTCCTATCATTTTCTGGGTATTTTCATTGATATTTGAAGTCTTATTAATACCCTATTTGTAGCAGTTAGTTGATCTCTCTGCCCTTCTGATACCTGCACTTTCCCCCATCAAAGCACTTGTCACATAGTATTAAATTTTTTCCATATGCCTGTCTGTTTTTCTCACTAAGCCTGAGGCTACTTGAGGCAGAGACTGTGTATCATTTATTATTTTATCTCCTTCATCAGTCATAATTCCTGGAATATGGTGGGCTCTCAGTAAATATTTTTTTGAGTGAGTGAATGAATAGAAGTTATTACAAAGCAAATAAATTAACTTTGTTTAGAATTTAGTATTTGACAAATGTTACACATGTTTTGATATTACTAAAGTCCATCACTTTGAACAAATGGAAAATGAGAGGAGGCTATTTATTTATGTGTTTTGATTTCTCTACCTAATTATCTAGTCAAAATTCTTGAATGCTGTTATCCTCCCCTCAGGATTGTTGTTGCTTATAGTTAACATACTCTTAGTTATCGGATTTCCTTGGATTTTAAGTTTAACTATTTCACCATCCCTAACATTATCATTACAAGTCTGTGTCAGCTGAGTGAATATTTTGCTTTCCCAGACCTAGCTATCTGTATATGTGTCTGTAAAAAGAACGTCCTGGAGTTTTATAAGTTAGCTTCTTTGGCCTCCCAACCACAACTGCCTGTATACAAGTTAAAGGCGAAGCCACATTAAGGGAAGTGACATTAAAAGACAGTAACTTGGAATGATTCTGGAGAGAGAGTTGCATTATTTTGGGGCACTGATGTTTTCTATGTCAACTGCAGTGGTCTCTGCCACTACACAGCCTTCAAATAAATCAAAGACACAGGCCAAAATGGGTAAGTAACTGGGGGCATCATTATATTTGGCATTTTTTCTTTGAGTTTAAAGTGACCTTTGAATTTAGCCTCCATTGCTTCTAAAAAGAACAGCTGGAGTGTGGGACCGTAAATGCAACACTTCAGTAAATGCAAGCCTCATAGTTGACTCTAAGCTGCATTCATATGCATCCAATAGTTGTCACAAAATAATATTGAGTCTGTCAGAAATAATTGTCAGAAATGTTTTGAATTATTTAGAGGAAGGACTTCAATGATTGTTTGGTTTATGCCCAGATGTGTCATATATGCCCAAGGCAGGGCTTCAGATGATTCTATGCATTGCATCTTTATATATAGACAAAATTTTATGTGCACATGTAAGTTTTAGGGGAAAGGAATTCATAGCTTTCATTAAGCTCTCACAGGAGGCAGTGACTGAAAAAGGTTAGGAAATAACTGCTTTTCAACCACTTTATAAAATATATACCCCTAAGCTTATCAATGGATTCAAGTACACTAGCATAAACTACTGTTGAATATAAACTTTTAATAATCCTTAGCACAATTAACAACTGGTAGCCATTTCTCTACAACTGAAAAAACAAAACAAATGCTATGCAGAATTTCATAAGAGTCTGTTTTCTCTTTATTTTCTTTACAACATGATAATTATTAACCTAATCATATTCTGAACTATAAAACAATGTCCTTGCTCCACCTTTTGCCAAGTTACGTATCTTTGAAGTGATTTTCAAAGCAAAGGTTTAAGAAATGAGTTTGTTGCTACTTTAGTAAAAATTTCACTGATGTTTTGACCTCTAAATTGGGAACTCCGTGTCTTCAAACATCATAAATCTTCATCACAATGGCCTTCAGAGAGCTGAACCTAATTTGCTACTTGCACGTGCCATATGAAATAAGTTTCCTTATCAATGACAACCATATAGAAACGGGGAATACTTTTAACCCTTTGGAGGTGCCCTATTCCAAGTACAGCAAAATGAAATGAATATATATGAAGATAAGTGGATTAAAAGTAGGGTTTTAGATTTTAGCAACTATTTTAAAAAATCTCAGCAGAATGCTTGAATCATAATTATTAAAAACAGACTATTTCTTAGCAATAATCAATGAAACAGTTTCATGGCAAAAGAAAAAAAATGCCTGATGTACAAAAACTACTTTGTAAAGTAAAAAAAAAAAAAAAAAAGGGTCGAGAAGCAGTCTAAGTGAATCTGACTGGGTCATATTGATAATTTGTTGTGAAGCCAAGCTAATGAAATGTGTAAATTTATAATCCGAAAGCTTTGATTAGAGATTATTCAGCCCTAGAACTTTTCATGTATGTGAACTTTGGCAAATGAATCAATATCTCTAACAGTTACTTTGACATAGTATGTCTACCTCACAGTTATTGTTTATTATACGATTTACTTTAGAGAATTAATATTATAGCACTTTATAAGTGTAAATGTGTATGATCTTATAAATATTGCCTCCATTTACTTTAGCAAGAACTCTCCTCTAGCTTATATTTTTAAGCTTTTGTTTTATATATTTGATTGTCTCCTCAACTACTCTATAAATTGGTTAGTGTTAATTTATGAATTTATTGTGTCAGTTACGATGTTTAACACCCAGAAGAGGCTTAAATGATTCATATGCCTTAATTGTGTAAAACTTACTAAACTATTACTTATCTTCTTAATTTGCCATTAGCAATGATAATCTTGCTCTAGTTGGACATGGTAATAGTGATTGTTACTATTTTATTTTGGGGAAAGATGTCTTTGAAACTTGAATGTACATAAACATAGAATTTAGGAAAATGTGTCCTTGCCTGTCTCTGACTGCATATCCCCAAACAAATGCTTCAATTCTAAGTTAAAGAAATTTCTCCACTGAGAAGGTAAAGAGCACCTAAAATTCTACACATAATCTCCTTTTATCTCTTCAACATGAATAGTATTATGATCATACTCATAGTAACTACTATTTATTGATCACACAATAAGTTTTGATACCTGAACTGATCTCTTTTATGCATTATGAGTCCTCATAACAACCCAAGGGTAATTATAATGATTCTTATTGTCAAAAATGAGGAAAGAGGACTTACTTAGGTTAATTTGTTTAACAAAAAATAGTGACAAAGCAAGGATCCGTGTCTAAATATGATCAGCACACATGTTCACAATGTAATGTGTAATTCGGAGCTATTTTTCTGAAGAATTTTTCATTCTGTTAGATCAGAAGTTCTAAAAATATCAAGAGAAGGTCACCAGATTGGTCTTCCAGCCACACTCAGATTTCTAAATGACTCAGCAAGCTAGTTGAATATCTGTGTCCAAGTCTAGGAAGAAAGTAGAAGAAATATAAGGCATGTCTTCTATAAATTATAAAAGTACATGCCTCAGAACCATGAAGTCTTGCCCAAAGATGTGGATGAACATGATGTCACCATAAAAGGAAGTCAGTCTCAGTGCTGTCATCCATGCTACCCTGGCCAATAAGGACCAGATTGAAGACCACTGAGTATTGTTTAGGAAGCATCGGTCGAGGAAACCACTATGCAGAAAAGTCTGCCCAGACACAAGCTATAAAGCTGTAAAAAGTCCCAGGGTTGGGGTAGAGTGGAGGACGTGACTAAGGCTTGGCTTTAAAGAAGAAATACAAGGAGTTATTCCAGTACACATGAATTGAAAGTTTGTCTATTATTTCTATTTGCTTTTCAAGTCATTTCCTTGGCTCCTAGGACAAATTCCAGGAAAGTGGTGACGTCTTGAGGATACATATGATTCAAACTCCCTCACTGCTCAAAGAAATCCCCTAGAAAATGTACAGTTTGGAAAATAACATCTTCTGGATTGGGAAGCCTGAGACAAGAGCAAGCCAGAAACTGAGGAATTTGGCAGTTTAAACGCAGATGAAGTCAGATTGAAGAGAACAGAACTCTGGCACACGGGGTTCTTCCTACACGTAAGACCAGGCCTTGGAAAAAGAAAAGGGTGAACACTAGTCCGAGAAAACCCAAGACGAAATGAACTTAAAACCTCTTTTTAAAAAATCTCCATCGAATCCTTTTATTTCCTGTGAGTCAGCAGAATTTAAGAATATGGGTGGCATCACAAAGCAGGGCTGTGTTCCTTCCTTGGCCTAACCCAAAGGAAATGTAACCGCCCTCGTATCTTCATGGCGGGAGGTAGCTGTGCAACTCAGAAGCAGGCACCCGGTGAAGTGGGGCTCTTCTCCTCCCACAGAGACCAGAATCACCTACCTTCCAAAGCACTGGGTTCCAGATCTCAAAGAAAGATGTTCCTGGGTTTTAAAACTGGTGAGAGACCTAAAAAGATTTACATCTCAAAGGAGCCAACAATTTAACAATTGTTAAGTTTTCTAAGGTAAATGCTCTAAGAAAAGGGCGTATAGTCTGGAAGAAGCTTGTCTAAAATTTAGTCAAATTGAGGGAATTAAGTCACAGGTTAAATCCAGGTTAAGAATCAGAAAAAAAAAATTATGATATAAAACCAAGAGTCCCTTCTCACTCTAATATGTCAAGTTTTCCTCTTCTGCATTGTTTTCTCAGTGTCATTTTTTCAGTAATCAGCCCTATGATCGCTTTTCACTTTTTTCCTATATGATTTCCTAAATCAGCAGCTCTCATGACTTTATTGTTTAATGCTCACAATTTCCAAACTATAATATTTATATGTTCAAAAGGAAATATATATATATGTATGTATATATATGTATATATATATATATATTTAAATTTAAATTTTTATTTATGAGAGACAAGAAGAGAGAGAGAGCGAGCAGCAGAGACATAGGCAGAAAGAGGCAGGCTCCATGCAGGAGCCCGATGTGGGACTCGATCCTGGGACTCCAGGATCAAGCCCTGGGCCAAAGGCAGGCGCTCAACCACTGAGCCACTCAGGCATCCCAAGGAAATATATTTTTATTCCAACTTCTAAATTTAGTGTCTTTTGCTTGTCTTCCAAAAAAAAAAAAAAAAAAGGAAAGAAAGAAAGAACTCTAAAAGGTTCAGATAAACTAGGAACAAACAAGAACAAGAATTAAAATAACAAAAGAACCAAGGGTTGCTTTAGAAAACTGCTGTAAATACAATTATAGGAGAATATTAAGATGTCGATGTTTCTTAAAAGAAATATTTTTATAAAAAGTCATTTGAGGCTCACCTGGGTAGCTCAGGGGTTCAGGCATCTGAGTCTTGGTGTTGGCTCAGGTCCTGGTCTCAGGGTGGTGAGATCCAGCCCCACCCGGGCTTGTGCTCAGCATGGAGTCTGCTCTAGATCCTGTCCCCTTCCCTCATTCTCCCTCTTTGTTCCAACCCCTGCTCCTTGCTCATGCTCTTTCCCTTTCTCTCTCACATAAATAAATAAACAAAATCTATAAAAACAAAGAAGTATTTTGAAAAAAGCAAACTAGATATAAATGTCCATATTATCCTAATAAACCTGCATAGAAAGAGAATAATTAGGCAAGAGAAAAGAAATAGTATGTGCCTAAATTACAGTAAGTAGAATTGTTCCAATAATCAGGGCAGATTTTTAGAGAAAAACATATACGTATCATCTTTATTCATATACAAAGAGTAGAAAGCTGTATATATTTTTCTTCATTTTGCTTTTTCTTAGCAATATATTCTGAATATCTTTCTGTATCACTCTGGAGAGAGACATAAAATGATAAAAGGCATTAAAGGACAAAATGGTAGAATTGATAACTGCATTGTCATCTAATTCATTACATATAGAGGTAATGATCAGTTTAATAAAACATGACATGAATTATAAAAAGGGATAATAACTAGACAGCTACTAGGATATTTTTGAATAATAGAACATATATAATTTTTTGCAATTGAATTTAATTGTATCCATTAAATATGTGCTATTTTAGGAAAACATAAATAATCAAATTGACTCAAGTAGAAATAGAAACCTGAGCAGCACAATAAAGTCTGAAGAATTTCCTTTAAGCATAAATTGATAAAGCTCTTTAAAAGAAGATATTGAAATAATCTTTAAATTTTTTAATTTAGATATGCACTGGTCTACTGTTAGGGACTTTCTTGTATACTTGAAGAAGCATTCAAATATGTATTTCAAATATATATCATTTCAACATTTTAAATTAAAAAACCTTCAAGACTTTGTGTGAAAACTTGCCTTAAATAAATCATTACAAATATTGAAATATAAGGTCCACATAGGTGTGAATGCTTCGTTTTGTGTAATTTTTGTTCATGGCTTTACTAGTAGCACCTGTGTTTTTTTCTTTGAAAAAAAAGTCATTGGAATTTTGATAGGATTGCACTGAATCTATAGATTGCTTTGAGTAGTATGTACATTTTAACAATATTGATGCTCCCAACCCGTGAGCACAGAATATCTTTATTTCCCATATACAAGGCTGCATTAAGATAACTCCTTATAGTTTTGCATTATAGTATGTAAGATTTTTTTTTTCAGTGAAAATATGTGCTTTTATTATAGCACAGGGACCAGATCCATGGGCGGAAAGAGCTGCCCTGAGATTGCGAGGAGTAATTAAAAATAACTACAAATTTAAATAGAATTTCACCTTTAAATAAATACTTAAGACCACTGACAACTTTCTGTAATTGGAAAAGAAGGATTTGTCTCGTTATGAACCTTAAGAACAACATTCCTTCTAGAAAATGTTACTGAAAAATATTTTCTAGGTGGCTCAGTTGATTGAGCGTCTGACTCTTGGTTTTGGCTCAGATCATGATATGAGGATGGTGGAACCAAGCCCTGCATCAGGCTCCACACTAAGCACGGAGTCTACCTGAATTTTCTCCCTCTGCCCCTCCCCTCACTCATCGGCTCACGCTCTCTCTCTAAAATAAATGTACTAATTAAAAAATACATTTTTTCCAGATATAAATTCTGCTCTGTACAAAACAATTAGTGATATTATTAAACACTCAAGTCGAAAGTAGACATCTTATTATTTTTATAATTAGTGATCATAGGAACAATGTAGCAGCTGAAAGTTTTGAGAAATTACTGTTTCTGGCAAATGCATTTTGTTTACTGAACTTTTTAGTAGTTAACAAAATAATAAAGTAAAATTCTAAAATTAGCTGTGTCTCTTTGAATGAAATGTCAGTATTATTCTGCTTTGGTGATACCTAACTTTATTAGCATCTAGCCACTTGTTTTTCAACTCTCATGTGTATTTCATGCACCTTTTCTTAAGATTTATATTTAGCATAGTGCCTAGCACATAGTCAATGAATGCTATCAATTTAGTATTACTATAGTTAGAGGAAATTAAAGCAACTATATTTTATCCCTTTTTGAATTAGATATGATTTTTTTAGATATGATTTTTTTTAATTTCACAACAATCATTAATATTGAGGGGGTTGTAGGAACAAAAGGTCCATCTTATACACTAATGACATAAGCATAAACTGATGTAACTTAGACCACTTATCACATCAATCAAAAGTCTTAAAAATATCACTATTATTTGACTCACCACTGCATTTCTAGAAATTTATCTTCAAGGGAAAAAAAATCACATAAGTCAGAAAAGGTAAACGCACTTGAAGGTTTACCTCACACACTAGATGAACCAAAATATAGGTTCAATAAATCAAAGTATATCAATATAATCAATACCAAGTTCCCATTAAAACTGAGAATTTAAAAATGTATTTGTTGATGTAGAAATGTTTTAGTAACATATTGTTAAGTAAAAAACATACATGTCTTTATATGCATTACCATATTGTAATTTTATTTGTAAACAAGTATGAATATGTATATTCATGACATATCAGAATTATAGAAAGAGGGATAGTGAGAGTAGAGTAGAGCCTGACATGCACGCCCGGCTTCATCTTAGCAGCATGCCGGTGTTGTTAGGCGCTACCCTGGCATCCTCATGAGAGCCATGGTGCCATCCTATTAAATCCAGACAATCTCACGAAACATGAACATCCAATGAGATCGTTTTGTGACTTTAATGAAGTGGGCTCAAACCAACCAACCAACCAATCAACCAACCAACCTAGAATGTAGCTTCCTAGTCTTGTCTAAGCACAGACACAAACAAAGCCACTGTGTAAACCAAATGCTAAACATTTTCCTTTCCTACTTTAGTGACTGCAGTTTACTCACACTGTTAGCCTCACCAGGTTTTTCCTTCCTTCTGGGTTGAATTTACCAAGATACCTGGTCACAGAATGAACCTGCTTCCTCACAGCCTCCAATCCAGAACATATCCCAGCTCACCTGAGACCTCCTCCAAATCACTTTGCTCAACTCCTACAATAAGTCCTTTCTAACACCTTTTTATTGAGACACACATGGTTCACCATATTGGTTTCCGATAGCACTTGTTCTCCCTTGTTGCAGTGAGTAATGAACCCACGTTGGTAAAACTACGGATATATCTCTGGTGGTCTTTGCCGGAATGCAGCAACAATTTATGAAACATATATTATATAACATATTTAATAATGTCATATCATATATTATTATAGATTTTTAAAGCAACTGTTTATCAAAATGATGCAATGAATAAATTATGGGAATAAAAGGAACAGCAAAGGGAACATAGTCAATAGTATATTGCAATAATGGGGTATGGTGACAGATGTCAGCTACATCCATGAAGAGCACAGTATAACATATAAACTTGTTGAATCACTACTTTGTACATCTGAAACTAATGTAATATTGTGTCAACTGCACTTCAAAAAAGTTTAATAAATTATATAATGATGTAATGTGCATTTTAATTTTAATTCAGTTTTAAATAAATAACATTTATTTTTAATTAAAAAACTCTAATATATCTATGTTGAAATTTCTGCAAAACAGGTGATGACTATAATTCCACAGTACTGTGAACCTACAAGAGAAATTTCTTTTAGGTTTGATACTTTGGAAAGCTGAGATTCTTAAGGACACTGTGAATCATATTACTGATGGTATCACCCAATATTTTATAATCCATTTCTAATGAAATATGTAGTTACCATACATTTTGTCTACTGATATCTCCGCTCACTTCATCTTATTTAGAGTAATCCTTATTTTCCTGTGCCTCTATTTCTTGAATCATGTAAAAATAATTTTATCATAACTAACCTTGGTTTGTAAGCAGGTATACAGCATTTAGGTTGGAAAAGTTATTATAAATAAAATAAAATAAATATTTTTCTTTGGTTGAGAGTATAAAAAATGGTATTACTCATTAAAGTGTGGATTTGGCCACATAAGTATTAACTCAAAGCCAACCACAGGCTTTTTTAAAATGAATGAACAAAATAAATGAGCAAGAATAACTTGATTATTCATAAAATGATCAGGACACATGCATGTACATATCCAAATAGATACATACATTCATCATGTAAGATAAATTTTCATAATAAATTATATTTACTTGCAACAGTTCAATTATTTTAAGCATTTTGGGTGTTCCCTTTTTCTTAAAACTAGTTTTATTACTGTTTAACAGAATATAAATATCTATTGCTATCCATAGTAATAGATAGAATCAAATTAAGATAGGACTCTGAGATTTAGGGGACAACTCAAAGGTGCCATCCAATCCATGGTTAATTTATATAGTTCAGATGTATAAATTTGCACTTAAAAGTTCTGTATTATACCATTGGCTTAATTATTTGATATAGAAATAATTCAGTGTAGTAGTCAAGTTCACAGGCTGTAGGGTGAGATTACTTCAATATAGAGCATTATGTAGTCTCAAACAAGTTACTCTTTGTGCTTCAGTTTTCTGACCTAGTAATGGAAAATAATAATCATAATATCTCTCACCTTACGTCTTTACTCATTAAATGAGTAAATATCTCTAACGCACTAAGACCAGTGGCAATGGAAGTGCTCTATGCCACTACCTCTGAGTGTCATGTTGCTTTAATTTTTATCTTTTCCATGAAAACTAGAGGAAAATAAAAGATTTGAAAGCTTAAGTGTACATGATTGGAATATGAAATAAGGCTTTTTTTTATCATTTATGTCAACAAATTCTTCCAAAAGTAATCAAAATTTACTTCATACTAAGCAACTCAATTCCTGATAGAAAAAGTTAAATTATGATGTGATTAAGAGAAAGTATTTCCTATTAATGGCATGGAATAGAACTGTTTGCTTTTCATGGAAAATAATTATTTTCCCTTTAATTGCTTGTGTGTGTGTGTGTATTTCTTAACAAACCAAACCTGATATTTTATTATGAAAATAAACCATTTTTCATAATTTTACCTGATTTATTGCTTATTACTCATAATTTTGCCATTTTATACTTTTGGTATGATCTGTGATAAGTGTTATATAAGCAGAGGAAATTGTTTTTATTACTAACACAAAAGCTAAATTATATAAACATTAAGGGCCA